>NC_091433.1:121901021-122245466 GCF_964237555.1 Oryctolagus cuniculus | reverse complement strand
AATATGCATTAATGATGTGGTTTTTCTTAGAGGCTCATGTTATATTACAAAATTAAAAAAAGGAAAAAAGAAGTAATCTTTCAAAGATAAAACTTTTAAAAATCACACAATTCTTACACAATAAGCAACATGTTGCTCTTTGATCTCCATAAACTCCGCTATATAGCTTAAAAATATTAGGATTCATGGCTCCTAACAAGGGCTTATGGGGATAGAAAGATTTGAGAAATATTATGTGTTATGCAAGCAATGGGTTTAGTAAAAAAAATGGAAAGAACACTGGGGAGGCCAAATGGATATCAAAATTCATGAAAACATAAGGTGAACCCAAAGATCACGTAAGATGGGAGAGGTCAAACAGGTTAAAAGATTTGGTTCAAATGAAACAATAGACAGGGAACTCAATCAGCAGCACTGAGAGGCAAAGGGTGCTCATGTGAGTTATTTTCTTAGGGCAGAAACAGGAGAAAACAATTTGCAGGCTTTAGTGGGCTATCAGGCCGAAGTGAGCCTAGCTAAGGTATAGTTTAAGCGAAGATGCATTCCTGGTTTTAGCTACATTGGTGGTGGAGGTGGGGTTAGAAATAAAATATCTGTCTGTGGGTTCAAGATTTCAGGAAAGTACAAAAGTGTATATATTTTTGAATAATTGAATCTTCAACCTGCAAACGCAATGACAGATGGTCCATATTTGTATTTGTAACCCAAGTACAAGTAGGTGTTCTTAGCTTATGTAAGATCAGTCTGCACGGAGACATGTCCAAAAAGAGGCATTGGTCTAACCCAGAAAACACTGAAGAATAAAATGGGTCTTCAGTAAAGTTTTGACAGGGGCTGCATAAACAGGAAGGGGGTGTCACACAGAAAAAAAAAATTGCTCAGAACAAGTTCTCGTCAACAACTTCTCTCTCTTCTCTGATACAGTAGAGTGGCTAATATGAGAATTGGATAACAATTGCCTGCTTTGAATTTTCATTTTTTTTTTTTTTGACAGGCAGAGTTAGAGAGAGACAGAGAGAAAGTCTTCCTTTTTCCGTTGGTTCACCCCCAAGTGGCCACCATGACCAGAACACTGTGGCTGGCACGCCATGCCGATCAGAAGCCAGGAGCCAGGTGCTTCCTCCTGGTCTCCCATGTGGGTGCAGGGCCCAGGGACCTGGGCCATCCTCCACTGCACTCCCGGGCCACAGCAGAGAGCTGGACTGGAAGATGAGCAGCCGGGACAGAATCTGGTGCCCCGACTGAGACCAGAACCCAGGGTGCCAGCGCCACAGGCAGAGGATTAGCCTAGTGAGCCGTGAGGCCGGCCTGAATCTTCATTCTAACACATGCTCCCTGAGCTGTCTTTAAGTTATTTAGACACTCTGTACATCAGTTTGATCTTGTGTAAAAGAGGAATAATGATAAGATGCTTCTAACGATGAGATAACTTAATGCAACAAAACCCAGAGTAGGTCACAGCACGTTGCACATTGCAATTAAAGCAATAACAGCTTTCAGTTGTTATTGTTAATTTAGAATCCTAACCCGTACAACTTTTCTTCACCATTTTCCCCTCCTGCTCTCTTCTGACCCTCTGTATCTTCATCTTCTCTTTGTACACAATGTCCTCATTTCTCCATCTCTTCTTATTACTCCAGTTCAACATCAGTGGAACTTACCTGTTCAGAGGGTAGGAGATAAGGAATAGTACTAAATATTCATGCTTAATGTGTTGCTTTATCTCAGTCACACATTGAACAAATGCTGTATGGTATTATTTTTGACCAGTTTGCATTTCTTTGTTTCTTTTCTTTTAAATTTATTTTATTTTTTGAAAGGTAGAGAGAGAGAGAGAGAGAGAGAGAGACTCTTCCATCTGCTGGTTTACTCCCGAAATGGTCACAGCAGTTGGGTCCAGGCCAGGTCAAAGCTAGGAACCAGGAGCTTCTTGCTAGTCTCCCATGTAGGTGCAGAGGACAAGCACTTGTGCCATCATCCACTGCTTTCCCAGGTGCATTAGCAAGGAGCTTGATGGGAAGTAGAGGAGCCAGGACATGAACCTGCACCCATATGGGATGTTGGCGTTGAAGGTAATGGCTTTATCTGCTACACTACAACACCGGCCCCTGCTTTTCTTTCTGTAGTAGAAACTACCATTAACTTCATCCAGTAGGCCAGAAGTTATAGGACTTATTATCTGCAATTTTGACAAGCCTATGAAATCTCCTGCTGACTACTGCACCAGTCCTAAAATTCTCAATTCTTTATTCAGGGTTCTAATTATTAATTTCTAAGATGTTGTAGTAGACACTTTTGTATTTGGTCACAGGCTTCTCACCTTATAATATTGGCTCCTTTCCAACATGAGGCTAATGACAAAAATTGAATTCTATTATTAAATGTTGACTACATGATGGATCTAACGCTTAGTACCTTTTTTATTTAATTTAAGCATATCATAATCATTTTCCCCTGAAGAAACCTTTTATTTAATGAGTACAAATTTCATAAGTACAACTTCAGGAATATAGTGATTCTTCCCACCATACCTGCCCTCTTACCCCCAACCCCCCCACCACATCTTCCCTCTTCCATTCCCAGTCCCATTCTCCATTAAGATTCATTTTCAATTAACTTTATACACAGAAGACCAACTCTATCCTAAGTAAATATTTCAGCAATTTTCACACACACAAACAAAAAACTGTTTGAGAACAAGTTTTATTAATTCTCATAAAATAATTCTTTTAGGACAGAGGTCCTGCATGGGAAGTAAGGGTACAGTGACTCCTGTTGTTAATTTAACAATTAACACTCTTATGTATGATGTCAGTGACCACCTGAGGCCCTTGACATGCGCTGCCAAGGCTATGGAAGCCTTTTGAATCCACAAACTCCATCAGAATTTAGACAAGGCCATAAGCAAAGTGAAAGTTCTCTCCTCACTTCAGAGAAAAGTCCATCCTTCTTTGGTAGTACCTTTAACATAATACTGACATTGCATTTAATCTTTGTGAGGAACTCTACAATATAGGTAGTGGTTTCTCAGGAAGAGGAAAACTGAAATCCAGATAGGTCAATTACCTTCACAAATGCACACATTCAGTAAGTGGTGGGGTCAGAGTTTGGCTTGAGTCAGCAGCTTCATTCATCAAGTCTCTTTATTTCTTTACACAGTAAGGATGAGATTACATGTTGCTCTAGCATCTTTATTTTCTAACCCATTATCCCTGACAGCTCGATGTGATTAGGCCATGTTAGTTCGGCAGGTGGTGGACTTCATTATTACTTGATATTAAAAGTCTGTTCTTAGGCAAAATTAGAACTGAAAACACGTATCTCTAGAAAGGAATCGTGTAGACCCTGTGAAACACCATTGAACTGCAGTAGTTCAAAAATCAAAGCTTTCTCTTGGTGGTTGTATGACCTGGGGAAAGCTACTTGACCTCTTTGTACTTTAGATTCCTTACCATCATTGTGGAGAAAATAATAGTCATGGTTTCATGAAAAATAAATGAAGATAACTATGTCAACCCTTAGAATCATTTTTACATATATTAATTGCTCTATAATCTTCATCTTCATCATTATCACTCTTATTACAGTTTCTAATATTCTTGTCATTATTGTTATTTTCTAGAATCTATAGCTCAAGGTCACATTTTTTTTCTAATTATATCACCAGCCAGAGAATGAGCCAGGGCTAGCAAGAATAAACACTGTTGCTGATTAAGGACGAAAGAGAGACAGAAATCTTGCAAGCTGTCTTAAGGGAGGAAGATGACATTTTTCGTCTCCTACATCTTTCTGCCTGAGGAACCCAGAGGACTGACTGAAGAAGCAAAGTCACCTGCAGAATTTTGTATATCCTTGTTATAGGTCCACATATAGAACAGTTACTTGTTTATTTCTCTATAAAGGAGATGAAAAAGTGGGCCTTCATGTGGGGCATCCTTCCACTTCCCCTCCACTCTTCAGCCCGTAATTTCATGCTTCAGCTTTGCTAGTGATTCCTCTTTTGGCTTCCCTTTAGGACAGTGTGGTGGTATGGTCAGTGTATACTAAGAATCCATCTCTCCCAGTTTCCAGTAATTGATGGGCATTTCTCCATGGTAAGCCAGAGAGTGCAGGGGCAATAGACTTTAGTGTCCTGTTTGTATTATGGCCCAGCCACCTGAGCCACCCAGAGGACGTCTGCAAGGAATAGAGAGCTACCGTATATTAGAAATGCAAATACTTCAAGCCTGCTGAGATCCACTTAGCAAGTTCTCTTATCTCCCACCCTCTCAATACATTATGCTCACCCTCATGCTTGGTGGACCTATGAATCCACCTTGCTTTTACTTTATAATATCTGCACTACTTCCCTTTCTGAAGAGCTCGATGCTTTACACAATCCCATGTTTTAGGCATAAGAGTGAACAACTAGGTGACAGAATCCAGGCCATATCTCTGTTCCACTATCTCTTCTGTGTCTTCTCCGTGTTTCCTCTCAGTGACATGGAACTCCTAACACCCTCCTGTCTTCTGGAAGACAAGAGATGACTTTACTGAGTTTAAATTTTAACCTCTTCCCTTGCTGAAGAAAACAATTGTGACTGGCATCAGAGGCAGGCCTGAACAAAGGTTCTCATCAGGTTTGTTGTCTCCCCATACTCTCTGCTTCAACTGATTCATCCCCAGCTAGCTCAGACAGAAAACAGGATGAGCTTTGCTATATGAGAATCAAGATTTCCGTGTATGCCTTCCCAAGCACCTCCTAATAGCCCACCTGAGGCTGACAGTGAGGGGAGCACGCGGTAAGTAACTGAGATTCAGACTTCGTACTTAACCTTTTTAAATCTTCCTTTGGGGTCTGTAATTGGTGGAAGGATTCATTTGTAGATCTGAACTATTAACAATCACATTGATAAAAGATGGCCTTCTTATGGGACCAAAGTTCAGCTAACCTCACATTGGCCTGTGTGAACACAACCAGTATTCTTTACTGTTGACTCAGAGACCATCATCCACAAGACAGAGATGGAGGCTGAACAAATCTTCCCCCAAGTTGTGTAGGCTTGCTTTAGAATGGAAAACAAGATACAATTTTCAACACATAATAGGATTAATTCAAACTGACAAAGTGAGGAAATTAATTTTTCAGGTTTTTGTCTATCAGTCAATCAACAAATACTTACTGAGGACCATCTCTGAGCTCAGCATTGAAGGGGAAGCAGAATAAGCGAAGACATGACCTGTGCTTTAACCATGTACCATTTGCTTGCAAAGACAGAGCTGACATCCACAGTCTAATAGGACACTTGGAGTCAGGAGACTTGTGGTCCTGTCAGTTGGTTGAGTAGTACACTGTGTGGCTAAATGAGACTGCCCTGGAATTGGGCTCCCAGAGCAGTAAAATCAGACACTGTCATTAATTAGTTGTAGATCTTTGGGAAAATCCCATATCTCACATCAATTTTCTCATCTGTAAAAAGGAAGTTAATAATAGTGCCTAGCTCCAAGGGTTGTTGAGAGCTTCAAGTTAAAACGTGGCTTGCATTATATTTTGAACATAGGAAGTATGACATGTCATTAGTTTGACATTTCAGACAAGCCTTTGAAAGTCTGTGTGGGAAAAAAAAAAAGAGATCTGATGTGTGTGTATACGTGCACACTCATGCTGTGCCCCAGACATCCAATGGGGCAGGTCACTCAGGTGTCTTCACAGACACCTCGGGAAGTGGGCTAGGGAGACAGAAAAGGTCAAAAGAACCCTGTAAGATATATCCGGTGAGGGACAAGCTGGGGCTCAAATTCTGATCAGTCTGACTCCGAATCCAGTGACTTCTTGTTGCCCACAGTCCCCTGAGGCTCAGTTTCCCTTGTTAGCAACTCTGCAGATGGATGAGTTGGGCCCTGAGGTCAGTCTCAATTTTGTGGTTAGCAGTCGTCCAACCTGGTAAATCTGGGTTTAGGTTAAGGGAGATATGAGTGGGCACATTTGGGAATTTTACAAAATATTGAGCAGCCCATGAAGAATCAGATTTTGATAATGAGAATAGGAAAAAAGAACTTCTTTCAGTGAGGCATACATGCTGGGACAATAATAGGGTGATAGCTGGAAAAGACAAGTAAAGAGTTTGCTCCTGGGGCTGTGGTATTGTGTGTTGCGGCTTAGTGGGCAAAGCTCTTGCATGGCCAGCAACACTAGTATCTTTATGGGTGCTTGTTCGTGTCCCACTTGCTCTAGTTATGTTCTAGCTCCCTGATAATGGCAGAAAAAGCAATAGAAGATGGACCAAGTGTTTGGGCACCTGCCGCCAAAGCAGGAGACCCAGATGAAGCTCCTGGCCCCTGGCTTTGGCCTGGCCCAGTCCTAGCCATAGCAGCCATTTGGAGAGTGAGCCAGCAGAAGGAAGATCACTCTCTTTCTGGCTCTCCCTCTCTGTCTGTTACTCTGTCAAAATTAATTAATTAATTAATCTTTTTTTTAAAAGATGAGGCGCTACAGAAAAAAGTTGGAAACGTAGGCAACATGGTTGTTTTCTTTCCTAATTCTTTAACCAGAAATTCTGAACATGAGCACGTTAGGCCAGATAATTCTTTGTTATGAATGTTTTCCTATGAGTCCTAAGATGGCTGCTATAGATTGAATTGTGTCTCCCCTACACACACACACACACACACACACACACATTGTATGTTGAAGGCTTAGCCTCCAATGTCATAGTTTTAGGAGATGCAGATTTTAGAAGATAATTACCTTTCTATGAATTTATGAGGGTGGGGATCTCTTGATGGAATTAGTGCCCTTATAAGAAGAGACAACAAAGAGCTTATTCTCTCTCTGACCTGTGAGGATACACTGTGAATGGAGCTGTGGAAGCCAGGTGGAGGGCCTTCCCCAGAGCCCAAATATACTAGCACCCTGTTTTTAGACTTTCATCTTCCAGAGTTGTTAGAACATAAGTCTGTTGTGTAGGCCACCCATACTATAGTACTTTGTTATGGTAGCCTGAGCAAAATAAAGCAGGTCTTTAGTAGCATCTCTGACCTCTAATCACTAGACTCCAATAATGTCCCAGCACTTAAGACAGCCAAAAATATATGCAGATATTGCCCAATGCCCCTTGCAAGTAAAATCACCTCTGGTTGAGAAGCACTGTCTTATCCTTATCAACCCAGTCTTAGTTTAGGTCCTAATCTTTGGGAAGGCATAATTAATTTCATCACCTGCAAATTTAGTCTTACTGCTTTGGCCTTACATTTACTTAATTCCATGGTTCTCACACTTTGCTATGTGTGAGAGTCACCCAGGAGAACTTGGAAAATATGGATCTTTGGTTTTCCATGAACTGTATTTGGCACATGAGTCCCAAGTATCCAATTTTTAACAAGCTCCTACCTCAGTGAATCTGACCCAGTCCAGAGTCCACTTTGAGAAACACTGGTACTGTGGCTACATTTGAGGTCAACTTGACCTTATTTGTGTAGTGGAAAGATGACAGCCTTCTGAACCAGTCATTGTGGGTTCAGATGTCTGTTTTTTTATTCTCTTGGGTTTATGTGATGAAGTGGTTGAGCATGCAGCCTCTGTGGTCAGATGCCACAGGTCAAAGCCTGGCTTCTTCGTTTATAGGAAGTATAGCACTGGGTGAAATCCTCAGTGCTCCTGTGCTTGGGCTCTTTACCCGTAGGATGTGGAATTCTCAGCACCATTTTGTAAGCTGACATTATGTGTGACTGGAAACATGACAAGACTCCTCCTGTAATCATTCCCACAAAAAGTGTTTAGTGAATGTTTAGAGGTGGTAGCAAAGGTTAACTAAAACTTAGAAGTACAAATTCTCGCCGTAGTAGCCTTGTAAGGGTATTCCTAGCCTTTTAAAAGGATTCTTAGTGTGCTTAGAACATGGTTTTCCTGACTTTATAGTTCCAGAGAGTCACTTGGGAGGTTTATAATGTGCATCTTCCCAGGTCCCCAAAGACAATCTAATTCATTATCTCATGTGAGGTGCAGCATCTGAATTTTTATTAGGCTAACCAAGTGAGTATGATGCAACCAACTCAAAGACCACACATAGAAACACATTGTTTTGGGGAAAAACATTTTTTACTATGTACAAATTGATCTGCTTTTTACATTGATCTACTCAGAATGAGAGATCATATTCTCCAATGTCCATGATTACCATAGTGTAAATTTTTTGTTTGATGTTGGATAGTCATCATCTATTTAGCTTCTAGTTTTTTTTATTAGAAGTTTTCCAAATTGTAGTCTGAGAAAAATTATGTAAGTTTTTTTTTTAAAAAAGGGAGGAATGAGACACATTGGGAAGTATGTCACCTATACTTAAAATCCCCTTCAACAAGACATTTCGAAGAATTGTATTGTGAACTTGAGAGAATTACTTTTTAGAAATTCTGAAAGCTGCAAATTCCTAACAAGTAAGAATTCAGTAATATGGAATTAAAAAAGCTGCCAGTATACTTTAGCATTTGTCTTTATTCCTCATCTTTTGGTGGAAATAAAATCTTTGAATATAAAAGAACTTCCTCCTTTAGGGTTGTTTGAGGAGAAATAAGGATTTTGATTGTTTAAAAAAATGTATTCTGATTGCACCAACTTTCTTTGACATGCACTCAAAGCTCTCCATCTTCCCCTTACCCACCACAATTGAGATGAGAATTAGAACTCCATGAATATGTTCACTTTCAAAATCAAAGACATTGCTAAAAATATTCTTTCAGTTAAATGGTAGCCCTCCCTGTGAGTGTCATTTTTGTTGTTAACACAGTATAATATAGGAAGGGTTGATGGTAGTTTAAGAGACCCTCTGCTGTAGCTATTCTCCTGTAGTACATTTTTAAAAATGAATCAAATTCGTTCACTCTGTTACTCCTAATTTGTGCAATTGCTATCCATTCGGTCCATCAGATTCATGAATAAGAGCATCAGTTCTTTTTATTTTCCTAAGACAAATCAATCTAACTGCCTTCCCAGGAGTTCTGGGATCTTATGGAAGTCTAGAGGCAAGTTTTTCAGTTTGGAATTGCTGCTGTGCTATTTCTCTTACTCTGGACCTGGGTGGGAGCGTACACTCCACTGATACCAGATTATGCACAGTGATTAGAATTTCATGCATGTATAGATGCTCTGATGACTCTTAGCACATGAGAGGGTGTTTATCAGTGATGTAGGGCAGAAATCCACTAGTGGAATCATTTCTCCTTTCCTTCCTCCCTCCAAACTCAGGAAATCCAGTTGTCTCCAGTCAGGTCCTCCCTTCTTCCTCCGCCCACTCTGGGGTAATATCAGCATAATGATCACTTGATCCACCTGATCGTCCAACCAAATCCACAGGTGAGAATTTCCTTTAGCTCAGTATCAGATGCTACTAATCTGTGTAAGAGGAAGAGCGTGGTTAGATGGAGCAGAGATGAGGTATGACTGAGCAGGAGCACAGAAGTTTGCCGATCCTTCCAAGGAAAGAAGGTGGGAAAAAAATTACCTTTCATGCTTACCTTTTGGAAGGATCAAGACAGGTCTGAGCATGTCAGTGGATTGCTCTGCTGTTTATTTATGGTAAAGTGTCAGATAAATAAGTCCAACAAACCAGAACCTTAACAACTGTGATTAGTTGGAGAAAGAGTCAAATCAAATCTAAACAAACTGGTATTAGATCCTGAGTTAATAACAGTTTTCAGGAAGGCTCTGGGCTATTCGCTGTTGCATCCCAATCTGATACTTTCTCTGTATTTGTCCTCAGATACCAGGTGAATATCCCTGGTTATACAACTGAGCTTCACTTATAAAGAAAGATGCCCTTTCATTCCCTAGTGTGCATTTGTTAAGCAGTAAGGAAAAATGCGTCTCATTGTTGGTTTCATCCTCAGTCAGCTATAATTTTGAAATCTTCAAATACTCCAGGGAATTAAACTGAGCTTGTTTTTGAGGAGCATTTCACACATTTGAAATCACTAGAATTTGCTTTTAATTTCTTTGTTTCTCCTAGTTTGTCTTCTCCTGAATCCTGACTGCACATTAGCATCACCTGGGTATTTCTACAAACTTCAAGCTGCGCGCCACCCGTAGAGATTCAAATTCAATTGGTTTCAGCTGGGACCTGACCGGCAGGAGCTTGAAATTCTCCAAGTGATGCTGATGTGCAGCCGGAGCTAAGATTTCCACCTGAATCATTTGCACAAGCTTCTTCCTTTCTTGTTACCATATATTTTTTTTTTAAATTCTGCATGTCCAACATTGAGTTTTAGAAGGTTATTCTTTTAGTAATAAATAACTTGATATAATATAATGTATTCCAGGTCCTTTTGTATTTAACAGGGCTTCCAGAAACACTTGGGGCCCCAATAATGCTAAAATGGTAGATTAAACAGGCAGCGATGTTCATTTCATTTCCTCATCCTCCTTTCTTCCCTCTTTTCTCTCTCTCCTTTTACTAACTTTGAAAAGACAATTCTTAGGGCATTCATAAGCAAATCCTTGCCATGTATTTGATTATCTACCTGCAGAGGTGATGCTAGGCACCGTGTCTTTCTAAGCCATAGCACTGTGTATCCCAACATTGATGATTTTGATTTGCACATTTCATCTGGAATATTTGATTAGTTACACACAATGATGGCTTTCAAATAAGTAAAAGTCTGCTTATGGAGTCAAAATACTTAAGACCAAAACAAAAGTTATTGTTTGTCTATTTTGCTATTGCAACAGTACTGCAAAAACATTAGAAATGCAGATAAGCAAGAAAGAACAAACTAGAAATCACCCGTAATCTTTTCACGAGGCTATACAATTTGTATTGTCTCTGGCTTCCTTTCGGCCTCTGTTTGTTGTTTCCAAGTAGCTTTCTGTACTTAAAAATGCTTTTCAAATAGATCCTCCTTTTAGGACTCTTTAAAATGGAGCTTCCAACTACATGCTCTGTGAGGCAGGAGCATGTTAGAGTTTTAGCCCACTTTTGTGCCTTTGAATTAAAAACTTATGGTGTCTTAGAACTTCAGGCACAAGATGATTGTGGAATTTATCTAGTGATCAATAACAATACTGAATTTCGTAGAGATTAAGGAGTTTAACACAGAACTGGTCAGTGACAAACCTAAATATAAAACCCAGTATCCCTTGGGATATGTGTCTTTTTATATCCCATGCTATGTCCTTGATGTGCAACCAAGTACAAGGTGTCCATTTCATCTAGGTCTACAAATGGTAAACAATGCTTCTAAATGTGTTTACAGCTGTGTCTACTCATCTTAAGAGAGGTGAGAGTTGACGATATTCTTGGCATGACATGAGAAATAAAGGGCTTGTGGTTGAATGTCTGGATATGTTGGAGGAAGAATAGTAACTTGAGATGTGCACTAGGTTATGTGTTTCATCTGAATGCAAAGCTGTGTTGTTGGGACTGTAAAAGACATTAGTCACAGAGGAAATAGTATCTAACCGGACTTGTCACATACCTTGGTTTGCAGAGTACTGTTTCTTACAATGTTAATAGATATATCATATAAAACTCTGAATTATGTCAATTTAAACACACAGGTTTCATAATTAGGAGTTTTCTGGGTTTTTGATAATGTTATCACATTATTCCAGGTCCTTTTGTATTTAACAGGTTTCTGTAGGAGACAGAATATGTAAGTTTCTTGGTTGTATCAGGGCAAGTTTTTTTTTTTTTTTCTTTTTAAGGAACTATTCAGCATCTTAAAAAATTAGTGTAGTGGTCTACAATTTAAAACACATTGGCTTAATCCAGTTAGGCTTTGTATGTTGGGACCATCATAAGGATGTCTTCTAAAAGATTAATATGTGCTGAGATCAGAGTGTTAACCTGTTATAATTTTGCCCAGGGAATAAAGTGGATTTGTCATTGCTTGTCAAGGGATTTTTTTGTATAATTATCTTTGCTGTGAGCTATTCCCCTTAAACCTCCAAGGTATCTTTTCTCTTTCATTAGTGTCTTTTCTCCAAATCCTACCTTAATAAAAGCAGAATGTCAGACCTGTGGTTTCCAAAACCAACAGAAAGAACATTTTTCAGATGCTTCCTTGTATCTGCAGGTGTCTGGGCTAGACAGTCTTAAAGGATTTTCAGAGATGTCCAAAGTAATCAAAGTCTTCTTCTAGGAGCACTTGTGGTGGCAGATCTGTATTAGCCTGTGGTTTATGGTGATTAAAATTTGATATAGTACAGGCAAATCAATAGAATTACAGGGTTGGATCGCAATTTGCAGCAATGGAACTTGAGAAGAGCATTTCTATTGCTGCTTTATAGTCTTTTTGTCTATTTGTCTTTCCCAGGTCTTCATCAATAGCTCCCTGACCATTAGGGTGTCAATGTTAAAAAAAAAAAAAAGTATATTTCCACTTCTCAGTAAAAAAAAAAAAAGTCCACTTAGCTTTCTCTAAAAATATTTGGGGCATTGTCCTTTGTGTGGCCTTCACATTCTCCTACTGTGTGAGATGCGTGAGAGGCCTGACTCATGGTGCTGACCCTAATCTTAAACCCATAATCCATAGCAGTTGTATCCATGATCTAATTTAACCAGACTTAGTTCCAACTCAAGAGACAGAGTTTTGAGAATTACTGTACCAGGATTATGTAATTAATGTATGGTGCACCCCTTGAGATTAGAACTCCTACTAATAGCCAATAACTGAGATGTAGTTTGATTAAATAATTTGGAATAATCAATAACTCAGCTATGGTTTAAATAAAATGTTTGGAAAAATGTTACAGGGATGGGAAGATGTTTGTATCTGATTTGTGTATCCAGCCCATACCAGAATAATGTATAATCCAAATTTAAGAGTTACATATTCCTTCATGATGAAATTTAGGATCTTACTTCTCCCTAAAGAAATAAAATCAATAGAATCAGTAGGATCAGTTTCTCAGGCCAAAATATATTCTTAAATGGAAAAAAAATGTTCATGTATATTCAAATCAACACACACCAGATTATGTTTAAGATAAGCATAAAAAAGGTGGCAAAAAATGGAATTTGGACTGAGGAACAATACCAAGATCCAGAAGATGAGGGAATTCTATATCAAAGCAAATTGAATACATGACTAATTTTAACAATATTTAAACTATATTTGGTACTTATGGCCCTGCACTATACCAAGAACATAGCCACTATACCATCAGATATCACAAATTCTCTAATTTTAAGTTTACAGATGAGGCAACTAAACATTAGTCCTATTCCTTGCCTATAGTCATGGTCATGCAGCTACTATATAATACAACGAGATACCATAACTAGATGTATTTAACTCCAGAGCCTACTTATACCCACTATGACATACGGTGAATCTCAATTCATCCACCCATTTAATCAACCAACAAATATTCATTATACCTCCTGTTTGATATACATTGTGCTAGGTATTGTAAACTTATTCTAATGAGTAAAACAGACATGATCTCTGCTTTTAATAGGTTTATAGACACACAGCTCTATTCCGGTTGGTCATATTCCCAGTGGATTTAAACTCAGTGGTCCATAAAAAATGCCATATGTTTCCCAGATCAGTCAGGTCTCATGGGGCTGATTGCTAAAATGGGTGAGGTGCTCTGGGCAGCTCTCACCATTGTAACATCTCAGGTAGATCTGGTCCCATGTGTGAGTCACATGCTGTATGCATGAATCTAGCCACCATCTTCATGAATGCATGGAGTGTCCAGGAGAGAAGCTATGGGGTTTGTGGTGCTGGATGCTCCTTGAAGATGGGTTGGAGAGAATAATTTTACCTAAGTTCTGAGAAAGGGTCAAGCATTCACACCATCAAGTTTTATGAGAACATATTTCAGTTGGCATTGGAGAGATTTGAATTTATTTGTGGATGCTGGGGTTAATGATCCTCGGTTACCTGGCATCCTTGTGTTATAAGAATCTGGCTTTTGGATCAGAGAGATTTATTCTAGGAATATAGCAAACCCATGCAATTTCAGTAGTAAGCTATCAGGTCATAGTGGGAGGGGGAGTAGGGTGAAAACGTGGTGTGGGTTCTAGGCCAGAAAGAGCTGAAATTAAAAGTGGGGGTTGCGATCTGTTTGGAAGGTAATAAGGCAGAGTAGCCACAGTCAACAAGGACTTGTGAAGAAGCTGCAGCCCCAAGTCCCTATGGGCACTTTGGGAGTTAAATTTGTAGCAGTTAACAAGCTTGGGAGTGTCAAATGTATTTCTCTCTCCCATGCTGGAGAAGTTGAACTTCCTACCAGACCTCCTATCTAGGTTTTCCTGGTTCAGGGTCTCTGAAAAGTTGAGTAGGTTGAAGACAGTTTATTGCTGGCCATGGCTAGGTACGGTTAGGGCTGGTAAGGACCGCCATTAACTAGCCACTCCTATCGCAAACCCTGGAGGGACATAGGGGGTATGGTGTGTCAAGAAATGTCAGTCTGAGAGTAGTCTGTCGGTGGTGGTGGTACAGGTCTTGAAGGAAGTGATCAGTGATGGACTTGAATGTGATACATTCAAAACATTCTCTGCAGCCTTTAATAATGGCTTCATGCTTAGTGAGTTTCCCATATGTGTGCTGTGCTCAATTAATTCTGTTTAGGTCCACAGAGGCAGTTTTAGAAAAACCCAAAATAAAACAGAAAAACAAGACAGAAAAGAGAGATGATCACGAGCTAGCGGCTTGCTTAGACAGGAAACACTACAGAACATCTCTCTGTTGGTGGCAATTACAAGGTCTCCCAAAACAAAGCTTGTGTAGGAGAACGTGAGGACAGACAGGGTCACGTAATATAATCAATTTAAATCGCAATGAAGGATCCTTTGGCCTGAATGTAAATCACAGGATGTTTCTATTCTGCACTCCCATGTTTCCCTTGATGGTAATTTCCACTGTATAGGAAGCTTTTGTGTGACAAATAAATAGCCATTCTATGGATACCATAACCAGCTGTCCTAGGAACTCTTCTTGACTGGAAGAATAATACAGTATATAAATCAATTAGAAATTAGCTGCACAATTGTGAAAGCTCTGGCTTATATTCACATGCTGCTAGAGAAAAATGAAAGGGCAGAGGAGGGAGAGAGAAACACATCGAGCCCCATTCCACTTAGCAAGGAGGCTGTTTGAGCATGAAGGCAAAGCCACAGTTTACTGTTAGGTGGCCTAATTGTGTTTTACCTTCAAACATTATGTGTGATTGGATCGACTGTCTGTGTGCTTGCCTGGAGAGGATCCAATGAGAGGAACTGTTGGGGGGAGGTAGAGCGTGTGCTGGTGTGAAGAGGAGGATTCCTTTCAAGAGAGAGGGAGCCGTGCTGGAAGGCCCTGGGTCCTGGGAAGCAGCGCAGGGCAGAGCTCAGCTAGGGGAGCTCTGGGGTCAGACCGTCAGGGTGGCATTTGGCATGTCCCAAGCTCCTCCCCACTTCCACATGTCTGGAGTGGGGGAATCTAAGCCCAATATAAAGGTGGCATTGTGCAGATGAAAAGAGATCGTATGTGAATGTCATGTGGTAATAAGCAGCTGTATGATATTATTATTTCTGAGTCCTTTGTCTCTGGGCATGTTTGAATGTCAGATTTTTTTTAAGCATTATTCAATAGAGAGTTTGGATTCTCAGGTTCTGCCAGGGAGGCGAGGAGACAGATGAGCAGAACTTACTGATCTGACTGAGGGCAAGCACCCTGAGCACTGGGTCCTGCTTATTAGTTCTGCAGAGCAGTGTGCTGCAAACTTAGTCTCCCAGGTCTCCCTCTGCAGCCTCTCAGTGCGTTGAGCTGACATATGGCACTGGGCCAGCCCTGGGCATTTGATCATTGTCAGCCTCCCAGCAGAGTCTTTGCCCTAAGTACGGATTGGTGGGCAGGCAGGCAGGCAGTGCCTCTCTCTCTGATGACAGGCTTGCCCTGGGAAGGCCTGGAGCCAGAGGTCAGAAGGAAAACAAGGAAACTGTGAAATCGAATCAGAAGGTCAGAGCTCAGCCCCTTAGGCTTCGAAAAAGAGGATGATGGGCAGAGGCTGCATCCCTTGCGAACAGAACTTGGACCGCAAGACAAATGCCCCTTCTTCCAGATGAGTGATCACTGTGCTTCAGTTCACTGGCTGTCAGACCTCGCAGACAAATGGCAGAATGGCTAGGTGGGGTAGAGAGGCAGCCGGGGAGTTTAAGCAGCCTTTTGGGGGGCTATAAATGAAATCCGAGAAGCGCAATGACGTAGGCAATAAGCCTATGTCAAAAAGGTGTTTGTAAGGGTATAGCAGGACTCCCGGGAGAGGCAGGAAGAAGGATGTAAAGAGAAATCATTACCAAAATAATAACAGGATTGAGTTGCTTTGTATATGAGCCATCTCTCTATCGGGATGTTTGGGAAGGACTTTGTGGAGCAAATGTGGGAGGAAAGGGATGTGTGTTTAGCACGAACTTGTGTATGAGAGGAGAGGAATGTAGGGGGAAAGGACTTGACGGCAGTTTCAAGGTCTCCCAGTTTCAAGGTCTCCCAGGCTTTAGGTGTCAGTGAAATAGCAAGTTCGCAGAAATTTGCGTTTCATGTCTACTCACCATCTGAGCTTTCTTACCTCTTAGCTCTTCTTCCCTGTCCTCCTGAGAGGAGGTGTACTGTCACAGCTTCTCTCTTCATTAACATGAAGAAAACTCTGTGATAGACAAAGACACTACGGTGACTGCGTGTGCTGGCCGCATGACCTCTGAGCTCTGCATGGAGGTTGAAGGAGAAAGCCAGTGCTTGAAGTGGAACAGGGAAACCCCCATAGCAGACTGTCAGAGGAGAGAAGAAGGAGCCGCTCGTGGGGAGGTGCACACTGTGTGCCGAGGTTTGCTCCAAGTGCACTGATGGACGCTTTAATCAAAGCAAACCTGAGGTCCGTCGAGGTGAAGAGTGGTTAGGTGACAGAAAAGTTGCTGGACTGAGAAGCTCCGGCATTCCAGCTGCAGAACTTCTTACTGTTCCTTTCCCTGTGTTAGACTTGCTATGCGAGCTGTTATTTTCTTTCCTTATTTGTAACAGTTTTCCTTAGGGCCCTGAGGATTTTCCCTGGTTCTGATTGCCTGGAGTCAGATGTGGCAGTGACTGTATCCGCTCCAGTTTCTAATCTCTGCCACTGAACCAGACCCTCTACATCTCAGCCAATGGAGACAGGAGGCTCCTGGGTGTCAACCTCTGCTCCTATGCGTACCAATAAGTTACTTGTTTTTCTTGTAAGCCTCTTTTTTTTTTTTTTTTTTTTTTTTTGGACAGGCAGAGTGGACAGTGAGAGAGAGAGACAGAGAGAAAGGTCTTCCTTTTCCATTGGTTCACCCCCCAATGGCTGCTGCAGCTGGAGCACCATGCTGATCTGAAGCCAGGAGCCAGGTGCTTCTCCTGGTCTCCCATGGGGTGCAGGGCCCAAGCACTCGGGCCATCCTCCACTGCACTCCTGGGCCACAGCAGAGAGCTGGCCTGGAAGAGGGGCAACCAGGACAGAATCCAGCGCCCCGACTGGGACTAGAACCCGGTGTGCCGGCGCCGCAGGCGGAGGATTAGCCTAGTGAGCCGTGGCGCCAGCCGTAAGCCTCTCCTTTCAATGTGGCCTCTTTCTAATCCCCTGCTCTGTGCATGGTTAGGTATTTCTGTGGATTCTACGTGCTCTGTACATGTGGAGTGGGTTGGGGGCTCTATGGGTGCATCAATGGAGCAAGCTGGACAGTTGGGCCCTATAGCAAGGCCACTTCGCATGGTGCTCAGTTACAGCGTGGATGGTGTGTGGTTTATCAAAACTGGCACTGCCATAAAATTGTCTTTTTGTTTCTCAGTGTTTGTAAGTGGTTAAGTACAGTCACTGCTGTACTAGCTTGAGTTTAGTCTCGTTAAGGTCCATTTTGGAAAACTTCACCAAGGAATTCCAGTTGAATGACCTTGGACAGGTACTTGAACACTTTGAGCCTTGGTTCCTTCAATATAAAATGGGAAAAATAATAGCTATGTTATGGGAATGCTGACCAGCTAAGGAAATTTGATGAGAAAATATAACGTGCAGAGCTTTTTGCTGGTACCTAATAAGTGCACAGCGTTCTATTGACCATTGGTGTTAGAATGATGGACACGGAGTGGGAATGCACGCTCCTTAATTGGCTTTACGAGATTCTTCTTTCCCCTAGGGTTTCTTTCCCAAACTTATCTTTGCATCTCTTCCAAGTCCCAACACACAGGTAGATTTAGAGTAGACACTGGGTTGACGGATGGATTCACACTTCCCTTCATTTTCTTTTCTCTTGAGAATAAACCGTCATAGGATGATACTCAGAAAGTTTAACACTTACTGCTCTTCTTTGTCTCCCTCAGCTGATCTTTCCGCTAAGATTTTGCTTTGTTTCTTTAGCTTGAAAGTCAGACACTATGCGAACTCCCTTGTCTCCTGCTGAGGAAGTCTGAAGAAGTGATCCACTTTTGAAAATGTAGGGATAACTTCCTTAACATTTTAGTGCAGTGAAGATACTATCCTCTAGTGCCTTTGCTCGCATTTTCCACTTCCTTCTAGCGTTGAAGTTAGGCTGCAGATGAGGGGGATAAGAAGGAGCATGTATCTGTCTTTCCATCCTTGTATTCTAGCCAAGGGACTTACTAACAGTGTCTGCAGAAATAAGCTGTACATTTTGCCTAACTTTCTTCTAAGTCTTTCAAGAAATAAATAAGCCTTCAATTTTTCTTAGAAATATTTATTCTGTTTACAGCAGTTGATGTGTTACCTCTGCCAGAACGGAGGGACTATCTGAAAGACGATGAGAAATACATACATATTTATATAGTTAATATGACACTTAATCTATGAATCAGATTTGGGCAGCTAAATACTAATTTATTCATAGTTAAACAAGTAGATAAAGTTTACACTGTGTTTCCATGTGTTAAATAATGGACTGGATTTTCTGAATCACTAAAACCAGTAAAAAATAAAAGTTATATAAAAACACTCCAACAAATTAAATTCCCTAAAATGTCTAGATTATTGACAAGTCTGTAAGATACACATTTACCTTTGTGCTTAGTTGGATGGAATTGCTAGTGAGCTCAATTTTCTGACTCATTTTGCACAGTCTTTCTCTTTAACCTTGAAACATGCCTGCTCCTGTTATTTGTGAAAAATCTTTTCTGTAACAGACTGTTTTATGAAAATCATTGACCGTTCTTTCATTTGCAAAGGACCCTGAAGTTCACCATGTTCACCTGCACACTGGAAACTCTAATCTTCCCTGTATCTACTTAGGCAACTACTGAGCTAGCGGTTACCTATCTTTTGTTTATGTTAAGATTTTCTAAGAAACTTAAAAAATTACACATTCCCATTCTTCCTTCCAACCTCCAACACCTTTGATATAATTGGTCTCAGGAGAATTTTGCATTGGCAGGAAGAAATCTCCCTAGGTCCTTCTACCACACCTCCAGGCTGAGAGCTACTCCTTAATCTGAGTATTACTAGGTGTTGATATGAGAGGGTGGGAAGGACCACAGAGCACGTAGACACTTGATTAAATTAAGAGGCATGCTTAAGGTGTTTGATTCTGAGGTTAAAGGAACCATGCAGTTTTCATTTTGGTGTGAAAGGGGGAGTTTTCTTATCCTACTTGTTGTAAAGAGATCTCACAGTGAACATGGGCCAGGCAAGGAATATCCTGCCAAGAATTGTGGAGTTCAGGAAGTTAGTTGGAAGTGGCAGCCTTCTCTTATTGCCTTGCTCAGTGCTGCAATTCCTAACCTGGAACACATCCAGTCTTTCCCAGGCCAGCCCTCACTGACATCCACTTTGTCTTGCTTATTTTTTCTCCTGCTTTTCTTTGACAACCATTTCCTTGTACTTCCAGTAGAATCAGTCTTGGGGAAGACACACTGACTTTTCTTCTCAACCTTGTTTTGATTCTCACTTAGGAGCCCACTCACTTCCCACATAAGGGCACTCAAATCTTTGTAGGCTGGGTAAAGCATGTATACTATCTTGTGGGCAATCTGAGTCCTTCAGTATTCTGACAGTTTGGATAAGCTCATGAGGTGAACTGAGACTCAAAAGGATTTCTTTACCTAGAGTTTATTCAGGAAACTCCTAAACTTCCCAGTTATTTATGAAAATGTCAGGGTTCTAAAAATGTTAACCACCCCCAACTTAAAGTGTGTAGGACTCTGCAGTGCAGAGGTTATTTGGCCATGTTTGGTATATATCCCATATTGGAGTGCCTAGTTGGATTCCTGGCTCTGACTCCTGATTCTGCATTCCTGTTAATGCAGCCCCTGGTAGGCAGTGGTGATGGCTCAAGCATTGGGTCTCTGCTACCCCAGGTGGGAGACTTGTGTTGAGTTTCCATCTTCAGCATTGTCCAGTCGCAACTGCAGTGGGAATCTGGGAAATGAGCCAGCTGATAAGTACATACTCTCTCTCTCTCTCTCTGCCTCACAAATAAATAAATGTTTTTACAAGATGTGCATTCTTTGAAAAAAATATGTACATGAATCAGATCAGAGCCCATTAAAGAGGATAGTTTATTTCTTATATTTTGTCTACTGAAGAAAAAAAATTACCTTTGTGCACAGGTCCTCCTGGCTAACAGCTGTCAATCTGCATCCTTTCTTTGGTTGGAGATGTAGAAAGCAACATATGTTGTCCCTAATCTTGAGTGACAGCCATTTAGCCAGCAGACACTTGCATGGTCTTTGGAGAATTATAACACATATTAAGTATGCCTATATCCTCTTCATTTCTTATGCACACACTGGCTGTGTTTTTTAGATCTTAGCACAAGGTAACCTGAATAAAAAGGAACTGTAACTGTCACGTAAGAGTTGGAGATTCAAACATAATGTGACATTGGCTTCAGTAAAAGCCAGAGTATAAAAGAAGCGGTTAGTAAATATCCCTTTATATACTATATACAAGTCTCACTCTCTTTCCCTCTCCTCCTACTGCTCCCTCTCCCCTTCTCTTTGCTTTACTTCTCCATCTATACTCAACCCACCTGTCATCAGTTGTTTTTAAGAACCTGATCAACACTCTAGCAGTCTTTTATTATGTATACATACATGCATGCACACACACTGTATAAATGTTTAACTATAGTATTTCTTATTGATTTATGATGTATTTTTCTTATTTATATCTTGAACATTCCTATTCTAGGTAAGTGGAAGACATCCATTTTCCTCAGGCATTATCAGAATCACCTGCCAGACTTGTTAAACTAGTGGTTTATGGATCTCATCCCCTAAAGTTCTGATTGAGTAGGCTTGGGAAGGGTACAAGGAATGTACACTTTTAAGACATTTCTAGGCAATGCTGTTACTACTATTCTGGGGACACAATTTGGGAGAGAATTTTCTAGCTCACTCTGTTTGATAGCTACACAATGTTTAGTGGTAGAGTTATAAGATGAATTGCTCAGTCATTTCCCTATTAATATTGACAGGGATTGTTCACTTGATCAAAAATTAGACTGTTGAACATTTTCCTAGGTCCATCTGTGCATTTCTTTATAAAATCCAATTTTAGCAAAAAATCCTGCTAAGTTACTTTAGCAGGAAATAGCCCCCCCCCACACACACAGACACAAAAACACAACTGGACACATTGATCATCCTCAACATCTGATGGAATTCTTTATCCTCTACCATTGCAAGTGGTGACTGATCACTCTGGCTGGTATTCAGAAGAATCCTGTTAGGTTAGAATCCCCCTTACCCCTGATGTTACCTCTTATTAATTTTTTCATACACTGGCTAACCATCCTCCAAATCTGTTATTTGGCTGTAAATTCCCATTTCCATGTTGTGTTTGGAATTGAGCCCAGCCTCTCTCTCTATTATTGCAAAATCCCATTACCTCGGCCCCTGTACCCATTGCAGTGATCCTGAATGAAATATTTCACTGTGCTTTTTCTTTTTTTTTTCCATATATTTCATAAATACAACTTTAGGGACATAGTAATTCTTCCCACAATACCCACCCTCCCACCCCTCTTCTTCCTTCTCCTGTTCCCAGTCTTTTTTATTATTATTATTTGACAGAACTATAGACAGAGAGACAGAGAGAAAGGGCTTCCTTCCGTTGGTTCACTCCCCAAATGGCCGCTATGGCTGGTGCTGTGCCGATCCGAAGCCAGGAACCTGGTGTTTCTTCCTGGTCTCCCATGTGGGTGCAGGGCCCAAGCACTTGGGCCATCCTCCACTGCCCTCTGGGACCACAGCAGAGAGCTGGACTGGAAGAGGAGCAACCAGGACTAGAACCCGGTGCCCATATGGGATGCCGGCACTGCAGGCGGAGGATTAACCAAGTGAGCTGTGGCACTGGCCCCCCAGCCTTGTTTTTTACTAAGATCTGTTTTCATTTAACTTTATACACAGATTAGCTCTCTTCTGGGAAAAGAGTTCAACACTTTGTATGAGGAAGAAAAAGAAAAAGAAAGAAAGAAAAACAAACCAAAAAACTAAAAACAAATACACACACACACACACACACACACACATATATATATATATATATAAATAAACAAGAACAAAAACTGTTCCTCAACAGTCCAGACAAGGGCTATTCAAAGTCATTGCATCTCAAAGGTAATTTTGCTTTTTGCTTTTTTTTTTAAGAAACTTAATTATCTTTAAAGAAGAACCCAAGAATGATACATCTTTTGCAAGCACTTAGACATAACTGTAATTTATGAGACACAAGAATATCCTCCACTTAATACACTAAAATGAAGTAATTTTTTAATTTTTTTTAAACTTTTATCTAATGAATATAAATTTTCAAAGTACAGCTTATGGATTGAAATGGCTTCCCCCCCCCCTTAACTTCCCTCCCACCTGCAACCCTTCCCTTTCCTGCTCCCTCTCCCCTTCCATTCACATCAAGATTCATTTTCAATTCTCTTTATATATAGAAGATCAGTTTAGCATATATTAAGTAAAGATTTCAACAGTTTGCTCCCACACAGAAACATAAAGTGAAAAATACTGTTTGAGTACTAGTTATAGCATTAAATCACAATGTACAGCACATTAAGGACAGAGATCCTACATGAGGAGTAAGTGCACAGTGACTCCTGTTGTTGACTTAACAAATTGACACTCTTGTTTATGGCCTCAGTAATCACCCTAGGTTCTTGTCATGAGTTGCCAAGGCTATGGAAGCCTTTGAGTTCACCGATTCTGATCATATTTAGACAAGGTCGTACTCAAAGAGGAAGTTTTCTCCTTCCTTCAGAGAAAGGTACCTCCTTCTTTGATGACCTGTTCTTTCCACTGGGATCTCACTCGCGGAGATCTTAAAATGAAGTAATTTTTTGAGAACAAGTTTTACTATTAAGTCTCATAATACAACTGTGCTTTAACAAGTATCCTTGATTGTTTTTTTTTAACAGTATACATGCAATTATTTTAGCCTCTACATTTAGTGGTGCTTTAAATGTCCTTATGGTTTCATCTTGTACTTTCATTTTGATAGTGTACAGAAGTTTTTTTAAAAAAAAATGTCTTTTGAGCTCAGGATGAGTCACAGAAGAAAATCAGTCTCACTGTTTTGGGGTCACATTTCAGCTAAATCTTATTGCCAGTCTTGGAACCAAATAGTGCTGACTTTCTCCAGAAGTCAGTCCCCCCTCGCAAGAATGATATTTTCTACATTTGTGGATAATCAAAGGAATGTCCCCAAGTTTCTGTGGCATTTCTAGAAGAGGAGCTCCTGTTGTGAGAGTTCTCACCACGGCCAAGTCAAGTGGGGTTTGTGCCTATCCTTCCTAGGGGTCTACTTTGAAAGGATTCCATGTACTGTGCAATAAAATGCTTGGTTATGTTGTTCAGAAGTCAATTAACTTATGATTTGCAACTGACATGCATTCCTTGGGTGGTGGAATAATGGAAGCAATGCTATCATCCCCGCACCTACCAGGAACTAGACATTTTTAAAAACAATATCTCTTTGCATTCTGAAAACAAGACTTTGTAGTTGGATTCTGCACAGATTCATTTTGTCTTATTGAGGAATGTGAGTCTCAGGCAGAGTTATTTTGCTAAGGCTAGCATGTGGCCAAGCTAGGATGTCAGTTCGGAACTTTCTTCAAATCTGCATATTTTTCTTTTAACATTACACTGCTTCTTGTTGGATGATTTTGAAGTTGCAAATGGAATCTCTGTCACTTTTAATGATTGAATTTAAGGTTGAATAGGTATGGATATAATTTTTAATTCCCTTTCTTAAAGCCTCTATTACTTCTGCTACAGGACGTATCATTTACTTATTCAATTTTTGTGAATAATCATGAATGAATTAGGCATTGTCTTCATTGATACAAATTTCATCCACATACAATTTTCCTTTTCCACATTTTTCTCCTTTTCCCTATGGATAAAACTGCTGAGTCATCAGTTGTCTTCCTAAAAAGTCATTATTAATCTTCAGAGTGGTTTGCCTGGTTGAAAAGATACCTAGACACATGTGGCAAGCATCCGGGAGTTGCAGTATACACACTCTGGATTTCATCCTCAATCCTATCTCTTCTATGTTCAGTCTCCGTTCTTGTCACGCAGTCACAGTTCCACCTGCTTCTGAACTCCCCACCCTACGTCTCGACTCTAGCTTCTCTTTGATCTTGTATAGCTTATGCTCTGGTCAAGTGTTTGACCTGTACTCTGAAACTGTCATTCTTTTTTTCCTTGCCACTTACTGGCACACTAATTTATTCCAGATTCTTTGGCTCCTGTTTCAGACTCTCTCAGGTTTTCTCATCTTTTTCTCTGGTGCTCTGTGAGTTGGTGCTGAGAAATGATGCTTACTTGACTACTTATGCTTGCAGCCCCGACCTCTCTCCCAATACCTTTCAGCTGGCTGCCTGCTGATCACCCTCCAATAAATCTCCCACTCAATCTATCATCTCTCTAATGGTCCCCTCAATTGTTGCTTTATCTTAATGTTCCTTTTACATTCATGTTTTCTTCCCTTCTTTATTCAGTAACATGGACTTGTGAGCAGAGGAAAATAAAAATAAAATAACTCACATCATCGTCCTCGGCACCAGGTATAACTTCTTTTGTTTATTATGATAGTGCTTGGTACATTCTGATATTTTGGTAATTTTTCAAATAACTTAAAGGCTTAGGTTATTCCTGTGATGGTTGAATACCTTGATAGCTCACAGAGCTCTGAGAAAGAGCCATTAGTGTCTGCTTAAATTTAATTTCTCTTTTTCTTCTCTGTGGAGCTCTTATGCCTAGTTCCCTTAAAGCTTACAGGGGTCATTCATGTTCAGACTGGTTGCACAATCCATAGTCCCCAGTGGTGGATAATGAGGATTTGGGATAACAAGAGGAATGAGAGCTGACCCTGCTGGATGATGGAGCTATTCCAGTATGTTATTAAGCCTGATTACAGTAATAGCCCTGTGGAGTCTACCTTCATATTGCTGTTTTACAGTTGATGAACCAAACTCAGAAGAAAGAAAGTACACATTTATCCAGCATTTATTTGCTAGGCATCTTCCCTAAAGGATACGTGATTCACCCCAAGACAAATTGCTGTAAGTGGATGACCCAGATTTCATTGTGTTTTCCCCTGTCTCAAAGTGCCAGTGGTCTTGAGCCATACTTCCCGGGATTTGTACCTCGGTGACTCAGGCAGTAGATAAGGATTGATCCTAATTCTCCTGTTTCCTCTGATTCTAAAAATTATATATTTGTTTGAGAAGCTGAGAGATATTGAGAGAAGCAGAGGGTAAACTTCCGTCTGCTGTATCACTCCTGAAATACCTGCACTGGCCAGGGCTGGGCCAGGCCAAGCTTCGAGCCAGGAACCCAGTCCAGGTCTTCCAGGTGGGTGGCAGAAATGTAACTATTTGAGCCATCCCCTGCTACTTCCTCTGAGGATATGCATTAACAAGAAGTTGGAATCAAGAGGGGACCTGGGACTTGAACCTAAGTGTGCTGATATGTGCTGTGGACATCTTGATTGCTAGGCCAAATGCCCATCCCTCTCATTTTCTCTCCTACCTCCCCATTCCTCTCTCTTCCCTCTGCCTTTTCTCTTCTTGATTCTGTGAGACTCCCTCATGGTTGGTTGGTTGGTTGGTTTTATGTCTTCCCTGGCCAAAAGCCTTTCTTTTGTTGGTTGGTCATTGGCCAGCCTTCAAGTGTCATTGTAGCCCTCTCTGAATGCTCATTGATTTTACTCCATCAGTTATACCTTGGAAAAAGAAGGTTCTATTCATCTGGAATGAACCATAAGAACCCTCGGGCCGGCGCCGCGGCTCACTAGGCTAATCTTCCACCTAGCGGCGCCGGCACACCAGGTTCTAGTCCCGGTTGGGGTGCCAGATTCTGTCCCGGTTGCCCCTCTTCCAGGCCAGCTCTCTGCTGTGGCCAGGGAGTGCAGTGGAGGATGGCCCAGGTGCTTGGGCCCTGCACCCCATGGGAGACCAGGAAAAGCACCTGGCTCCTGGCTCCTGCCATCGGATCAGTGCGGTGCGCCGGCCGCAGTGCGCTGGCCGCGGCGGCCATTGGAGGGTGAACCAACGGCAAAGGAAGACCTTTCTCTCTGTCTCTCTCTCTCACTGTCCACTCTGCCTGTCAAAAAAAAAAAAAAAAAAAAAAAACCCTCTTCAACATATTGGTGCTCCAAGACTATGTTTTGACAATGATACTATTTCAAAAAAATCCACAGGTTCTTAAACAATTCATTGCAGCAACAAGTTTTCTTCTGTGGAATATTAGGTGTTAGATAGAACTTGATTCAAGGAACAGAATGGAAAATTTTAACTTATGATCTGGTGTTTCAAGTTAATTCACTTTGTAAAGGAGTTTTTCTTGCCTTAGTGATTGAATCTCTTGTATGGAATTTTCTGTGCTTCGGTTTTCTCCCAGTAAAAGGAAACAAGCCACTCTGAATTTGCAAATAGGTATAATAAGTGGTGCTTGGAAGCTGTGCCCTAACAATATCTGTAATGGTGGCTGAAATCTGCATTAGCTAGAAATGCATGCTTGGTTATTCCTTCTTCCTCTAATCCCCGCTTTCCTCCTACATGTCCGTTCTGTCATGGATAATACTCCTAGATCACTTTGGTATGAGACCTTACTTTTGCAACACATGATTTTTAGTATGCTCCAGACACTGTTTTAAGCTCTCTACAAGAATGAACTCATTGAATTCCATGAGGAAGGTAGCAGTACAAATCTCATCTCACAGATGAAGAAACTGAGGCACAGAGAAATTAGCTTAGCCCTTGTTCAGTTGACTAGTAAATGACGAAATTGGTGCTGGCACTTGGCCATGCTGATGTCAGAGTCTTGCTCTTAACTATTCTAATAGTTATTTTTCCCTTGATTGATGATAAAAACTTCCATAAATACTCATTGTACTGTTTTATTATTTGTCTAAAAATCTGCATGTGCATCCACCATGCTCCACTGAGATGAGTGGTACTCTAAAGAAAATGTTTTGAGTTACTCTATTCTCTGATGGGGAACCTTGCAGTGATGTGTCCACTGCTGATGCCAGATGCTTGCAATCAAATGGACTCTCAGCAAGTATTAGGTAATTTAATCTTTTCAGTCTCAAGCACCAATCATAGATCATACACAAAATACTCTTTATGGATGTTAAATAAATAATGTGCATTTTATGGTAGAGGGGTATGATTTTAAGTCATATGAATATGTCCTCTCAAATAATTCCTAAAAATAGGAATTGTAATAGTATTTAGTGCATTGTTCAAATTCAGTAACTATATAGTCAGTATAGGTGTGATTCCTTCCTGCTGTTTTAGCAAATATAAAAGCACTACACTTAGGGTACTAGATGGCAAAGAGGTAGATTACTGAAGACGGAAGGAATTTGGCACATGTCACCAGGAACAGGTATGCCTTTGGGTACCTTGAAAGGCTTGAAGAAGGCTGACAGAGAACACCTTCTATTCCTTTCAGATGTTGTCCCAAAACTTTTGGATTAGTTCATGTATTTGAAAGAAAAATCAGTCAACCAAGGAAGCCAATTCTAGGAAAAAAAGAAAAAGTCATTTTTCCCTCTCTGGGGCCCTCTTTTCCTTCTTTTCTGACTTCTTTGTTTCTTTTAAATAGAGGATTAGAAAAGATGTTAAACTAAAGATTTCATTTCAATAATTTAATTTTTATTTTATGATACAGTTAGAATGAGTTCTTCATTTATTAATTTAATAAGCCCAGGCCTTTGCTAATGTTTTCCTGAATTTTCAGTATGGTGTGATGGTTTTCATGTTCTATTTTAAACCCAAAATCAAAGACAGCATCCATCTAATATGAAATAATAATGTGTCTCACGTGGTTAACCATTTAGCGCTGTGTTTTACTTGTTAGCATGCTTGTCTCCAAGTTATCTATCGCTCTTCTTTTCCATTTGTGTGAGATTCTTTTTCTTTGTTGCTCCTGCTTGCCTTTTTCCTCCAAAAACAGAATAAGAAAGTGACTTCTTATGCGTTCTTTCCCCATACCTTATATTGTAATTGCCACATTTCTGTTGTAATATTGATTTGGAAAACTCATTGATGTTACAATGTATAAAGTAATGGAAATCTGAATCCTGCTAGAGGGAGTTATTTAGTCTTTATTGAGGTGATTTACAATGAGTTTTCTACCCAAATAAAATGCTCAGAGAAAAAGGGAGAGGTCTTGAAATGAAATTTTGCCTATCTCTCAAATAGCACCAAGAATACATAGATTCTGTCATTCCAGTATTTCATGTCTTCCTTCCTTCATTTTATGAATGATATAAATCAAATGAGAAAATATGTGCTATATATGCATTTCTACAAAGTTAAAGATGAGATTTCTTGTATAATCTAGTGAAGTCTGTTGCTCGAACATACCCAATAATATAAAATATACTAGGGGGGTATATTAATATGAAAAATATGGAGTAGACAATATTTTTCCAAAAGGAAGGAGGCATTTTTAAAGTAAGCATTCTTTTTTAAATTTGTTTTGTCTGTGTAGTTTTTCAAAAACTCTTACTTTGACTTGTAATTTTCAGATGCAGTTGGAGAAAGTGTGTTTGATTGATACATGAAAAGTGCTCATGGTTCCCACAGCATTTGTCTGTGAGATCAGCCAGGATGTTATTTCTATTTGATGCTATCTTGCTTAAGTCTCAACAGGATTTTCATCAAAGAGCTCAATGAATATAAGATTACAAATTTGGGGGTCCCCCAGGAAAGGCATATTTTAGATAACAAGGAGAGGGCTGCATTGGAATAGGCAATATATTGCTTTATTCTCCTCAGATAAACCAACAGCAAAGGTTTTTTAAGGGGGTGATATTTATAAGCTGCACCAGCTCCATGCTGGTAGATCCCCAAGCCAATGGACAGGGAAAACTGGATATCGTAGAACGTCAGTTTAGCCAGAGAGCTCCACTGTTATCAGGGATGCCATGCTGACTCACTACCTTATTAATGCCTCCGTAATACCTGAATCCTTGAGATTTCTCTGTGCTGTCTTTGCAATTCTATGAGTCTACGATTAGTTCAAAATAAAAGTAAAAAAAAAAAAAAACTTTCCAATTCATAATCCAGGGTAACCCTGAGATGCATTGCTTCTAAGAAATAGGCTTTCTGTAAAAATAAGATTTATTTATCTGTTTGAGAGGCAGAGTGGCTCTGTGTGTGTGTGTGTGTGTGTTGGAGTAGGGTAATTTTTACCTTCTGATTCACTCCCCAAATGGCTGAAATGGACCAGACGGGACCAGGTCAAAGCAAGGCATCTGGATCTGCAGTTCTCCTACAAGGGTGGCAGGGCCTACGCATGGGAACCGTCTTCTGCTGCTTTTCCCAGGTGCATTAGCAGCGAGCTGGATTGAATCAGGTGGAGCAGCTGGGACTCAAACTGGTGCTCCAGGATGGGATGGCAGCTTTGAAAGCGGTGGCATAACCTGCTATGCTGCAACACCAGCCTGGACAAGTATAAGTTGCAATTACAGTGCAATGCTGATTTATCTGCTTTTTAAAACAAACTACTGTATTCTAAATGTTGTATCCCCCTGGCACCCGAAGTTCCTATATTGGAATCTAATCCCCAATAGTATTAATGAGACAGGGCCTATTTAGGATGTGATAACATTTCAAGGATAAAGCTCTCATGGATAGAATTAGAGGCTTGAGGGAGCTTATTTGACTCTCTTGCCCTGTGAAGATGAAGTGGGAAGGTGGTGTCTTTGAAGCAGAAAGCAGCTCTCACCAGACCCCAGATCTGCTGGCGTTTTTGTCTTGGACTTCCCAGCCTCCAGAATTGTGAACAGTAAGTTTCTGTTGTGTACAAACTACTCAATCTGTGATAGTTTGTTATAGCAGCACCAGGGAATTAAGGCACAAACACTGGGTGTTGTGGCACAGCAAGTTAAACTATTGCTTGAGACACCTGCTTCCAGTATCCGAGTGCCAGTTCAAGTCCTGGCTGCTCTTCTCTTATTCGGCTTCCTGCTAATATGTCTGGGAAGGAGCAGATGATGGCCCAAGTACTTGGGTCCTCATTACTACCCACATGGGAGCCCTGGATAGAGTTACTGGCTTCCAGCTTCAGCCTGGCCCCATCCTTGCTGTTGCAGGCATTTGGGAAGTAAAGCAGCAGAGTGAAGATTTCTCTTTCTGTCTCTGTCACGCTGCCTTTCAAATAAGTAAGTATTTTTAAAAGACACAAGCATATTAAAAATATATATATATAATACACACACATATGTGTATTATATATATATATATATATAGTATGTGTTGAATTCCTGATGGAAGGATTTACACATTTCCTAATCATTATTCTATTTCTTCCAATGTACATAGAAATTGTTGTGAGGAATTGGAAGACTGTGGCCTCTTCTTTTGAATATTGTCGGTAGATACATATCTATGCTTTTTGGAGACAGGTTTGGCCTTTGGAAAAGTCAAGAGTCATCTGGGGTAAAGTCTTGTGAATAAAGTAAAATAAAGTAAATGGAATTTAATTTCCACCCAGGCTAAAATTTGGACCCTGTTTGAAAACAAACCGACAGCAACAACCACCATGATAAATGCAGTGTTATTCATACTTGTAAACTTGGAGATAGCCTTATATAACTGAAAGTTTTGGACACAGGCTGTAGAGATGGATTTTCCTCCTTCATGTACTATTTTTTATGACTAAAATCCATCTTGGTAGACTCAGAGTTCAACATCATGTTGAGATGATCTGTGTCAAATACACAGCCTTGTGCCAGATAGGTGATAAGTGATCAGTTAAAAATTAGCAGCTTTAGTCATGATGGGGAATGATGATGTTTATGATGATGAATGCCCTTAGACAAGTGTCTCCCCCTTTGTTTGAGCCTTTTTTTGTTACCCACAAAACACAGGATTAAACAAAATTAACAGCTAAATGTTCTAGGTCTGCCATTCAGTGACTTAGCGACTTGCATTCTCAAGCAGGTGTCAGGAGGCAAGATGAAGCTGTTGAGAGTACAGGTGAGATCAGGCAGATTTGCCATTTGCATGGTGGCATGATGTCTGAAAGGAATTCTGTAGTGGCTTAAGGGCTTCTTTCTTTCCCTCAATTTATCTCATAGAAAGTTCTTTACCCTTTCTTTTCTTTAGGCTCTGGGGTTATGATCATTTTACTACATCTTGAGACTACACTGATTTGTATTCTGTCTTAGAAACAGCATAGAAAAAAAAAATCAAAGAAGCTCATTGTGTGCCTGAACAGCCAGAACCACCAAGTAATTGATAATTGTTTGATGCACAGGCTGGTATTTCCCAGTGTCACTGGTGGGAAGTCATGTTTCTGGCAGGTCAGGGACTGCTGAATGTGAGTTGCTCGAAAGATAGACTTTTCCAGCTGGAAAAAAAAGTCAGCTCAGACATTTGGGAGCTCACTGCATTCGGTTGGTAATATCCAACACTAATCCACCAGTTGAAAAAATATCATCTGTAAAGAGCAACTTCTGGTGAGTCAACACTAGTAGCGTTCTTGGTGAACATTGAAAGATGATGAGCCCCAAACAAATATGAACTTGGCTTCTAGTTTCCTCCAATATTGGCTTACAGGGGCAGGACCTAAATTAACTTGCAGGGTTCAGTATGTCTGCCTGTTGGACTTGAGACACGGGCATAGACGTGCTGCTACATCAACAGAGGGTAAGGTCTAGACAAGGGTGTGTGGGGGGGTGGGTAGTAAGGAAGTAGGAGATGTGTGAGGGGCCTGTGATACTGCGTGGTGCGAGGCTTTCAGGAAAACAGAAATCATCCTTTCTCATAAACTCCTCTAAGTATCTCAGTGTCTTATTGTAGGCTTCAAAATACTTACCATATTCTTGACAGTGGACATCTCAACATCACTTAAAAAGAATTTTTCGGGAAGAAGTAATAACACTTCAACTCTTAGACTTGGGCAAGAGAGACTCTTTTCTGAGCTCTGCCCTCCTCCAGCACACCCCTAGCCAGAAAAAGAAATAATCTGGATGCAGGCGTCATTCCCATTCAAAGCCCACACCCTTTGCCATCTGGATCACCAAGAGAGCCCTGCCAAATAGCACAGATCTTAGACCTGTATGGAGTTCTGTCCATAGTCTGTCAAATTGAGTTGCTAATGTGCGTACAAAGGAGTGGTCCTTGAGCATCTGTTGTTAAGAGATTTGGGGTTTTGCCTTAGAGGGCAAGACAGGGCTGGGATTGGAAGGAGAGGAAAGGGCCAGGCCAGGGTTTGGGCCAGGTGTCCCAGAACAACAAGGAGTTGGAGAAGTCTAAATTCAAATTTTAAGTTTGGAGTCTTCCTCTGGGTCCCAAAAATGTTTTGAGTAGAGGAATATAAGAGTACCCTCGCTCGCAGCTCCCCTCCTGCCCAAGGTCTCACTCCCTGTCACAGCTAGACAGGTTGTGCTTGTCAGTAGAAAGGCATTTGTCTTTGTTGGTTTACTCATTTACCAAACATTGATTGACTTCTTCCTCTATGCCAGGTTCTGTGTTGGACACTGGACAGACAATACTCAAGAAAGATGTACTTCCTATCTCATAAAACTTGAGGAATAGAGAAAGTATAGAAGGTATAGAAGTAAGTGGAAAAAGTAGTCATGACTTTCCATTTGTGATGAAATCCTGAAACAGACTGGGAGCCGAGACAGAGGAAAGAAGGGAGGGAAATTAATTTTAGATGAGCTATTCAAGTTGGGTCTCTCTGAATGATATTTAAATGATATTTAAGCAGAGCCCTGAAGGGAGAAAAGGAGCCAGCCATGCCAGATTGGAGTGGAGAGGAAGGTTCCAGGCCAGCAGATAGCACATGGAGAGACTGTGAGGCAGGAAAGGACTGGGCATGATGGATAAAAGAGCTTGCAAGCCACCCATAAGGGTTTTGTTTTTATCCTAATTGCCGTGGAAAGCCTTAAACTAACTTAAACTAAACTTAAAGGTTTAAGTATATGAGTTAATTTTTTAAAGATTATTCTGATTCCAAGGTGAAAAATGTCTGGAAAACTAGAAGCAGGAAGAACAAATGGGGGGCTTTATAAAAATTCAGGAAAGAGATGCTGATGATTATGCTTATCTATGAGAAACCAGAGTGCCCCACACCAAGATACCTTACTTCCATGAGACAAAGCTCCCTGCAGCTCAGCTACTGGAGCCCTTACCCCTATTTGCAAAGAAGAACGCTATTCATCCATTTCTCCCTTCATTCATTCATCTATCATATGCATATTAGGCGCAGTGCATATTCCAAGACCCACTTTAGGAGCTGTGAGTCCAGAGGTGAGGAGGGCTAAGGCATTGCTCTAAGAAGAACTGGAGACATCCATACTGCTAAGAAGCAGGAGTCAGGGTAAAGTTGGGAAAGGAACCAAGAAGGAGCAGTTATCACTGAGGACAGGGGTACCAAAGCAAAGGTTTGACTACATTCTAGTTTAGGTCATGGATACGGCCATGTGGTGTGGCTTCAGGGTAGCCAGTGTCTGTATTGCTGGACTGTGAGAGGCTTTAAGATATTGATTAAATACTTCCCTTTACTTAGATCTTTTGTAATGCATAAATAAAAAAGGGAAAGTGGGTAGGAGTAGATTATTTGGGCAGAGGATGTTCCTCTTCCCCAGGTTTATTTAGAAATGCATAAATCTAGTTAGAAAAATATCCAAAACTAGAAATCTAGAGGATCTGCAGTTAAGGGCAGAATTGGGAGTAGAGGGAGGTTGGGAGAATGAAAAGAAATAGAGCCAGCGCTGCGGCTCACTAGGCTAATCCTCCGCCTTGCGGCGCCGGCACACCGGGTTCTAGTCCCGGTCAGGACGCCGGGTTCTGCCCCAGTTGCCCCTCTTCCAGGACAGCTCTCTGCTGTGGCCAGGGAGTGCAGTGGAGGATGGCCCAAGTGCTTGGGCCCTGCACCCCATGGGAGACCAGGATAAGGGCTCCTGCCATCAGATCAGCGCGGTGCGCCGGCCGCAGCACACCAGCCACGGCGGCCATTGGAGGGTGAACCAATGGCAAAGGAAGACCTTTCTCTCTGTCTCTCTCTCTCACTGTCCACTCTGCCTGTCAAAAAATTAAAAAAAAGAAAAGAACAAGAGCCACCAGCAGAGGCTCAGGATGGGATTTTTGTGAAAGTTCCGGAAGCTGCTTCAGTGTAAGAATGACCTCATGGCATGAACTGCATATGTCCTGGTCCATTTTCTGTTGCCAATATCACAAAACCATAGATTGAACAAATCATTAAGAAAATAGTTTATGGAGGTTCATGGTTCCTGGGGTCCAAGGTAAAAGAACCACATCTGGTGACCTTCTTGTTGACAGAGTCTTGGAGCAGCAGTATAGGGCATTCGATGTAGGGAGATAGGGACCACATGTCTGTGTCTTCTGGTCTCTCTCCTTCTTATAAAGTCACCAGGGTTTAAACATGGGGGCTCCATTCCACTGGCCTTTTTAGTCCTAATCTTATCCCAAACACCCTACCCCTAAAACTCAGAATTGAACTCTTTCTACTCTCTAAGTTCACAAGGGAAATGAGACTCCAGCCTAAGCTACAGAGATGGCAGACCATGGCATCCTGTATCTCCCTATGGCTGAAACACATGGGGATCTCAGTGAAGCTGTGCTGAAGTAGAGTCTGACTTAGAGGGTTCCTGGAAAAAGGACACCACAAGACTTCTGCTGAATCCTGCAGGACGTACCTGAAGCAATTCCAGGGGGAAGTGGGACTCTGCACCCACAGATTACAGCTATGGGAGCAGCCTCCATACCCATTATTTGAACACTCAGTACTTAAATCCCTACTAGAAAGCATGGTTTTCTACAATTTCTCTGTAGATTTTGATTCAGTAAAATAAAATTTGGATCCATTAGGTACCAGATTTTCACATACAGCCATGAGGGTGGATTTACACACTGTTGGAGGAGAAATAACCTGTGTTACAAAGTAAAATGACCTAAAGGAGGCTTGATATAAAATGGGAAAGGGTAGAGCTTAGGCATGTTTGGTCAATCATGAGCCAGAAAAAAAATGAGGTTGTGAGCTAAATAGAAAGACATCCTCCTGATGGAATAGGTGAGGTATCATTGGTTTATTCTTTTTTTAACTTTCACTTAATAAATATAAATTTCCAAAGTACAACTTTTGGATTATAGCGGCTTTTTCCCCCCATAACCTCCCTCCCACCCGCAACCATCCCATCTCCCACTCCCCCTCCCATCCCATTCACATCAAGATTCATTTTCAACTATCTTTATATACAGAAGATCAATTTAGTATATACTAAGTAAAGATTTCAGCATATTGCCAATATTACTCCTACTGTTGGCCTCAAATTGGACGAAGTCTGACTCATTCTATTTTGTCGTCTTTTTACTATGTCAATAAAACATATTAAGCCCATGCTGGGTGTGCATTCCTCTGCTGGACCCCTTAAAGGCATCCCACAGTCACCACTAAGTGACTACATATAGCTTCTTACTGTTCAAGTAGATGAAATTTAAGAACTCAGTACGATTTTAGAACAACTAAAGATAGGACGTGTCAGAATCCTTGTCTGAATGCTAGAGAAGACTCATGCTGCCAGGAGTGGGGACATTCATTGTGGATCAGTGATAGTGACCGAGACACCTCTGGCATCAGGTCGACTTCTCAACTGAACTGGGAACCGGATCATTCCAAGTTACAGGAACACAGGAGCAAAAGACAAGAGGTCAGGTTGTGGTGCTCCTAGCTGCTGGCAGGTTGCTGGGCAAGTTAGAAAACAGAACAAACAGGACAATCTGGTATGTTTAAGAAAACAAATATATGTTCAGGCTTTCTATAAAGTGTTGATTACCTTTGGGTGGTTAGTTAGGGATGCTGTCTGATTTCTTCTTTATCTTTACCTGTATATTTTAATTTTCCTAAAATGAAGATACATGACTTGTAGGGTCTGTTTTACAAAATACAGGAACTTAATGAATATGTCTGAAGGCCTACACATTTCAAAAGAAAACAGATTAGAATATACTAATGTATATTTGTGGAAATGAAAAATACAGGGTATTTTTAAAAGTTAATGGAAAATGAAATTAAAAGGTAAAGTTTGGGGGTACAAAAATAAAATGAAATCCACACATAGGTTTTCCATAACATGCATTTCCTATGAACTTTTTAAAGACCTCTTATATTCATGGATTTCAAAAATTTTACGTAAAAACAAACTTACCTTTAAATTCCATATTTTATGCAACGTGTTGAAGTATTCTCCTATTCAGACTGCATGTAAACACCTGCTGAATTGGCATTTGAGTTTATTTTGAATATTTATTTGAAAGGCAGAGTGACATAGGGGGAGACAGAGAATGAGAGATCATCTATCCTCCGTTCTACTCTCAAATGCCTGCAACATTGAGGGCTGGGCCAGGCCCAAGTCAGGAGCTAGTAATTCCATCTGGGTCTCTCACATGGGTAGCAGGGATCATTTGTTGCCTTCATACACATTAGGAGGAAACTGATTGGAAGCAGAGTAGCCAGGACTCAAATCAGTACTACATATAGGATGCCACTGTCCCAAGTGGTAGTTGTTTTAACCCATTGCACCACAACACCCACTCTGGCATTTGAGTGTTTGACTGTTGCTCTAACCCTTAAGATCTTCATCATGGGGCTGCGGTACTTGAAAAGGAAAACTTAAGAAAAGAATGAGGGTGAGTATTCCACATCCAAACCATCCTTCCGTATTTTTACATTGAACCTTACCGTTGCCCATCTGTATCCAAGCAATAACAGAAATGACAACACCAGAGTTGGTGCTGGAATGCAAGAGGCAAAGTTTGGGATTGCCTACTAATTCTAGCTTACATAGGGCCTACGTTTTCCCACCACAAATTTCACTATTTCCTTCTAGTATACATTATAAAATGAGTGAAATGATAAGTCCTTATATTATATAGCCAGTGACTGAAAAACAAGCCAAAGGGCCTTCCCTGGTGCTCTTTACTGAAATTTCCCAAGAAGCCACGAATCCCCTGTTATTAGGGTAAATATCAGCGGAGGCAGACTGGTTAGATAGCTACTTGGAATTGTTGACAGGAAATTAAATTTGCAAACAGGAATATAACTGGTAAAATTTTTGTGTAAAGGGACAAAAGAAAGGAAATTGAATATTGAGATTGTTGCAGAATTCTTCCCTAGAGGTGGAGAATTGAAGAGCACACAGTTGGCCATTTATTGGAAGGTCAACCTGAGATGACTGAGCAAGATATTCGTTCATAAGACCAAAAAATTATCTCAAAGGTCCAGGTCTCAGGGACAGAAGCCTGAGCAAGTGAGCAGTCTCTGGGTTAGATCTTTTTCACTCAGCTCAGCATGCTGGTTTTGTTTGTTTGCCATTTTTAGAGATCTTGATGATCTATACTTTATAGTGTGAAGTTAGTATGGCATATTGTCACCCTTTAAAACAAATAAGATAAATGCTTCCTCAAATAAAATAAGGATTTTGTTTTTGAGTTCTTTGGTATTGATAAAAAAATACATACAGCAATGAATGGAATGGCCAATGGTATCTCTTCACTGGAGAGTCTAAGTTGTATCATTGCATTCTGAGTTAACAAGAATTGAAGCACAGTAGAATTTGTTTTTGTTTTTGTTTTTTTCATTTTTTCCCCTTGTTTGAGGATAGTATCTGTTGACCCAAGTTATACATGTGTGCTGGCAGCTGCAGATTTAACAAAGAAGTAGAAAGGTAGTTCAGAAAGAGGAGAGAGTTCAGAAAGATTTTTAGTTTATTAAGAAAAAATAACAGTCACAAATTTATTTATTTACTTATTTTTCATAAGAAAAGGAGAAGAGTTCTTAACTATAAATTTCAGGCAAAGAAATGTAAACATCGCTTGTATGGGAGCCAGGGAATGTGCTGTTCTGCCACCAAACACCTATGAAACCTTGTAAAGTATGGAGATTAGACCTCACTTCAGGCTCTCCTGTCCTCCAAGGTGAGGACTTTGTTCCCATTGCATTTGCCAAGCTGCCTCAGGAAAAAGAGAATAATACTTATGTCACATGGTTTTTCTGTTGCCAATAGCCTGATATCACAGAGTGGGTGAATTAGAAAGAAATAAGATTGCTTTTAGCTCAGGGTCCAAGGTCCAAGGTCAAGGGATCACATCTGGTGCTGGCCTCCTGCTGGCAGGATCCCGAGGAGGTTCAAGGCATCACCTGGCAGGAGACAGGGAGTGTGTGTATCTCTGTGTCTCTTCTGAGCTCCCACTCTGCATATAGAACCACAAGGATTGAGTCATGGGGGCTCTCCCCAGTGACTTTCTCTAATCCTAATCACTGCCCAAAGGCCCCACTTTTAAACACCATAGTTGGATTAAGTTCCCTTCCTGTGAATGCCTCAAAATGAAGAAGGCTTCTCAATGCATGAAGCCTTGGGGACGCACTCAACCAATATCTAAACCATAGCAATCATTCCCTAATAATTAAAGCCTCCTAGAGAGCTCTCAAGCCAACACCCTGTGGCTTCCATAAGGCCTGTTGAGAAAATGTGCACAGTCCACACAATATTATCCTGTATGCTCTAAGGGGAAAGAAATGAAATTTGTTGCAAATAATTACACACTTAGGGGATTCTAAAAAGAAAAAAAAGTCAGTTCTTGTGCTTGTTGTGAAAAAGAAATCCAATCACAAACTGGAGTAATGTTTCTCTAGACTAAGCCAATAATGTTAGAGCAGAGACAGAGCCCCCGAAGGGCGACTGAAAAGTGTGCCCTTCTTCAGGGTCCCCCAGCCGCCCTCCTGAAATGGAGGCCGTGTCATTTGTCACTTATGTCTTCATTCATTCACATCTCCTGTCTTGTGAGTTTAGTGCCATTGGTGAGAATAGCACCTGTGTCCTTTAATTAGCTGAACCTGTGACCTGTAGCAATGGTGGATTCACCTCTCAGAGGCAGAAATAAATGTGTTGAGATAGCTGGGAAGTCAGGCTGAAGCTTTGTGGCACTTGGAACTCACTTTCATATTCTTGTCAGTTGGAATAGGTCATATAAAAATACATTTCACACACCCCTTAAGTCCCAGATACTGGGTGAGCATTACATAATTACCAATTTCTTCTTTTTCTCGAGTGACTTACTTTTCTGGGTAAAAAGGTGGAATAATGATTTGATGCACTAGTTATAAGAAACTGTGCTTTAACTCAGTAGCATTTGAAATCAGTTCCAAGCAAGCAAGGAATTATTTGGCATCAAGAAGTAAAAAGACTGCAATTATGGTTATTTTCCAAATAGATTATTTATGTGTATTGAGGGGTTTAAGAATTATAAAGTGTATTTCCTCCCTTGGCTCAGTCCTTTGCATTTTTCCATTCACAAGCAGTGAAACCCAGTTAGATGTCTCACAGGCAGCAGACCCACACGCAGGATTATTGACAACACTGCAAGGCACCTGCCCTCTTTATTTTCCAGCCTCAGAAATAAGAAATAGAGCCTCTTTGGAAGTGAAGGTGGGCACCATGGAATGAAAAAAATATATGCCCTTGGAAAATGAAGTTCAGCTAATTATATGTTATTCACCTGCTTAGCTTCACAGGGTGGACTTGTGATTTGTGCTTGTTCAAGAAGAAAATTGCTTGATAGCAGTGGCCATGCTATCAGGATTCATAAGAGGAGGGTGATTGATTATCTGTTAATTTTGGAGCAAAGAGGCCTTTGACTATCTGGCAAAAAAGAAGCAAAAACTATGCTGTTCTCATGCACACAGAGTTCTTTTTTTGATAGAATAATTACTATTTAGAGAACACCAGGTTGGATTGTAAAATGACTGGTGTAGAGTTTACAGATGTAAGTCTGAGTCTAAAAAAGTCAAACCAGCAATGTGTGGATGTCATGATACTGACAAGGAACAGAATATGTTTGTATCTATGTAGCTGAAACACATGTGCATATATGTGTGTGTGTGTTTCGGAGAAAAACAGACTTTGAAAAATCAATACTTGTTTTTTATTCTGATTAAGTGATTTTAGTAGTAATAACTTCAAAATCGATTTTTTTTATCTAGTCTGTCCCTAGTAAATATAGTTTTAAGTTGGGAAATATTTTCTTATTGATTATCTTGTGACCATGGTTAGGATCCATTTTATTATGCCTACTCCTTACCTACTTTAGAACAGTGGCTCTCAATCAGAGCTTTGAACTCCCCAGTGGGTGTTTGGCAAGGTTCCAGGACATCTGAAGCTGTTGTGACTGGCAGTGGAAAGGAAAGGACGCTACTGGTGTTGACTGGATGGAGACCAAGGGTGCTGCTAAACATCCTAGAATGCACAAGACAGCCCCCGCGACAACACGTTATTTGGTCTAAAATGTCACCAATCCCAAGTTGACGAACCCTGTAGGGAATAGTTATGGGAATGGGGATATTTGGCTTGATGAAGACACGACAAGGGAAAGACCTGATGGAATCATTTTATGTGTTAGACTTGCCCTGCTTATTCCTTGCAGGGCCCATAGGCCAGAAACTGAAGAGGCAGATGTAGAGGAAAGCCTTCTAGCAGTATCTACAGGCGTGGAATGCACCCCCCTGAGAAGTGCTGAGTATCTTCTCCCTGGACAGCTAAAATACACCTTGGGTTGTCACTAGAAAAGATGTCAGTTATCTGTTATACGAAATTCGTTTATTGACAACAGTTATCTCAGATAATGTGACAGGGAGTCAGAGTCCAGGTGATAGAGGCTATTTAACTAAAACAATCTAAATCAGAACTTGCAGGTGCAAATTTAAATAACTGAGTATCCTCTTTCCTGACTTTGGCAAAAGCTTGGCTCCCTATGCAATTGTAAAATATATGAAGGTGGTATTTAGGAGAGATATCTATTTTATTTTATTTTATTTTATTTTAACTTTTATTTGATAAATATAAATTTCCGAAGTACAACTTTTGGATTATAGCGGCTTTTTCCCCCCATAACCTCCCTCCCAACTGCAACCATCCCATCTCCCACTCCTTCTCCCATCCCATCTGTAAGTTCTTAGAAATAGGTGTAATATTGTCATATACTTCTCTTTATGAATTTCCTACATTAGAACCCTCCAAATTTAATTGATCATATACCCCCCCAACAAGACCACTTTAAACTTTTCCCATTATTTGCAAATTTATGTAATTTATAATTTACTTTCTGGCAAATAAAAATTTTGAAAGATGAGGGAAGGAAATCTTTTATATACATTTTCCCACTTGGAGTTAACTGAATAGCTCTGTATCAGTGTTTCTCACCTACCAGAGGTGAAGAACCAATGTTCTGTTTTTAAAATGAAATAAAAATCCAAATGAAAACCAATTTTATAAACTTTTAACATGACCTATGAAATATAAGCCCCATTTAAAAATATTAAATTACATGGACATAAAATTACTTTCTCAAATTAATACTTACAGTTTATGCATGTGCCTACTCAGGGTATAGGAGATATAGGAGATTTCTCTGTGTTCTCTGTCAAATAATAAATAATTTTATTTTCAATTTGATCATCCTTCCCTCATAAGATGCTTATACCTAGAGAAATCGTCTTGTAGGAAAGCACTTTCAGAAGATAGCTATTTATGCTATTTATGCTAAGTATTAGCTATTTATACTAAATAAATGAGTCCTATGGATTCCACACTCAGGACTTCACTTGTATTCAAGCAGATGAATACAATGGTTTTTGTGCTATTTCGAAGTTTTTCAAACAAAAATGCAGTGTGTAGTCAAGCCACTAATTAGTTAAAAACTGAGCTCCATTGGGTGCGTGGATATTCACTTCCCTTACTAATCTACTTTGATCTGGGTAAAATGGCAAATTATATTCCAGCAGCCTGAGAGAATGAAAGTAACTCTCATGGCTAAATTAGTCCAAGAAAGAAATTAAGACGTAGGAAGAATTTCTATTCCTTTATACTACCTTATAGTCAAATCATGGAAAAGAAGCCACAGGACAGATATGTTTCTTCTCATTTAGGTGCTTTTACTTAACATGCTGTCCCCAAGTCCCTCATTTGTAAAGTGGGGCTAGTAATAGTACCTGCTTCACAGGGTTGTTGTTAAGGAATAAATTAAATAATTCAGTTAGGAACTTAAAAGTGCTTGGTACTGATAAAGTTTCAGTGACTGACAGGTCAGTGGTACTATTAATGACTTTTGTTCATTTTGACAGAAGTGCCTAATCATTCAGGAAATTATAGCACTTCATACTAAGTGGTGTACTTGCTTGGTAAAAAGAGATCCAGGAGTAGAAGTAGGAGGACATTAAGCTTGACCTTCTTGTCGGCCCCCACCAAGCAAAGGTCCTCAGAGTGTCCCCTCTTGTTCCAGCTCCTGGTAGACAGAACGTCTGGTCTCAGGTGAACACAAAACGGTAGCATTTTATGAATGACCACGTGCTTCTTGAGCGCTTGCTTACCAGCTTCCATGGGTCAAGGAAGTCATCGCAGGCCTCAGTTTAAAAGGCCTATTAAGCCGCAGGTTGTATGGCATGATAACATGTAAGTAAGAAAAAGAAATGGTACTACCCAAGGAAGTTCTGCTTCCACAGACTAAGCCATTAACAAGTGTCTACTCGTTGGACAGAAGTAACTGCCATTTCTTAAGTATTTGATGGAGAAGCAGGTTGGGATAGCTGTTTTGGGACGATCAGTCCCAGTAGATAGATCTCATACACCATGAAGTACAGATATTTACTAACACTGCATACAAAATGGTAAAGCTGAGAATTCTATTTCCCAAGATCTTTTCCTAGTTTAACTCAGTCAAATAATATTCTTTAGAAGTGAAGGCAGTAGGCTTCTATCATTCGGATAGTTCACTGCTTTTTCTCACGTGAATCTGTCCGTTATTAGTCTGGGCCAGAATTTTCAACTGGAGATGCCTTAAAACCCGAGTGGGTGGGTGTGGGCTTCAGATCCGTGTGAGAGAACCAACTCTGGAAGAGGCTCTGAAGCTGTGCATGACAATTACGAGAGTGCAGTTCCTGGCACTGGTAGGTGGTGGCTGGAAAAGAAATATTTAGAGCAGGGGTCAGCTAACTTTCTGTAAAGGGCCTTTTGCAAATATTTGAGGCTTTGTGGTCCAGACAATCTCTGTCACAACGACTTAACTTTGCCCATTGTGATGCAAAAGCATCTATAGGCAATACTTAAATGAATGAGAATGGCTGTAGTCCAAGAAAATCCTATTTATAAAAAAAGGAAGCAGTAGACTGGATTTAATCCACTGGATGTAGTTGACTGGCCCTTCCTTTAAGGAATGGTTGCTGAAGCCGCTGGACCTGTTAAGCTAGCTAGCTCCCTCCCCTCCCCTTCCCTCCCCTACCCCTCCCTTCCCCTCCCTTTCCCTCCCCTACCCCTCCCTTCCCCTCCCCTTCCCTCCCCTACCCCTCCCTTCCCCTCCCCTTCCCTCCCCTACCTCTCCCCTCCCCTCCCATTGTACAATACTTCTATTTCCTTAGTTGCCAAGATGAAAAGCAATTTTTACACACATGTACGGAAACTGACATCTGAAAACACTAAGATCTGTCTGGTAACAAGCATCTGTCTTCCTTCATGGCAAAAGTACTGGCTCCCAACTCTGAACAGGCACTTGCCCAATCACCAGAGCACGCACCATTTTCTGGTGCCTGCCCAGACGACAGGCCTACTTGCCTCATGTAAGTTACCTGTCCTGCCATTGCTCTGCACCTGAAAGACCTTGATTTTGTGAACACTTTGTAGTAGATCCTACCTCCCTTCTTTCTTTATTCTCTGTTCCTGAAAGCTACCTCTTTTTGGTTCACTGAGACTGAGTGCCAGGATTGCTTTTGCAATCTGATGTATGGCTGTACAGTATTGTTAGTGTCTGTGAGAGGGGAATAGAGCCGAGTTCTGGAAGCCATGACCTTTTTGTTTATTTCCTGCATCCTCAATCAGTATCTCAGGCATTGAGTCTCTCCTCCTCTTTCTCCACACAATGGATTAGAAATATGGTATGGCTTTCAGTTCATTTCCTTCAGTGTTTTACTTATTTTTATCATGATTTTCAGCTCCCTTTTTGCCTAAAGAGTCATGTTCAATTTACTATTTTTTTCTCTTACTTTTAATGAAAGTATCTTATTTACTATGCACAGTATTCAGGTCCGCACTAGAAGTGAGATTGTTAATTGCATGATTCACTTTATTTAATTCTATTCATATACGAGGCACACAGTTGGGCATTGCAGTGTAAGGTCAGAGTCTACATTGTAGAGGAGAGCAAGTAAGCACGAGACTTCCAAATGGAGATTCTTAGGGATACAGGTCTTTAAATTTATAATTTAGTACATACATAAACTAAGGGAAACAGTGAGATTTTATATGTAATATATATACATATATTATATATAAAACTTCTTTTAAAAGAATGGTGAGTTCATTTTAGTTCATAAAGCAAAGCATTGGGATAAATGTATAATTCTGCAGTTTAATAAATGGAGTCATGAGTTTTATTTTTTCCATTTGAAGAATTTTTTAATCTGTATTTGTGACCCACAGACAACACAACAAAGAAAAATCAGTATAAAATAAGAATTACAGGGCACATTTTGTATAATACAATTCCCTGACATCAGAAAATTTTCTTAAAGGAAACATAGATAAGATCAAGTATTTACCATTTAACCAAGCACACATCAGTGGCAATGTTTCTATTTAATTAGACACCAGGAACACAATTGTTTTTATAATTTCATTAGGTTCTAGAAAGTAGAAATGCCAACTGAGAATATGCAGGAATGAATGTGTCACATTAAGCTACGGACACTGGGTGGGCATGATGTGTCGCTGTAGGTTCATCAGTCGTGAACATGTATCAGTCTGATGGGGAGAGTTGATAAAGGAAGAGGCAGGCTATGCAGGTGTGGAGGCAGAAGAAGGTACCTCCTTGGGTATATTTTGCTGTGACTCTAAAACTGGTCTAAAACATTTTAAAAAAAAATGAACAGGAAAGAGAAAAGAGCACATACCAAGTTGTAAATCATATAGGGTTGCTCATGATTAAATTAACTTTGAGCTTATTTAAGGCTTGTAAAGTTTTTCTCCTTTTATGTAATTTCAATGTTAATAATTTTAACAGATTGAATATGATTTGGAGATACAAGTCTAAGAACATAAATAATATTCCCTTCCTCCCTCCCTCACACCATCTTTCCTTCTACCTTTTTTTTTTAATTTTTGAGATAACATTTAAAATTTATACTGCAGTAAAGGGTTTAATACTTCACCAAATAAAAAGTTTAACAAAAGCAAAAGATCCTAGCTTAATGGGAATATACACAACGACTATAAACAGTAATTATTTAACATTGGCAAAAGTAATCTACTCAAGAGTGCATAGTGAGACATTGTCTTTTTTGTTTTACCTAGAAACCTTTTTTTAAGGTTTAGCAACTTCATGCAGTTCATATATACAAATTTAAGAAGATAGCCATTCTTCCCACTTTGTCTTTTAAAGACTATGCGGGGTTATACAGGGTAGCTTGGGTGCTAAGCAGATGAAGGCTGATAAAAAAGAATAACAAGAATGTGTAAGGCTAGAACCGAACTTCACTATGGGTAAATGAAAAGTAACTGAAGGAAAAATAATACTAACCATTGTGAAATGACACTCTACACTGTCATGAATGCAGTGTAAAAAGGGTCATTGAAGAATGCTCATTAATAATATTAGGGCGTTATGTCGTTGCAAATAAAGTGTCACCAAAGTTTTGAGAACTTTGAGGAAATATATAGAAAACAAAACATTTACTTTAAGTACTTTTAAAAGCACACTCACTTAGGAGTGATTAAGACTCCTGTCTTCAATATAGGAGTATCTAGGTTGGAATACTGGCTCCAGTTTCTGACTCCAGCTTCCTGCAAATGCAGATCCTGGGAGGCAGTGGTGATGGCTTAAGTAATTGGGTCCCTGCTATCCATGTGGGAGACCTAGATTGAGTTTCTGACTTCCAGTTTTGGCCCAGCCCAAGCAGAGCTGTTGCGACATCTGGGGAATGAGCCAGTAGATGGGAGCTCTCTCTTTCTCTGTGTCTCTCTGCTTCTCACATATATACATAAAAATATATTTTAAAGCATGTTCACTTAAGTCTGGATTCATGAATGTGTTTGTGATCAATATATCACAAGATATATTTGTGATACTTATAACTAGTACCTAGAATAGTCCAGACGTGTAGCAGATGTTACATAGAGAGCAGTTGAATAAGTATATGTGGGAAAAATGTGTGATACACAGCAGGTGTACATTGGCGGGCTGTTGAATATTGAATGTGAGCTGGATGGAACTGAAAATAGTCAGGGAAAGGTAAGAGCAAGGTTAGACAAGCATTGCCAGTTCTGTAAAATTACTATTATTAAATAATAATGAATGGCTTTTGAGGTAGTTAGGCTAAAACAGAATATGATTGAAATATGTAGACCACTAATGCATATGGAACAGCAGATAGCCTTTGTTCTAGTCCATTGCATAGGAATGGGAGTAGGGGAGGCATGGGAATGTGAGAAACAGCTGCAGGACAGACATCCAAAAATACTAATTTGAGAAGAGAGAACAAACATGAAACTCCTTATTCTGTGGTAATGTCCATATTTATAAAAGAAGAAACGTTTTCATTACCAAAAAAATGATCAGCTCCTTTTTTGTTTTAAAAATTTGTTTTACTTACCTGAAAGGCAGAGTTACAGATAGAGAAAGGGAGAGAGAGAGAGAGAGAGAGAGAAGTGAGAGAGAGAGATCAATGGATCTTGCATCCACGGGTTAATTTCCCAAATGGCCCCAACGGTAGGGGATGGGCCAGGCTGAACCAGAAGCCAGAAACCCATCCAGGCCTCCCACGTGGGTGCAGGGGCCCAAATACTCAGCCATCTACTGCTGCTTACTCAGCTCCATGAGCAGGGAGCTGGGTTGGAAATAGAGATGCTGGGGTTCCTGCTGTGCCACAATGCTGGGCCCCCATGGAAAATTCTTAATTAATCTTTTCTGAAAGATTTTATAGTTGCGTATGTACGTGCTTATGCATATTTTCCCAACCTCTTAAACACACATGGAATGTATGTATGCATTCTATTCCTGTTTTCGTCCGCTGTCACATCAGCTTCTGTGAAATCCCCCTAGGACTCTTTTATGAGAATATTTGTTTGGGAAAGTGAGTGACATCATTTATCCCTCAGACTCAACTATAGTCAGCACCCCCTTGCCAGGAAGGAAAAAAAAAATAATACCTTTACTGTTGGATTGACCCTTCCAGGAATTACCCTTCTCATATTTCCTGCAGGGTTTCTCTGATCTTCTGTGTTCATTTGCATCTCCAATGATTTGAAATTCTATTTAGTGGTCAAGTTTTATTCATCCTGGAGTCTGGAGCCAGGACCTCCAGCATGTCAGCCCATTCAGCATCTTGTGAATGGGAATAATGAATGAAAAGGTCAGACAGTCCAGTTAAGTAAGAGCACTTTTCAGATTTCGAGATGCCATAGTATTGTGACATAAGCTGTATGTGTTTCAGGAGAGCCAGAATGAAAGTAAGGTTTTAACCTTTGGTTTTAATAAATATCTTTCCATGAACAAAATTGAAACATTTTGGTGCTTTACCCAATAAACTGAAAACAGCAACCGAGAGCAAAGCAAAACACAATGCAACACAGCCAGGGTATATTTTAGTTTCACAGACTTGAATAAAAGCGATTTCAGCATACAACAACCAATGTCCACTCAATCACTATCCATTATTTAGAGCTGTGGCTCTGGGTTTTGTTTTAATCCTGTTTTGTTTTGAGTTTCATGATGGTTATTCTGCAAAGCAAGTTAAGTTTTAGGAGTTTGGCTTTTGAGCTTGCTATTTTTTTTTTTTTTTTGTATTTGTGTGGCATTATTATGTTGAATCCAATCCCATTCTTTTTCCAGCTCCTAATTACACTCTCAGACTCTGTAAAGATGCATTTGTTCCTAAGTGCAATCAAGAAACATATTAGAAATCAGCTGTACATAGTTAAACTCATATAAATGGAAAGTCTATTACATTTGTTTTAGAAGAAGAATGTTCATACTGGAATTCAATTGCAGCTGATAGACATGTATCGATTGTTTAGGACATGCTAAGTGCTGCCCCAGACATTGTGGGGAGTGCAGCCATGCATAAAACAGCATCCATGCTCCAGAGAGCTCAGAGTCCAGACATTTAGTATCAGGTAATGACTAACAGTTGAGACTCTGCAATTAGATCTTATGTACAAATCTTATTTTGTTTCAATACTCACAAACCCTGTGATTTCTGGAATACAGTGTTCTCTGCCAAATGGGGACAAGAAAAGCCGTGAGAAATTACTTCTTATATATTTCTGATTATATAAGTAATTCATTTTCATTATTAAAAATTCAGTTATGGGGAGCAGTATTTAGCCCTAGCCATTAAGGTGCCTGTGTGCCGTATCAGAGTGCCTGCATTTGAGCTGCTCTGGCTGTGGACTCCAGATTCCTGCTGTGCAGATACTAGAATGTGGGAGTGATGGCTCAAGTAGTGGAATTCCTGCCATCCATATAGGAGATTTAGATTGAGATTCTGGCTCCTGGCTTTGGCCCTAGCCCAGCCCCAGCTGTTGGGGGGATTTGGGGAGGAAATCAGCAAATTCTGTTTTTCTCTCTCATTCTCACTCTGAAATGATTAAAATTTAAAAAAAAACTATTTAAGGAAAATATATAAAATAAAATGAGAGAAGGCTCACTGGTATCTCATCTCTAATCCGGAAGTAACCACTCTGAAGAGTTTGGCATACGAGTATATTTCCAGAAAATTCTTCTAGGCATAAACTTACATACTTTTTAAAAAAGATTTATTTATTTTTGTTTGAAGGGCAGATCAGCTCACAGAAGAGAGGAATAGCAGAGAGAGAGAGAAAATCTTCTGCAATCTTCCATTTACTTGTTTAGTCCCTAAATGCCCACAACAGCAGGGCTGGGCAAGACCAAAATTGGGAGCCAGGAACTCAATCTGGGTCTCTGATGTGGGTTGCAGGGACCCAGCCGTTTGAGCCATTACTGTTTGCCTCCCAGGGAATAAGTTAGCCACAAGCTGAAATTGGGAGTGGAGCTGAGATTTGAACTTAGGCTCTCTGGCAGTGAATGTGGACATGCTAAGTAGAGTCTCAACCGCTAGGCCAAACTGCTGCCCCTCTGCTGTCTTTTATTTGTTTGAAGCTGAGGAAATTATTTGACGGACCTGGTTTCTATGACTAACACAAGAATTTGGAATCCTGATTCTTATGTGTAATTTTCTAGTTGCTGAATAAAAATAGCAACAACCCTCTACTGATGAGTGAATTAGTTCTTGGACAGTGGCCAAAAAATGAGCCTCGGAAGATGGCTCTTCCGCCTTGGAATACAGCATCTGATTATAAATTGGGCTCTGTGCCTCAACGCCTATTTTATTTTATAAAACCGTGCATTTACCAAAAATGAGCCATTTTCTTTGTTTTTGTTTGTTTTTCCATCTGGCCTGGTAGTAGAGGTCATGTCTGGTTGACAGTCCCTTGTATTTAGATAGGGAAGACTCCCTAAGTCTCTTAATTTGCTACACTCTTTTAGGAGTCATTTTAGGAGAGGTAGTTTCAATTTGAGAAGACAAATTAAAACTCTAAGAGAAAGGAAAATATTCCCATGTTAGCTGTGGCTATGTTCTAATACCCACTGTGATGTTGTAGCTAGACAAAGAGTTAAAATTGGCGCTCTTTCCCTCTTGCACAATTGAAATGAGCAGGAGTCTGAAAGAGACACTTCGGAGTTCAGCTTCTTGTTATTCAGTTTCCATTCTAATGCAGTTTCTTCCCTGTTCAATATCAGTTTATGAAAGCATGTTGCATGTCCACTGACCCCAGATAACTAAATAAATCCCAGTTTGTAGTCATCTGTACAAATGCCTGCCAAAGATGGATTCAAGGAATTCAAAATAAATCAACCATTAAATCCACATATCTTAGTGGAATAAAAGTAGAAACAAGAAGCTCCAGCTCACCGTCACTAACACACACACACACACACACACACACACACACGCAGCATGGTGCACTATTCATTTTCTTTCCAAGATGCATGTTTTGTTTTGTTTTTCTGTGGAGAATATTTATGCAGTCCCCTATAGGATTTTGAGTCCCTGCTACCAACGAATTGCATTTATTTCTGTCTTTTCATGTGCTTTGTGACATGTTTCTGGTATTTCTGTGTAGGTCAGATGTCCTGTTTGAAGGACGTGGCGACATCTAGCAAGTTCTAAGTCTCTGAGATGGACATTTCTATAGCTCTATTCTAATCATTTTCTCTAGAAATCTTTTAAATCATGTTCACAGAAAGGCTCAGAATTATTGCTTTCTCAAGGAAAGGAGATATAATCTAGGGGGTTTATAAGCTACATTTGATGGAAATCTTGGGAGAGAAAGTAAAAAATCAGTTCATTTTAATGACTGGCAATCATAAAAGATAAACCATCATTAAATTCTAAGACGACCTGGTATATTGTCTGAAAAAAGAAACACATAAACTGGCTTATAGATGCACAGCTGATAACGTATTCTAGGCTCTGTCTTTTTCAGTTGATCATCCTGAACATATTAGCCTGAGGTTGCCATAAATCAAAATAATGGCATGATGATTGTTAAGGGACCATATTATATAAGGATGTTCTGATATTTAAATGAATACTTCACTCCTTGTTTCTGAAAAGTGAATGTTGCTAGGTTGGTTCTGAATGTGTTTGGAATATTTTAGAAGAATTGGGTTTTATATATAGAGAAAATAGAAGTATCAGTGTAGCATCAGTTCAAAATGTATATCCATTGAAATAATTTTTTTTTTAATGTTCTCACATTGAAAGACAGTATGGGAATTCAACCTGAGGGGTTGGTCTGGGAGATGAGGAATGTGTATCCTGTGTTCTGTGTCTCTTTGTATTTAAAAGGTTATCCGTTTTGGGAAACAAATTAGCACTTATCACGTATAGGTATAAGAGGAGACCCAATGTGAGGTTGTTGAGGTCCTGAAGTCTTAGAAGTGACTCATAACTCATTCAGAGTTACAGGTAACAAGTTCATGGGGCTGGAGGGGGAATGTACGTGAGGCCTGAGTTAAAGTTGCTAAGAAAAAAAAAATTACTAATCAATATGTTTATGTGAAGGACTATAGTAGATAAAAAGCTCTTAAGTAAACCAACTGCTCTCAGATTCTTGCACTATAGCCGCTTCTAGAGATGTAAATTAGACTGTCAGTTACACATCACTGTTACCTTTTCATCGAATGGGGGTGTGGAGGAATAATGTGTAAATTATTTGAGACTAATTAAATTGCTGAGGTTTCCGATTCAGTGTTAGCCTTTTTTTTTTTTTTCTTTTAAGCACCAGGGAGTAAATATTCAGGATTTATGGGTCATACTGTCATTGCTTTCTGCTTCTTGTATCCAACTCGGTCATTTTAGTGCAAAAGCAGCCACAGATAATATGTATACTAATTAATGTGGCTGTGTGCCAATTATGTTTTATTTGAGAATATTGAAAATTTGAACTTTGTGTAATTGTTCTGTGTCACAAAATAGTATTTTTTTAAATTTTAAATTTTAAATTTTTTTTTTTTTTTTTTTTTTTTTTTTTTTTTTTTTTTTTTTTTTTTTTTGACAGGCAGAGTGGACAGTGAGAGAGAGAGACAGAGAGAGAAAGGTCTTCCTTAGCCGTTGGTTCACCCTCCAATGGCCGCCGCTGCAGCCGGCGCACCGCGCTGATCCGATGGCAGGAGCCAGGAGCCAGGTGCTTTTCCTGGTCTCCCATGGGGTGCAGGGCCCAAGCACCTGGGCCATCCTCCACTGCACTCCCTGGCCATAGCAGAGAGCTGGCCTGGAAGAGGGGCAACCGGGACAGAATCCGGCGCCCCGACCGGGACTAGAACCCGGTGTGCCGGCGCCGCAAGGTGGAGGATTAGCCTATTGAGCCACGGCGCCGGCTTTAAATTTTAAATTTTAAAATGTAGATCCACTCTTAGCTTATGGGATCATAGAAAAATGGGCAGTAGGCCAGATCTGACCAACAGGTTATGGTTTCCAACCCCTGCTTTAGGTAATTCAAAGTAATCAGTGATTCAAGCTGTTTTCCACACTCATGTCAAGCTTTACCTGTAGTTACTTTTTAAAATAACTTCTAAGGAAAAAGTGTGTAATTTTTCTTTTTAAAGAACAGCATGTTATCTTCCCCAAAATAATTGGCCACTGACAAATTTTTTTTTTCCTTCAACTGATTTATCAGGGAATAAGTGCTACTTCTTTCTGCTATATACTCTTTCAAAATGCCAAAACTAGAACTATATTTACATGGTTTTATACTAAATGCAAATGCCATCTTTTATAATGAACTTTACATGAAAGGTAGAAAGAATGCATAGCCTCAAATTGCCAACTTCATACATTGTTTCTGAAATCTATCTTGAAATATTATGTTAAATCTGCGTGGTACATCACCAAACATCTATGCTCATTTTCATGTGTACAAATTGCTTTAAATTACTGAGCAATTTATTTCCTCCCTCTGTCTACAACGTTTGAGTCCTTATGTAGCGCCCTGTGGCTTACTCTGCCTTTAGCATACCTCAGAGAGCTAGGCACACATCAGCTTAAGAAACGCAACTTTGAGGCAAACTGGTTTTACATCAGTCTGAAGATGAGAGTTTAAGGACATGCTGTAAAAGATGAAGGAGAAAGTACATATGAACATCCTAGTTGTCCTTTCTAGGGACCACAATTGCCCACATCCCCTCATTCCCTGTCGCTCCCCCTCTTCGTGGAGGAACGACACAGGACCCTGCGCTGTTCTTTCGTCTGCTCGGCCCTCCCCGGGTTTGCTGCTGGTTCTTCCCGGGTTGGCTACTATCCCTTCCACCTCCGTGGAAGGGCAGTTCCCCCTGGCCACATTCCCCACTTCCGCAGGGGAGCGGCACACTGCCGGCCGGCTCTTCTCGGGGGCTGCACAGGTGTTCCTTCAGCTAGATGTTCCCCTTAGATGTTCCCCATAGATGTTCCTGGTGCATGCCGTCTCTCTCCTCCTTTATAGTCCTCCTCCGCCAATCCCAACTCGGCTGCCCACACGCCGAGTACGCTGCTCTCCAATCAGGAGCAAGTCCTACAGTTAATTGGTTGAACTGGAGGCAGCTGTGCGGAAGCTGTTTACTTCTCTCCCAGCACCATATTGTGGGAGAGCAGATGCATAGAATAAGTCTTAATTCCAGTAACTCAGTCTAGTCCGGTTGCTCCCCACAATTCCCTAGCTTCTGCCTGCAGAGCCAGTTGCAGCTAAAGGTAGGTGGATGGCACGAACATCATCTTTGAAGACAAGTGGACATACGTTTGGATTTTTATTGTTCTATGTAGAGTTTTTAATGTTCTCACATGCTGTTGAAAGACAGTGTGGGAATTCAACCTGAGGGGTTGGTCTGGGAGGTGAGGAATGTGTATCAGTAATTAAGCTTTCTTTGCTGAAAAATTTGGGCGGCTCCCTTATGGCTCTTTAGTTATAAGGTGGACTCTGGCAAATATAATCCAAAAGGGATATGTCAAAAAGCAGCTGGAAGGCATACAGAAACACGTGAAAAGTTAAAATACCTGGGTGAAGAAAGACAAAGCAAAGAAATAGTAGGCTATCGGTTTTCTAGAGCATTTTTTAGCAGTAGTGAGATGTTGTGGTTAAGAGGCCAGCAATCTCTGTTTGTCTGGTAGAGCACCTGTCGTACTGGCATGGACTCTCCTTTCACTCTCAATAGTGGATCTATTTTCATGATAAATTACATTGTCACCCTAAAGGATTCAGACATCTAACATTATTTCTGACTGCCAATTGGTCTTGCTCTCCCTTCCAAATATTTCAGAATCTAGTTTTGTTCCCTGTGTCCAAAGCTGAGCCATGTACTGCAACTTGTTAAGTCTAGATCATTCCAGAGCCACCTTGTGAGTTCAGGTTTCAACTGTCTACTGAGAGTGAGAATGAGAAGTGGGCAAACTATCCAGTCGTAACACCGGGCCTCAGGTCACAAGCTCTTGTTTGTCTGGGAGGAGGATTCAACTGGAGAGTCCCATTATATTTTGAAATTTTCCCTGTCCCTGATACTCCTTAACACTACTAGTCTCACATTCTTTAGAATTAACCTTCAGTCAGAGCTCTGGCTCTCACTAGAGATGGTGTTGTGAAAAACGATCATCTCTAAAATTTTTACTGACTTTACATTTACTTAGAGGAAAAATAGAATTTCCTAGCTGGCCATACATATTCCTTGATGGTCTAGCTCCCATTTTTATCTTTTCTCCCAAAGGCTACTTATCCTAGAGATTCCCCCTACTATCCAGCTACTTGCAGTATCTCATGCCATACTGTTACCTTTCAGCAATTGGGTACATGCTGTTCCTTCTGCCCAGTATGCTTTGCTCTGCCCATATTGTGCTCATTTTTCCTTTTTGAAGTCATAGTAGAAGTTGGCTCCCTTTCTTGAACTAGCCCTTCCTTCTCTTCTAGACCATTATCCCTTCACTCTGCTTCTAAGATGCCCTAGGTTTGCTTCAGCCCTAAAGCTTAGGACACCGGATTTCATGTGAGAGTTTTCTTGCATTTCTGCCTTCTTGGAGATAGAGGCTCTAAGTTTCACCCCAGCAAAGAGTGGATGATTCGTGGCAGCTGAAAGAAAGTTGGATGAGCAGATAAGTCGTCTGCAAGAAAAAGGGTGTTATTTCTGGGAGCAGAAACATCAATATGCAGACAGTGAAGATGAGAGATTTCGTGAAATACAGAGAACTATGGAGAAGGCATTCTAATTTTATATGAGGCCAAATCGCTGTGACTCTTTATGTCTCAGCAACAGGGCACATTGCAGGATGGCAAAAAGGAGGAAGGATTCTCTGTACCTTGTGGTCACCAAGGAACATTTCTTATTGTCTGAGTTCATATGTTGCCACAGTGGAAACTACCTCCAGGTTCTCTAGGAACTCTCTCCGTTCAGATGAGTATGCCTCAGGGTAGCCACAGAACTTGCAGAGAAGTTGGTGATCATGGAATAATTTTAGAAGACTGACATTTGAGATTTGATTATTGTTTACAGCCCTGTCGTTACTGTTGAGGAAGGTGTTTTTTCTCTTCTTACTATTTGTTGAATTCTTTACTTGGTGTAGGGTTAAGCTTATGATTATAAAATAAACTGAAAGCGCATCATTGTAAAAATGAAGAGAGAGAATAAGAAAGGAAGGAAGAGGGAGGAGAATGGGAATTATCACTATGCTCCTAAATCTTTATATATGAAATACATAAAATTTGTTCACCTTGTATAAGGTAGAAAATTATAAAAAAAGAAAATCTTAACAGCAACTGTATCTTTTAGTCTATATCAACCACAAATAAACAAACAAACAAAAAAAGCAAGAAAGCAACTTCCACTTCAGGGGCTAGGGAGCTGAATGGTAATAAGTAAAATTTTACAGAGAATTTTTTAAGTGTATAGAGGGTCTACTGGGTTCTGGGCAATCACTTCCATTATGGGAATCAATTGGGTCAAGAAAGTCTGCTCCAACACAGTGTTGATATAAGAACATCTAATTTACTGTGTTTGCATATATTTCTCTTCCACTAGATGAATAATTTTGCACACATTTGAGTTCTTGGCTTCTAACACAGGAGCTAGCACATTGCAATCTCAGGGTAGTTGATGAATGAGTAGGTCAGTGAATATGTGAACACTTAAATGGTTTTGGTGTGTTGAAAATACCAAATCAAGTCAATGTATAGTATGTTCATTAAAACAGCTATATTACCTGAGACAGAACTCAAAGAAACAGAGCTTCTACACAGAAAGAGGTTTTTTTCTTTTTTCTGTTCTACATTGGTAGGACCAGAACAGGAAAGCTGAATTGAATTCATTGTGCTTTCCCGTAAGATGGATATTGGAATATGGGAAGTTGGTTAGAGTAAAATGACTGGGAGATTGACAGTCTCAGAAAACATAAGGAGTACAGTTTAGGAAGCCAGAGCAGTAATTAAAACTCATTTCTACAGAGAGTTCAACTTAAAGTGTTAACAGTGACATTAACTGAGAATAAAAGGAAAAGTCACTGGGGCATGAGGACATACTCCACACCACCAGGGTTGTGATGGCTCTGAACCAGAAAAAAAATTTAAATAGAAAACAGAATCTGAAGCTGTTCACCAAAAGGTGAACAGTGCCTGTCCCTGATGGTGGACAATATTTTAAAACCAAGTATTTGATACAGAAGTAGTGTTAGATACATGGAAACGGAAACTATCTATAGATTTTGTTGTTGTTGTTATTGTTGTTGTTAAGAACAAAACAGAGATTCTTGTATAGAAAAGACCTGGTAGATAGAAGACGAGTTAGGAGAGCTGTTTTCAAATATTTATTAGGTCAGCAGATGGAGAGGTTAGGGTTATTCTGCCTGGCTTAGTTAGGACTACTTACAGAAGAGCTACAGAAAGCTGCATTTAGTTTATATTAAGTGTGCATTATGCCTCTGGAATGCTAAAAGATAATTTCTCATAAAAGGAGAATTCATGACTCTCATAGAATAAAAGCAAACATGTGTTAAAAATTTTACTAACTCATTAATGAGAAAACTGGTGAGGTATTGCAACCAGTTCAAAAACAAATTCAAAGAACAAACAAACTTAGATTTGTAAAATAGCTCCCCTGGAGTCAGTTACTGTATAATTTTCCACTTAGTCGCAAACTTTTCCTTAGAGTCTTCCTTTTGATAAAAAAATAATATCAAAGAAGGGTCTTTCTTGATCAGCAAACATGAACTGTGGCACCTCCTGGTTCTGTTTGATTTGCCATTAGAAGTGGTCCAGATGTGGCCAAATGATTACCTGTTGGGGATATTGTAGAGAAAATATCATAGGATAGTTTGCCTGGAAGACTTTAAAGATAGCTCACAAGGCTTTGTGTGTATGTGATTATCACATAAAATATAATTCATTGGAGGGAAATTATCCAATCATAAACCAGAGTTGTTTTAGAGAGCCAAAGCAGTCACTTGAACAAGGGAATTTCAATTGGATCTAACAGGTCATCCAACCAGAACACCCATGCTTGCTGATTTTACCTCTGAACAGTTTAATATGAGTGTATTGCTCTAGATTTACCAAGGACTTTCACATACCTCTTGGGTATAAGAAACACCTCATTTGGCAGTTGAGGAAATGAGGATACCCCAAAACAGAGCAAATCAACAAGATCTGAGTCCAGGTTGTCAACCCAGATTCCATAAATCCTATGCTAGGCATATTGTGTAAGTTGTAAATGAGGGCAACACTTGAGGGTAGGAAAGATATAACCTCACTTCAAGCTCTCTCAGGTATTGATTAAGGGTTGATATTGACATGCATGACAGGGCAGGCTCAAATTTTCATGTTCCTGTGAACTGGTAGTTGTAGAATAATTTATAAATCATTCTTTGATAGCTAGCAACTCTTAATTTCTACAATCTTACCTTACTTCTTTGAGTCAGTTCCTGAACCTAAGTCACTACAGCTTGGTTCTTAATAATTTAGGGTATTTTGTAATACAGCCCAACACACTTCCCCAGCTGATGAGGTTGTCCTATACTCCCTACTATGCCTTTAGAGGCCCTCTGGCCTTTGGATTCCAGTCTTCCTTTTTTTTTTTTTTTTTTTTTTGTCTTTTTATCTTTCACTGACTAAAATCTCCTGTCTCTTAAAAGAACTTGGACTTGGGAAAAACAAGCATAGAAAATAATATTAGGTGGGCTTGTGTGGATTGAATTATGCCCCTTTTCCTACCCTTTCTCTTCTAAAAAAAACCTGTTGAAATCTTAATTCTCCGTATCAGACTATGATTTTATTTGGAAATAGGGTCATTGCTGATGCAATTAGTAAGCTGAGATGAGAACACGCTAAAGTAGGATGGGGCCCTGATCTCATATGACCTGGTCTCTTTGAGAGAAGGTGGCTATCTGAAGAAGAGACGCACAGGCACAAGGCCATGTGATGATGGAGAAATTGGAGTGATGCAGCTACAAGCCAACGATTGCCAGCAAACTGCAAGGACCATGGGAAAAGCAGTAAGAAATTTTCCTAAAGGTTCAGAGGAAGCCACAGACTATTGACTTCTCCCATGAAAAACTGTGAGACAAGACATTTCTATTGTTTTTAGCCTCTCAGTGTGTGACACTGTTACAACAGCCCTGGCAACTTACAAAGGAACACATACAAACTTTTCTTCCATAGGCTGGCCCTATGCATCTTTTTAACTCTTAAGTGCCTAGTTCAGTGTTTTATTTATTATTCATACATTGCCTGATACGTATAAGGCATACAATGAATATTAGTTACCCTCATCATCATCATCATCATCATCATCATCATCTTTTTTTTTTTTTAAGTCTTAGCACCTTAAGTACCATATGAATCAGCTGAAATTACATCCAAGTTTAAGTCCCAGCTCTACCACTCACTAGTAGGCTATATGGCTTAGGACAGGTTTCTTTCTAGTAAAACCACCTTTCTGGTCAGGATAAGATGAGAAGAAATGGCTGTAGATCACTGGTTCATGGTAAGCACCTTGTATTGACTATTATAATTCTTCTTGCATGATTCTTAGTATATTAGCTCTTCATGTCTTGCATTGCTGCTGAACAGTTGATGATTGTTGTATTTGTACAAAATTTATAAGGATTGCATTTATAAATAGAAATGTATTTTAAAAATTCTCTTTTTCTATTTTGGACACTCTAAAATTTGATAAATTAGTGCTTTTCCCTTTTATTTTTGAACTGCCTCTAATTTTAAAGGACTGTTAATCCCCCATGTTTATGAGTCACCAACTCATCATCCACACAATGCCTTTTAAAGCAGTATGTGACTCAGGGGAAGCATGAACCAAGCATCTTACTGCGTATGAAGGGAGAGAGGTTGTACAGAGTACAGGGGAGGGGCATTTGAGTTTGTTTTTCCTCTGGAAGGTGGAAGCTAGAAAGTGCCGAAGATGAAGATACTGGAGCATGTGTTGAGTTGGATTCATTAATTTTCAGTGGATTTTAAACTTTGTGTTTCCAGTTGTCCCTGTTTCACTATCACATAGTCTGACAGCAGGCACACCAAACAACTGTGCCACTGCCTTAGTTGGTTTTGATTTAGTTATTTCTCTCTACTTTCCAACATTATCTAGCCAGGGCATTCTGTATATGTGTTAATAAGAGACAGTGGAAATGGTTACTGAGTACTTGCTCAGCTGAGAACTTTCACTTCCAGAATGAATTCAGGGCAAAAAAGCTTTGTGAGCTAGTGAAAGGAGGTATAAGAAGGATAAACAAACCCCAAGAAATACATACATATATATTATTATAATTTTGAAAAGTCATTGACTACATAATGATACAGTCTTAACTGAATATATCCATTTAAGTGGATAAAGTTGATCTGGAGCTAACAAGAAAATGCTACATTTACTGTGTATATGAGGGAAGTAAAATGTGTAATGCAGTTTATAAATGATTATAATAATGACATATTTTTCCTTTTAAATACAATTACCTAAAGAAGTTGTTTTAATTATGAAAAATTAGTTGAAGTGAAATACATACTCCTTAGGCCCTATTGCTGTATAAATGATGCCTCTAGGGAGAAAGGAAGATCCATAGAAAAGTCATTTCCTTCCTCCTCTCCATCACCTGTTTGCCTCCTAGTGTAGACATGGATAAACTTTTGACTCACCACCTCACCACCTCAGGTAGCATCTTCGAGAGCTTGGCCAGCCCAAAGCATGTAGCAAGCTTTGGGGGCAGTTTCTCTTTTAACCACTTAGAACTGATGTTGGATGGCAGAAAGGAAAGCTACATGGAGAGGTTCATCATTGCATGACTGTGTGCACAGATAGCAGTGCAAAGAAAAGGCTGCAGGCACAAGTGTCCATGTGCAGTCCTGGGATCTAGGAAGCATGTCTTTTTCATTCAACAGACATTCCCTGGGCAGATAGCCTGTGTGAGGCACCAGGGAGTTGAAAATAGTACAGACTTTCTTCTCTAAGACTGATTTTCTGGCATACCAAAGTAGCTAGTGCAAGGGACAAAAATATACCTGTGACTGGGGTAGAAGCTGTTTCCTACCTACCTAACTCTAGAATTCGCAAAGAGAATCTTTACTGGGCTGGGATCAAACAAGCTTACAGGGGTCTCTATTCCCACGTTTCTCAAGCCCTACACCAAAAAAATGGTGGCTATACTTAAGGGAATACATCACACAGAAGCCCCTAGGGCACCCCCCCCTTTTCCTATGAATATTCTTCTGATTACTGGAGCTAAAACAGCTGGTGCTAAGTAGAATTCTAACATGCTCCCCAACTTATCTGTCCCCTGTGTACCCAACTTGTTTAATGCCTTCCCATGTGTGCAGGTGGGACTAATGAATTAGGATGGGCAAGTTACTCCCTTGGTTATATTGTGTTAAACTCTATCTTAGCAGACAGAAATACCTTAAAAAAGCAATGCACACGTTCAAAAGAGGCTTTTCATCATAAGAGTTATTTAGAGTGAATATATGAAGAAGCTCTTTTAAATGCTTAGGGGAAGAACAGAAGACCATCTAGTAAAATTTCATATTGATTTTCCATCCAAGCAGATCTTTCTCAGACAAATAGAAGTTGCCTAGGACACTGGCATCCTCACCAACATTTCAACATTTCATGCCTCATCTTTCTCTTAAATGGAAAAATGTTTCAACTGATTGCTTGATATGTTCAAATTAATGTTTTTAACACCAGCCCTGTTGTCTGATATGGTTTTGGGTGCTGATTTGGGTTATGTAACACTTCTTTCACTTAATATTATGTTTTATCATGTATTGACTCCTGACTTATAGACTATATGTATAGCTCTATGAAGTATATAAATTTAGAACTTAAAAAAATAAACTTCCAATCCTTGTGGACAGGCATTTTGCATTCATATACAAGCCAAATGCACTTAAAATAAAGGTTTCCACGAAGCAATGAGTAAAATGATTTGTCAATTTCCTTTTTTGTTGATTGAGATAGGTCTATATATGGCAATTTTTTCAAGGGTGCTAGTTAGAGTTCCCCCTATAGTCTCTAATTTGTCCCTTTAGTTATGGCTAATATTCCATATTTATATAATTTCTCCAGCACTTTAAAAATTGGTTTAGACCTGGGAAACAGGTAAGCCAAAGCATATCTAACTATAAACTAATCCACCATATTTTACAATTCTAAGGGAGCATAGTTCTCACATTATGTGGACAGCAATTCTTGCTGCCATATCATACTGTATCTATGCTGTGATAAACTTAATTATTGATATATACTCAAGATTCCTCAATTCTTTTTCTTAGTTTGTGTATTACTCAAGTTAAACAAATTGCATGATGCAGAAAAGTTCTGTCAATCTTCATGTTGTCATGGAAGTGAATTTATTAAATCCTCTCTCTTTTAAAACATTTATTTATTTATTCATTTGAAAGGCAGGGTTACAGAGAGAGAGAGAGACAGAGACAGAGAGAGACGGAGAGAGAAGCTTTCCATCTACTTGCTCACTCACCAAATGGCCACAATGGCTGCAGCTGGGCCGATCTGAAGCCAGGAGCCAAGAGCTTCTTCTGAGTCTCCTACTTAGATGCAGGGACCCAAGCACTTGGGCCATCTTCTGCTGCTTTCCCAGGTGCATTAGCAAGGAGCTGGTTCAATAGTGGAGCAGCCAGGACTCAATCTAGCACCCCTATGGGATGCTAGTGCCATAGGCAGTGGATCAGTGGATTTACCAGCTACACCACAGCACTAGCCCCCTCGAATCCTCTCGAGAATGCACTCTTGACCACAAAGAGTGCAGAAGTTTAAAAGAGGGTATCTAGGCATGAATGCCACAAAAAGACACAGGAAGAAGAGAAAAGTTTGCTTTCGTCAGTTTTGTGTTGAGTTCTCCTCATCTCTCTGCCCTAAGTTACCATCCATTCATTCATTTAATCACCCTGAATCTGTTAAGTATCTACTTATCCACACATTCATTATCCATCTACCCAACTACCCCTCCTCACCCCTGCAACCATTTATTTATAAATGCAACAAAGCCTAGTTGGGTGCTTTCCATTTGCCATCCATTCCTGAGTGATCCAATATCCAAGGTGAATTTCTTTGCATAAAACAATAGTGCAGGGAGATAGAGAACTTTTAACAAACATCTGTCATTCAGAGGTTGGAGAGTAACGTACAACTGGGTACTTTCAAACCTTTGAAAATAGCTTTCACCATTCTTTCTCTCTCTCTCTCTCTTTGTATCTGTCTGTCTCTTTTTTTCTCTGCACACCTCTCTACATTTACTCTTTTCCCTTTATCTCTACCTTTCCCCTCTCCTCCTCTTTCTATCCACCTCTTTCTTTGCCTTACAGAATATACAAATGGTTTCAGTTCAGTACTGCAGAACAAGGTGCTCAGGACGCAACCTCTAGTTTTGCAATATGGTAGCCCTGCAGGTTTCAGGAACTTTGTTTTGTAACAAAATTTTTTGTTTTATTTTTCAGTATAAACTATGTTCCATTAAAGCTTAAAGCTTAATAACTCTGTCTGGGAGGCTCATGTTCTAACAATGTTATTTTTTCTTATTTATCTGTGTCTATATTTACAGGTCAGAGGAGTAAAGGTCTATGTACTTAGATTTACTAGGCTGCCTGCTTTGCTGGGTGAATTCAAATATAACAAATTTCTTAAGCCAGACAAGGATTCTTGTTGAATATCACATCCTTGTATTTCAGTTTAGTTTTCTACTTAATGGAAAACTGAATAGGCCCAAAGATTGCAATTTCTGCTTTATTTGTAGTAAGGCTGATACAAGGATCAATTACATCTTGATTATTATATTCCTTATACACTTGATTGCTTAGGCCAGTATCAGTCCCATTATTTGAAGCAATCAGAATGCTTTCACCATCTTAGAAAGAGAATAAGTTGGTTCTGCACAATCAAAAATGTGTCATTGTAACCCTTCCCGTTTGAAAAATAGAGCCATATTCTTCTGACCAGATAACTGAAATAAGAAAAGCTGACATTGTATTATTAAACAATCCTCTAGACATTTGCTATAGAATTAAGTGTGACACATTGAAAGGCATGGTCATAGAACTGCTTTAATTCTCTACCAGCTCAAGAACATAAATAATATGAACTGGGGCTAGAAAATCTCTGAAGAATTGATTGCAGTGAACTTCATTAAATAAGGTAAAATAGGTGGGAAACTGCAGAACCATTAATTTAAAATACTCTCGTGCAGTTGTATTTTGATCTCCATGAAGTAGCCCTGAGTCGAAGATCGGGGTAGAAGGAATTCATTGTGAAAGTGCTTTCTGGAGGAACCTCTAAGGGAGTGAGGGAGCTGAATAAGATATGGGGGGAAAGCCAAGCAAAGCTGTAATTTTACCCAAAATTAGCTGTATCCCAAAAGGAGTCCTGGAGTATAACGTAGACCAGGCCATTCTCAGAAGTTGCAGGTACTAGCATGCAGAAGGTGAGAGGGGAACACTCCAAGCTTGAAAAGAAATCTGCAGGGATTTGGATGGGGTACCAGTAGTGTCCACTGTATTCTAATTCTAGAATCAAGACTGGAAAGCTTTGCCATTTTCTATGAAATCTTCCACAGTTGTCATACTCATTCTTTTCTGGAGTCTTTGGAAAATAATATAAGAAAACAGTCTGTGCAGAGACCTAAGATTGAACGCAGACCCTGATATTTACTAGCAAATAGGACATGCATGCCCTTGAGTAAATGGCACCGACTCTAAATACATCCACGTTCAGACTAGAAATTCTTCTCATGCACTCTGCCTCCTGTAAAGTTTGATATGTGGAACTTTTGCACCTCAAACCTTAGTTTTTGACTTCTCTTTTACAGGAACATTCTAATTTTCACTGCAAAATAATGAGATTTAATTGAATTTCAAGGGATTCATGGAATCAGAAAAAATGGCTATGGAATGTTTATTTGTCTAAAAAGAAAGTCCTTCATCTTCCCAGAGCGCTCTCTGCAGATGCACCTGCCCATTCAACCTGCCCACGGTGCTGGCCCTCTTTTTATAAGGTTAACTCTCCAAGGAATCTACATTCAAAGACAAATTACACAAAGACATTGCCTTCACTTTCATCTTTTCTGAATTAAGCTCCTGACCTGCAATTATTGTTTCCATTCCTGCTGCAACACAGCTGGTTTTAGTTTTCCTACTGAATTGCCTCATTCTGGTGTATCTGGCAGTTAGAGGTCATGAGCTGTGCCAGTCAGCTTGTCATTTGTGTCAGGATTCAGGCTGCTTCTGCACCTCTTGCCAATACCCTCCATACGTTCTTGGTAGTTTTGGAGAAAAGGCAAATGGCCCTTCTGAGATCCAGGTAGTCACATGGAAGGAGATAGCCTTCTTGGGCTTGGATGGAGTGAGACCAGTCTTCCTGAGTCAGTCATTAGCTTGGGCTTCTGGAAGGTCAAGTTCATGCCAACCGCTAAAATTAAAATCTTTCTATCGGCTGGCACCATGGTTCAATAGGCTAATCCTCCGCCTTGCGGCGCTGGCACACTGGGTTCTAGTCCCGGTCGGGGCGCCGGATTCTGTCCCGGTTGCCCCTCTTCCAGGCCAGCTCTCTGCTGTGGCCAGGGAGTGCAGTGGAGGATGGCCCAAGTGCTTGGGCCCTGCACCCCATGGGAGACCAGGAGAAGCACCTGGCTCCTGCCTTCGGATCACTGCAGTGCGCCGGCCGCAGTGCGCCGGCCGCGGCAGCCATTGGAGGGTGAACCAATGGCAAAGGAAGACCTTTCTCTCTGTCTGTCTCTCTCACTGTCCACTCTGCCTATCAAAAAAAAAAAAAATCTTTCTATCATAGGATGTTATAGCTAAAATAGGCTCTAGTACTCATCTTGCCCAGTCTACTCATTTCAGAGAGGGATGAACTGAAATCCACATCACTTGGATGTTTTCCTCACTGTATTGGCTGTTCTCTTCTGCAATACCAACGGTTGTGAAACTTTACATATTATCATGATAGCCTTTGTTTTGAAGAAAGTATTGATGTTAAAAATGTTAACAAGAGTGAATCTCTTTGGAGTGGGGAGCCTGGGACTCTTTCTGCATCCTTTACTGTTTTGGGCCACTCTGTTTTCCATCCCCCAAACCAAAACCTTTTGTGTTTTACAAAGATGGTATTCAGACTCTTCAGTCTCTTCACAGTACTGCTCAAAATCCTGTACCCCATCATGTTTCCAGTGTGGAATGCCCTTGAGGCAGGGGAGCCCTGGCTTCACAGGTCGGAGCCAGGAATGAGTTCAGCACCCGGAGATCACATAAGGGAAGCTGGGGAAACATACAGGGACAGATGCAGACAGCCTGGTAACTGTTGGTTCTGAATCCGTAGACTCAGTGAACTACAGATTAAAAATAAAGGGAGTTCCATCTATCCTAAACATATGCAGACATTTTTCTAGTTCTTATCTATAAACACATAAAAAATCATGTAGCATTCATACTGTATCAGGAATTTTAAATAACCCCATGAGGATTTCAAGGATATGGGATGATGTTTGTAGGTTATATGCAAATACTACTACATTTTATATAAGGAACCTGGAACCAATTCTATGCATATACTGAGGGAGGATTGTAGTGGATGAATGGAGCCCTGATCTTCCAAACTCAGAGGATGGAGTCTAGGAAATGGTCTGCAAGGCCAGGCAGAAGGCACTGGACTGAAAAGACAAGACTGAAGCAAGGGTCAGGAGCTGGGTTAGAATTGGATGAAAGATGAAATAGGAATAGTATTCATATTCTATTGCTGTTTTTTGCAAAATTGCTACATTTGCTCAAATTACTACAATTGCTCTCATTTTAATAAACTTGGTGACTTAACAGAAATTTATCATCTCAGATTTCTCATTGGTGAAAAATCAGAGAATGGTTTAGGTAGTTCTCTGCTAAGGGCCTCATGGTGTTGTCCAGGCTGCACTCCTTTGTAGAGTTCAGGATTCTCTTCCAAGCTCATGTGGTTGTTGATAGAATTCAGTACGCTCAGTTATAGAACTGATATTTCCACTTTCCTACTGGTCCTTGGCCAGAGGTTGCTGAGTTTCTAGAGATGCTGTGCTTTTGTTTGCCACACATCCCTTGCAGAGTGGCACTTTTCCTTCTTGAGTTTATCTGAAGAGGATGTTTTTGACATGCTGCCCTCTTCTAAAGGACTCAACTGGTTAGGTGAGGATCGCTAGGATAATCTCTCTTGATTGACTGAAGTCAACCTATTAGTAACCTAAACATGGGCATGACAATCCCATAATATTCCCAAACCCTGATTTTGCTGGAGTCTAGAGGGAGAGGTTAGACAGGCAGATGCCCCACAGGGTGGTAACCTTGGGGCCACTTGAGAACTCTGCCTACAATGGAACTGAAGTACAGCCTCTACCACCTAGAACCTGTAAGAATTTGGGTTAGGTATTGTCTCTAGGTCTCATTTCTTTCCTACTTGTAGAATACTTAGGTCTGGGTATTGTAGTGCAGATTCAATGGAATTATGCACAAAGGTTCTTAGATCTGAGCCTGAACTGTGGTCAATTCTTCATGAATGCTAGTTTTGTTTTTTTTTTAACAGCTAGCCTGTGGTCATCTCCAGAGACCCAATCAAATCAGTTTAAGGGTCCAGAATAAGGACATGAAGTTCCCTTTTATGAAAGGCAAGGGCCTGAAGCATCTCAGAACTGCTGAGAAGGTGTGGCTGCTGGGGTTGGCACTCCTGGAGGCCCCACTGATCCTCCGGTATGGTGCTCTCGGATGGTTCTCTTCTAGTAGGATGCCCTGTGGAGGTCAGAATCTACGTGGAAGATTAAGTATCACCCCCAAGCCAAAATGGGAATCATCACAGTTGGTTTAAGCTTGGTGGTGGCATGCAGTTTGAGTTGGGACTCGAAGGCAAGTCAGATTTGGATGGTCAGAGAGTCAGGAAGGTGTTCCTGAGAATTTATGTATTGCTCTGGGCACAGGAGTTGGCCTACCTCGTGGGCTAGGTAATGCTTTGTTATACTCTTCTCACACTTGGAATCTAACATAGGTTGCATCAGGATCTGATCTAATTAAAATGTAATTATCTGATTTAAATATACTTTCCTTGTGCTAGTATGTGTATACTGTTTTTGGCGACAAACTATAAGTGGAGATTAAGTATAGCAACAATTGTCTCCTCCATCCTTGAAGGTGAAAGCATTGTCTGTTACATTGCTTCAAAAACTGTGAGTTACTTCAGGGATGGGGAGAAGAAAGGGGAACTCCTTCTGAAGTCACTTAAGAGTGGACATATGTACATTTCAAATATGAAGAAAGGAAGAAAAGATTATATTCCCAAAGTCCAATAAGCCCTGTGTACTTTTCTATTTTTTTGTATAAAATGCAACTATCAACTTCGCAGAACTTGATAACTCACTTCCATCCCCATAAATATACCTGGATATAAGAATTTCCAGGTGCTTTCTTTCTTTAGCATTTCTTGCCATAAAAGTCAGTTAGAAAGGTAACTGTAAGTACTATCCCTTTTTTGAGAATGCTACAGCTGTTGGAACCATTTATAAAAGATCTGTAAAGCAGCCTCAAGGAATATATAGAGAATTTTCATCAGCAAGGCAATTTATAGTTCTGTTTGGTTCCCACTACATGTCACGTAGTCCCAAAAAAGTTTAAACAACATCAGCTTCAGCCTTATTATTAGTGTGTACCTGAAAAAACTCTGGAAACAAAAAGAGATCCAATGACTTTGAGTGCCATCTTATAGACACAGTGTGTGAGCCACGTGCTGGGACAGTTAGTGTGGAAGCCTCTGGTCAAGCTTCCTGACCACCTGAGTGACCAATGCGGTCAAAAAAAATCTGCTGGGATCACTTTACTGTTTAGAGAAGTCAGAGGAGGCTTCCTGGGGGAGGGAGGCTGCCCTTGAACTGAATCTCTAAAGCATGGGTAGAAGCCAGAGAAGGTGGAAGATGGTTCCATGGACACTCATTCCACGCAGGACGATCAGCATGGAGACAAGCCTGGCCAGGCAAATCATGGAGTGTTATTGAGAACTTCAAACAGTGCAGAGCTGTTGGAGGCTAGTCTGTGAGGAAGTGAGAAGGGGAGAATAGGAAGATGACACCAAAGTCATCTTGAGAAAGGCCCTAGGTAGATCATGACAGACCTCTTGGGCGATTTTAAGGAGTTTGGACATTTGTTGTGAGTAGTGAGAGACTGCAGGGTTTCTGTAAGGGCTGCATTAATGGTAGAGCTACTTTAAAGATGAGTTGTGAGTAGAGTCTCCTTTAAAGGCTCTGTTGAAGTGGTCGGTGCTATGATGCAGCTGGTAAAGCTGCCACCTGAAGCACTGGCATATGGGTGCTGGTTCAAGTCCCGGCTGCTCCTCTTCCAATCCAGCTCTCTGCTATGGCCTGGGAAGGTAGTAGAAGATGGTTCAAATACTTGGGCCTCTGCACCCATGTGGGAGACCCGAAAGAAGCTCCTGGCTCCTGACTTCGGGTCGGCTCAGCTTTGGCTGTTGCAGCCATTTGGGGAGTGAACCAGCAGATGGAAGACCTCACTCTCTGTCTCTACCTCTCTCTGTAACTCTGTCTTTCAAATAAATTTTACAAAAGGCTCTGTGGAGGAGATGGATTAAGAAGGGCAAGACTGAAAGGAGGAGGCCAGTAGGGAGGCTGCTGAAGTAGTTGAGGCCAGAGATGGAGCAGCCTTGGGTGGGTCTGGTGTGGGGAGTATGCACAAGAATCAAAGCACTTGTTTTTCTTCTCAGAGAAAGGGACAGAGCATGCCAGTCCTGGTAATGGGAGCAGAGGCCAGACTGCACCCAGTGTGAGTTCTGTGCACGTACCTGTGTGATCTGTGCAAACCCAGGCTATGTGTTCTCCTCTACAAGACAGTGATGAGACTGATAGGACTGTGAATATCACACCTATCCGTACATACAAGAGAACACTGACAATATTTAGAGGAGTGTCTGGCATATCTTGGGTATTCAGTTTATATTAATAATTAGTGTTTTGAATGGATTTAGCCTAGAAACTTGAGACTACTCAGTTAAACGCCCTGAGCTGGTACCTGAATCTAATATTTACTAATTATCATGGCAATTTAACCATTTGGTAACTCAGTTTCCCCACCTGTACATGTAGGTAACAATTGTATCTACCTTAAAGGTTTACAGGGTGAGTTAAATGTGGAAATATGTGTAAAACACTTGACAAGTGCCTGTTATGTCTGCAGTACAATTTATCATCATCATCATCATTGCATTTAGGCCACCTTCCATTTCTTTCTTTTTCTTTTTTGTACCATGGTAGACTGAGACTTAATGATTATTAGTCATAGGTAAAAATAAGTGCTCCTCACATGCTTGGATTTTCTTTCAGGTGTAAGAGTTCTTGTAATACAAAACTATTTTGTCTACTAAGTTAGCTTTAATGTTTCCAGAAAAATAGTCTATACATTTGCAAATCTTCTGATTTTATATTGTGTCACATCTTTGACCCATAAGAGAAAGATGAAGATAAGGTGCCAATGTTTTCCATATTGTGGCTAAAGTTTTATTGAAAAGTTACCACTTGACCCTGGCATTCACATAATCTATTTTGTAGCAGAATGTCATTATTGTCCCTCAATTGGATTGCTTACTGCCAGGAACTAAGAAACAAGAACGGTATTTGGCACTCAGTCTTCAAATTTTAATTGAAAGTGCTCCCTTTATGTCTCCACGTAGCCACTTCTCAGGCAATGTGAAACACCTACCAGGTTTTCAGCTCTGGACTAGTATGATGGCGAGTCTGCAGTAGAGCTATGGATACCAAACTGTCAATGTTGGGTGATGCACCTGCACAGCTTGGGAATGATGCTCAGAGCTGAGGAGCTGAGGTCACTGCACCTTGGAGAGAGTTGGGCCTAGGATTTTACATCTGGTGAACTCAGTTTCATTTTTAGTAAATGGAGGTAGCAATAAATGCTATTTCAATTTATCGCTCAACTTTTGTACTTGCTGATTAAATTTGAGCTTGGGACTTTCTAAAGAAGTGGGACTTGAAGTTATGAGAGTTTTTGGTTTATTTTTTGGGGAATCCATAGCTTTATGCTGCAAAAATACAAATTCTCTTTAGTCTATATTTCATATCTGGATCAACCAGAATTACTCTGTGTTTGCTGTGTCCTTTATGGAATAGATGTCTTGAACTGAGCTATGGAGGTCATTCTAAAAAGCTCAAGATTGTATTTATTATGGAATGTGATTGAGCTCCTTTCATAGAGCTGCCTTGATGGAGCCACATTTCCCATACTGGTCTCTTTCCTACCATTGATGGCAAGCATATATCTGACATGCTTTCCCTTGATTTTGCATGTGAGGAATCTTGGGTCAGCCTAGAGACTCAATATGTACAAGGAAAATCCATCCACATTTTATTTTATGTTCCTTTGTTTACTTCCATCTCTCTGATCTTTATTTTTACCTTTCATTATTTTTCCATGTTACTGCATATGTGCATCTAATCCACTTATAATTATTTGTGGATCAAACAAAGCAGCAGTACGTGGTAAACAGAGGGTTTAGGTGCCAAAAGCAGAGTCTAGCTCCAAGAGTTTTTACACTTCTATGATAAAAATAACCCCTCACTTGGGTATAACATATTTTAATTTACAAAGTACTTCGGGGATGAGTTGTCATTATTACCTTTTGAAATATGTGGAAAAGGTCTTTTTTTAAGATTTATTTATTTAAAAGTCAGAGTTATACAGAGAGAGGAGAGGCAGAGAGAGAGAGAGAGAGAGAGAGGTCTTCCATCCGATGGTTCACTTCCAATTTTGCAGCAATAGCCAGAGCGGCACCAATCTGAAGCCAGGAACCAGGAGCCTCCCCCGGGTCTCCCACACGGGTGCAGGGGCCCAAGGACCCGGGCCATCTTCTGTTGCTTTCCCAGGCCATAGCAGAGAGCTGGATCGGAAGTGGAGCAGCCAGGACTCGAACTGGCAGACATAAGGGATGTTGGCATTGCAGGCAGCAGCTTTACTCGCCACACCACAGCGCCGGCCCCAATGGAAAACATCTTTATCTGTGTCATTCTTTAGGTGCAAAACCGAGGCTCATGGAGGTGAAGTCATTTGCTTTTTGTTGCTTGGTATGACAAAGGTGTGGAGATCTAGGTTTGATGGGGGCATTTAGCTGTCAATGATCAACAAGAAGTTTTTAGTTTCCTGTGTCCTTATTGTCCCTCCGAGAGAGGTACTGAGGCCAAGGCAATGCTGACACATGATAAAGTAATACCCTGTCTTTTGATGCTCCCGCTTCTTAGAGGATACCCGTAGAGGTTTCTCCTGTAAGGAAATCAAAATATGGAGCTCAGGAAAAAGGCAGATAGGACGTGTGTGTCTTCCATTTAAGGATATCCTTAAATGCACACTTATTAGCAGTTGAAAATTTTGGGGTCCCCAGGATCTTGGAAAGTCAATTTCAGTGTAGAACCTACAAATGGAAAAAGATGGAACTCAAGCCCCCAGGAAGACATGGTCACTCCCTCCTGGAAGAATGGGTATTTGTAGGTATGAAGTTGAGATTGTTAGCACTGTTTGTCTTAGGTGAGTTCACAGCACACATGTGAAATCTCATACACTCTCTTCTCCAGTGCAGGGAATACCACTACAACAGATGCTACTCTTAGCAATTTCTTAATGCATCAATCTGAGATAGCTCATTGATGGGCAACCCACAGGACATCTTGGGCCAATTGTTGGACAGTACTTGACACCCCCTGTGATGAACAGGTTAATACAGCCTGAATTAGAACCCAGGGCTTCCAACCTCAGACCCTCTGTTACCTTCACTATCACATTATCTTGATGATAGGGCCTGAGATGTGCAGGGCTGAGAAGCTGTATCCCCTGAAGGAGCTTCTCAGGACAGATATCATTATTTTCCCTGTTCTCCCGTTGCACCTAATTTTTTTTTGTAATTAGATTTGTGGACTCGTGTGTACTTCTTCCTTCTTCATTGCTAATGATTCTGTTGTGAGTCTCTATAGGGCAATGTCTAAATCCTGTTAATTTTAGTTGCCTGGCATAGTTTATGGCATATGATAGACAATAAAAATATTTAGCTTATGAATATTCGATATCTCTTCACTAACTCTCCCTTTTCAAAAAAGATTTATTTATTTATTTGAAAGTCAGAGTTATACACAGAGAAGGAGAGGCAGAGAGAGAGAGAGAGAGAGGTCTTCCATCTACTGGATCACTCCCCAAATGACTGTAATGGCTGGAGCTGCTCTGATCCAAAGCCAGGAGTCAGGAGCTTCTTCCAGGTCTCCCATGTGGGTGTTTTCCTAGGCCATAGGAGAGATCTTGCCTAGGCCATAGCAGAGAGCTGGATTGGAAGTGGAGCAGCCAGGATTTGAACTGGTGCCCATACAAGATGCCAGCACTGCAGGTGGCAGCTTTACCTGCCCCTCCATTAACTCTTAATGAATTACTCATTGTACTTATGCTTTGTTAGTGCATCCACTCAGTTTTATCACCAAAGTATCTCCAAGCAGAAGGCATTGTGTCAACACTTGAGACCCATTCAGATTTCTTTTGGATGCTTTCATAAAGCTACTTCCTTATCCATATACCTTTTGGATTAAAATCTTGTCATCTTTCATTTGAACTATAATTATATTACCTGAATTCCCTTTATTGGTTGTCTGCCACCTGTCAAAGCTGATCCCCTCTTCCCCACTCACCTGGCAGTCAGATCCTAGAAACATCTGATAAAGTCTTCCCATTTGTTCCTCAAGGTACAATTCAATAATCATGGAACCTTTACCTTGATCCATCATTCATGCCAGTGGTTTATGGGTTATATCCCAGGAGGACATACGGGCTTTAGTTTTTGCTCCTAGATGCCTGCTGAAAAAAAAAACCTGGTCATATCCTGCACAATTTATTGAAAACCATTGGTGCTAGTGGCATTTTAGTTATTGAAAATAAATTAACTTACAGGCAAGAAATCTGAGAAGGCATGGTTTTTAGAGTTCAGAGCAAGAATATAGATTTAATAGGGCATGAAAATTATAAAATGAAACAGTGGAATCTATAATCCTGGAACAGACTTCTGAATTTTCATGTATGTCGCTACCACCCCAGCCCTTTTCACGCTGTTCTTTGCATGTCTTTATGTCCATAGCAGAGGATTGTGACTTAAATATTCTTTGGCAAATTCACTCACAGAAATAACACTGTACATGGTTATTTATATCATTGTTAGCAAGGATTATTGTCTTTCCTGAAAGACTTTAAGTATCATCACTCCTCATAGATAGAAATATTTTGGTGACTACTCAGAAAATTGCAAAAAATCAGTAAGCAGCTTAGAAAGCCAAAGTTTTTGCTTTGCTATCTTGTCCTTCATTGAGAAGTAAACTAATAAACCCTCATAATATTCTCTCCTACAATTTTAGGCCTAGTGAACTGTATGTGAATCCTTAATGTGAATATAGTTAGGCCACTCACAGGGCAGAATTATAGCTTATCATCACAATTTAAGAAATAGAAAGCTATGGAGCTGGCATTGTGGTGCAGTGGGCTATGCTGCCATCTGTAACGCTGGCATCCCATAAGAGCACTGGCTTACGTCCTAGTTGTTCCATGTCCAATCTAGCTCCCTACTAATGCATCTGAGACAGCAGTAGAAAAGGCCCAACTACTTGGCCCCTGTTACCCACGTGGAAGACCCAGATGGAGTTTCAGGCACCTGGCTCCATGCTGGCCCAGCCCTGGATGTCACAGCCCCTCAGAGAGTGAACCAGCAGATGGAGGCTCGCTCTCTTTCTGTGTCTCCTTTCTCTGTACAACTTTGCCTTGCAAATAAATAAATAGATAGATATTAAAAAAAAACACAAAGATATTAGAAATCTTTCTTTCAGGATAAGTTTTACCTGGTCTACCAACATCAGTTGTATGGGTTTAATACCTTTTGTTTGGAATTATTGTGACGCTATCTCTTTGTTACTGTGGGCATGAAGTTGGCGTTGTTAGCATTGTCTGCCATGGTCATGAGTGAGTTAAATGCACACTTGTTATATTTCATACTACCTCTTCTTCAGTGCAAGGAACTCCTCTTCAAACAGATATTACTATTACAATTTCTTAATTCATCCATGGGCCAAGACTCCATTTTTGTAAAATGATATTGTGGCATTGTATGCTAACAAAATAAATCTCATTGTCAAAGTCCTTCAGGCTTGAGGTGTGGGCATAAATAAGGATTAAAAGGAAGATTGAAATCAGATGTTATCTTTAATTTGCACAACCTGCTAGAAAATAGAGCACTATAGTTGTACTCAAAATGACAGAATGTGGCCAAGATCAAATTTAATAGTGATAGGATATTTCAAGTTCTCCACATATCATCTGTATATCTGTATCATAGAAGTAGAGCATGTAATACAGCCCAAAATGATTTTGCTAAATGGCTTTTTTATGAATATATAGGAAACCATAATGATGACTTTTGCCCTGGATTTAATTCTCATCTAACAGTCTTGGAAAAATACAAACATAACATCTAAGAGTTCATAATAGGGAAGGAAAAGAAGATAGGACCTAGAACCTTATGTACTGGATAGTTCACAAAAGCTGGTTTAAAAATAAAAGTTCAGAGAAAAAATGGTAATAATTCAGTTGCTGAGGCTCTGGCTTTGTAGGTTTAAAATATAGACTTTTGGGATACATTGTGCAAATATTTTGAATGAGGGAAAACAGGATGAGCCTTCTCTGATAAACTCCAGGACGTATATAGAAGATGAAAGTAGGGGCTTAAGATTCTTTTCCACCAAGACTCAAGGCAACTTTTAAAGTTGCTTTTGATTCTGGACAAAATTTCAGAATGACCTGGTTTATTACATACACATTTTATGCTTTGGTGCATATATATATGGCAGTGACTATTTTTCTTGATCATTTTCCTTTCTAAAAAGTTTACTTGAGAACCAGAGCCAGAGAGAGACAGCAAAAAAGACAGACAAACAAATGCCCACAATGGCCAGGGATGGGCTGGGCCAGAGCCAGGACCAAGGAACTCAATTTGGGTCTCCCACATGGATGGTAGAGGGCCAACTCCTTGAGTCATAAGCTGCTGCTTCCTTTGGGGTACATTAATAGAGAACTGGAATCGAGAGTGGAGCCAACGCGCAACCCCAAGCACTCCAATATGGACTGTGGGCTTTTCAGCCAGCATCTTAGCCACTGGGACAACTTCTTTCCCCTTTTTCCTGGTCCTTTTTTTCCCTCTAGAAATAACCCAATTAATTCACCTATGCCAGTGTTCTTAACTTTTTGATTCATTAATGTCCCCATAAGAAACCTTTGTAAATCTTTTTTTTTTCTGTTTATCTCTTCTTACCAACAAGTTATTACTACCTGCAGACTGTATATGTGTTTATGCTCTGTGGCCTTTTGGAAGGCCATTGTAATATCTAAGATGATTTTGCTTCCTTGAGAACATATGATTTACGCTGCACTGGTTTCTTCCGTAGATGGCGTATAGGTTTGAGCTCTTTTCCTGCATTTGTCTCTTTAACATTCGGTTTTATAGCTTCCATGCTTACACAACAGAGTATACCCACAGGTGCTTCCTTTTTGGTCTGCTGAAAATGCAGCCCTTACTGTGCCTGTTCCTGTGGTCCTGGTGCCATAGCCTTGGTCCTACACCATCTGAGGAACTATAGACATCCCCTTAGAGCCTCTTTCAAGAACAGAAGTGTCAAGTAAAAAGAACAGTGCCACCTGGCTGCTTCTCTTCCTTCCATTTTCTTCTCAAGGTTTAAGTTAAAAAGGGACAGCCTAGCTTTCCTATTTATTTATTTAGAGTGACAACACTGATTGTTTAGCTAGGCTTCAGGAGATGTGAGTGAGCAGATTCTGGGCACACTCTCTGTATCACCTCAGGTTGATACTCCCAGAAGAGCAACACTCTGAATGGATACTATATCATTTCTTTTTTCTTATGGTTTCCTTCATTTTCTGTAGGAGAGAATCTTTGGCCAATACACAATTTTGCATTTTTTTTAATTGAATGTGTTTGCATGTAAGGCAGGATAAGTTAGGTTATACTTCAGTAACAAAACTCCCTCAAAAATGTTGGTGCCACCATTTCCATCTTGCTGGTCACGTTGCAAAGGGAACGCAAGTTCCAGAGGGCCTCTGTTTTAGCACGGACATAACACTCATAATTTCCGCTCCCAACTTACTGAGCAGAAATAATCACATGGTTTGCCCAGCCGCCAGAGTGGAAGGAATGCAATTCTATCGTGTTCTGAAAGAACAGGAGAGCTAGATCTTGGTTAGTAGAACCAGCATACAATAGGGTGGTGCTAGGATTTTCTCAATTCTCTGCATTTCCCCCGGATATAATAGGTGTTCCTTTTTCAGTATGTAGTATTTATTTATGTTTCTTCACCAAACAAGTCTTTTTTCACTACATTTTCTGAATCACATTCTTGTTGTTATAAGTCACTTAACATTTGATTTAAATTTCTCTGTACAGCCTCCTAGTCTTTATTTTTATTTGTTTCTATGGATTTTAAACTTGATTTCACAAAGAGATTGTATATTTCCAGCCTGAATGGCACTCACTGGGTTAGGTAAGGAATTTTGTGAGCAGGAATTCTTTAAGTCCTTTGATTTCTAAGGAGAATGCAAATTTACAAAATACATATCAGGGTACCTGTGGTTTCCAAGTAAACTGTTATTCTTTTTCTGCTTCTTCTGTTGGAAACTGCTCATTTGCAGGTCAATTCTTATGCATTTCAAATAGGATTCTCCTTGGAATTGAAATCTACCAACTGATCGACCACCACCAAGAGAATGCCCAGATCTGATGGAAGTTTCTCTTGTGTATCAGTGCTCCCAGTATGAAAAGATAAGATGATAAATTAATTGATAATAGACGAGAACAAAAGGTTGTTTTGATAGTCTGCTCTTTATTTGCCTAGTTAGGTGAGAAAAACATAATAATACTTCTACTCAGGATCTAAACTGAGAGTCCAAAGGAGCTCCGGAGCCTTAGATAACTTTTTGATACTCCGTGATGTTATTGCCTCTTTATTTCATTAGAAGTTGATTATTTCAGTTGCCAAGGGCTGACATTGGAATCATTTTCTCTGGAGCTGCATTAGGATAAGAAGGTATTTGTTCCTCACTAATGCTTAAAAGAAACTTTTGTTATGTTTTCTTTAAATTTGAAATGCGTTTTCCATTATTCAGCCCATGAGGTCAGATTTGTAAAGAAATGCAACAACCGAAGACCTAATTTACTGGCTGTTCTGTTTTGTGGAAAACAAAGCAGAAGAGGATAATAGCCAAGGTCTGGTGACTTCAGCCGAAATCAATTGAGGCTTCAGATTCCATACAAATGGCAAAGGCCTCAGCATCAATGTGGTGCACCTCCGTTTCATTCGTGCAGTTAGGCACAAAAACATCTCCAAGTCTACAGCAGAGGCACATTTTATTATTATTATTATTTTGCTGAAGTCTGGGTGTGTTTTCTCTTCACCCACCTCTTTCTACTTTATTTTGTTGGTCTCTTCCCTCCCCTCCTCTGTCCTACTTTACTCCTCCCAGGTTAGGGATTTGGATGACCTCCTCCTCCTCAGAGACAAGCAATGGGATGTGTGATGCTGAACACACCATCTCCCCAAGGCAATGCGAGGAGCCCTGCAGGCACAACCTCTCTGGGCAGGAGGGGGCTGCCGCCTTTTCCCTGATGCATGGATGTGCCGGGAAAGCATTTGTTTACCAACTGAGCTGATGGGCCAATATGCATTTCCCCTTGCCGTGAATATCTAGGTAACATTCACATTTGCTGTCGAAGTGGGAGCAGAGAGAGATGAAGATCACAGGATGGTGTTGTATGCCTGCTTGTACAGTGCAGCTGAGGTGAATGACATAGGAGCTACGTGACCCATACACAGACTTGCTTTGCATTCCGTGTTTGCCTTGGCTGAGTGCCTGTCCTAAGGCTAGGCTGCCAGTGATCTTCCCACTTGCTCACCCCACACAGCTCTGCCTCTCCCCAGGAAGCATCCCCCTCTGGTTCTAAAGCTTCTCAAATACATCCACCTAAACTGTGGCCCAGGGGAGGAGGTCGTTCTTCACACAAGGCTGAGCAAGTGGCAGGCACTGCACAAATAGCACCTTTTCTTTCTCTAGACAGCAGACTCCTATAGTATGAAGGTAAAGCTGAAAAATATTCATCTTTGACTAAGAGTCAGTTTATGCCCTGAGAAAATAAGACTGCCTTTCCTTTTCACAGTCCTGACCATTTCTGATTGGTCCTCTCTCAGCCTTTGGAAGTTATCTGCAAAGGACACAGATTGTTCCTGAGTGAGCAAGATGTACAGTCAAATTAAGTACCAGATTCCAGTTGTCTTAAACAGTTAAAAGTCCTTACTTAAATGCATTCTTTTTATTTGCAGTAAGGCATGAACTGAAATTTTGCCTTCCATGTAAGATCAGAAGAGATTTTTACTTCTTTGGGTAATTCCTCTTATGAGGAGTGTGGTAAGTTTTGTTTTCGGTAGAAAGCTCTTACATTGCAATTGTCTCCCTCCCATCCCCAAAAAACAACCCTCCCTTTAGTCTGAAATTTAAAAGGAAAACAACTTGGTGTTGCCCAGAAAGGTAAAGGGAGATGGATGGGAACATTTGTTTCTGACCTTCAGCAAAAGAATTCTGTTAGTTAGGCGCTATAAATTTGTTTTCTGCGAATGGGAGTGTATAAATGTGCTCTATCAGGATGGAGAAAGCATTTGCACCCTAAATGTGGAACACAAAATAAATCGATCAGATTAATTTCTGGCTGTCAGCCCTGGAGGCTCATTTCCCATCAGCTGTATCAGGAGGCAAAGGAGCAGTTAACTGGTAATAATTGGGAAAGGTAGGGCCTCCACTGGATTGGCTCGGGGCAGTACATGGGGTACATTTCAGTCACTGTTTCTATCAAGAATTAGTTTTGTCTATAGTCACAATGACCCTCTGCTGCCTTGGAGAAAATGGGTGAGAAGCCTGGAGGCTCAGGGGTGCACTGGCCTGCTGGCTCCATTCCTTGACATTTTCTGTAGGAATCAGCAACTCCTTTGAGTTAAGACATGTCAGGACCACTGGCAGGGTACCTATTAATCCTCTAACTGACCATTCTGCAGGCCGGACAAAGACTCCTAGGGGACAGGGGCTGCCCAGAAAGTTTTGTTGAGAAGATTGTAGAGAGAATATCTAGACCTTAAGGTAACATTCCCTAAAATGGGAAATCATTCCCTAAAAGGGTGCTTGGTGACAAACCTTGGACTAGATAACCCCAAATCCTTATCAATGAAAGTTTTATGCATCACATTAACACCAAGCCACTCTCTGGTCAATATTTCTTTTCCTTTTTGTTGCTTCAGCTTGGTCTGCATGGCTCCCTTACTGATGCAGATAACTATAATCAGAGTGGATTGCAAAAGTTGGCTTGTCGATATGGATCACACTAACTAGACCTTTCCCAGAATTCACTTACTAATATATGTTATTTCTAGGGCTTGTAAGTAAAACACCTTAAGGTGACAGGCATTAAGTACATGAATTAGCTCTAAGCAAGATATTAACAAATAGTTTAGACTGTAGATAGCTTAAAATGCTAAATCTCACTTAAAGGCGTTTATATTAAAAGCTTTGAATTTGATCTGTATTTTGATAGTTCGAGACCCCAGTAGTGATTACTCTTGAAGAATATCTTGAATGTTCAGTCAAGGAAATGATAAAATATAATTTAGTTAAGAGTGAGCTGGCGATCTCTTGGTAGGTGTGGAATGTTATGATGGAATAATTGGATCAATCTGGCCTTCTGGTTGGGAACATCATTTCCCCAATCTGTCAACTTCTCCCCCTCTTCCTACACCCACAGAACCACAGATTTTGGTTATGACACTGGAAAGTCTCCAATTGTCCAAGAACATTCTATACCCTTCTTGTCTTGATGGGCAGACAATGATACCCATGTCCCAACACATACATCATGAATATTGGGCTAGTTGAAATATATAGAATATATTCTCTATTGAGTTTCTGCCTCACACTTGAGCTTACTTGGCTTTACATCCTGGTTGTATTTAATACTCATTTGGGTGGTCAGCAGTGTCGGGCCTTTTGTTATCAATGATAATCATTATCTGGATGGAATATTCTTATCTGCCTTAAAACACACTTAGTGGGCTTCTTCTATTAGATTATTAATTATCCTAGCCTCGACACTCTTTGTGAGTAAATGCTATTTAGTGTCAGGAAAAAGTTGGTTGTAGAAGTTGAATCTATAAGCTTCTTTTTGTTAATGATGGTAATAAATAAAAAGCAACTATGTAACCCAGTATCCCAATGGCTACCTTTTTTGCCTTAGTTATTAAGAAACTAAATTTGAACCTAGAATCCAATTACAGGTGTCCATGTACTCATAGTGGTTTCTGTTCATTTTTTGTTCCTGTGTAATTGAGAGACTAAGATAGTGTACTTACTTGTAGGAATAGGCTTGAGCCTATAAGCAGCATCTGTTGCTGCTTAGATGCGAGAAGGGCGCCCACAATTAGTAAGCTTTGATGGAGAAGTGAAGAATGTGAATAGCTTGAGTTGATGGGGGATTCACAGACACAGCTGTGCGTGTGCGTGTGTGTGTACCTGTCTGACTTATAGTATTAAATCAAGAGGAATCTGAGATGGAAAGGAAGTTCAAACACTTCCATTGTTGTGCTTTGTGCTGATGAAACACTGAAACACAGAAACCCGATGCCAAGTCCACACTGAAAAAGTGACACCATCATTAGATTAGTAGTTAGGGTGCCTGCTTTTGACTAATTTGGTCACTAATTAATAGAGAGAGAATCTTTGAGACAATCATACTCCAGGTCTCCATTTAGATGCTCTAAATTCAAGTTTGAGCATCATGAGTCATTTAAAATAGGCTTCCATATTGCATAACTATTTGGAACAGCACTGTCACTCCCCAGCATGTGGCCTGACCACAGCTCTGAACTATACATAGTAATAGGATGGAACTGATTTCTTGACCTGGTCTGTTCTGACCTCCCCTGGACTCTGTGTCCTAGAAATTTTTATTCTTATTGAAAGGCTGACTTGTCTGTTCAGTAGTATTTCCTTTAGATTGTGCTGAACAACTAACTACAGGTATATTTCCTTTCCTGCTGGAGTAGCCCCAGTGTCCTGGGAATACATCTCATGGAGTCATTGAAATAACAAAGTCTCAAGAGCTCCAGCTGCTCAGTAGACACAGGTCCACATGGACAAGTGTCCTCACTTAGGGGAACAGAAATGCCAGCGACCATCCTTTGGAACAGCATGTTATGAACAGGTCAGGCCTGTCCCTCCCTGACCATACAGTCTGCTAGCCTTCTCTTTCCAGGCTGGAGTCTCCCTGGCAATCCGGTCCACTGCTGCTTAGAAGGCACTTCCCTACCACCCCACACAGAGTTTCTGATTCCCTCATCCCTCCTCCTCCAGGAGTGCTGTTAAAATAGACATTTCAGCTGAGTCACTTTCCGAAGTGAGGTGTGAGACGGGAGGTGCATTATTTCTTGGAGCAGCTGCAAATGGAAGTTGGCTAGCGAACTCTTAATGCCCTCACCCACACGATGGCACAAAGGGATCAGTGCATCTATAGTAGAGGGAAGACATTTGTGGAGAAGGCTGCCAGTGAGTGCTGTGGCAGTCCTTTATCAGGAGGAACGGGAAATGGCCTTTGACAGGAGTAGAGGCAGAGAAATGGCAAAGTGCTGCACACATCCATGGAAACATGGACGAATGGGGTCTCATTCAGACAGAGGGTTTCAGTTTTTCAAGCTGCTGTAACACTGTCTCAGAGACCAGTGGCTTTACTTCTAGTCCTGAAAGTACCATCCTGAACTCGTGAGGCTAGATGGTCAGGGACTAATGAGGGGTCTTTCCCAGACTGCAGAAGGCTGGTTTCTTGCTGTATCCTCAACTGGAGGGAAGACAGCTAGCTGACATTTGTGGTTTCACATAAGAACATGATTTCCACTCAAGAGTGGTCCATGTTTATGACCTAATTACCTCCCAATGGCTTCACCTATAAATATCATCCCATTGGAATTAGGTTTTCAATGTATGAATCTTGTAGGGAGGGACACTGGACTAGGAGAATCTAGAGTATGAAGTAGGTCACAGCTGCTTCCACAGTGTAGTGGACAGTTGAATATGTTGGGATTGGCCTATACTATCTGAGCCTGTCCATTAAAAAGATAGGTGTTTCCACTAGTTGGAGAGTGTTGGTGTGGAGTGAACCACGATCCCATTTGGTTTCCTATTCAGGAAGGCTGCCTAGATTGTGGGTAAGCCTCAGCAGAAAACGAGGGGTATCATCACACTCCCAGGGGCTGAGGCAGCAGTGAGGTGCAGTGGGAGCATGAGGCAGTGTTACTTAGCCAGCAGATGCAGTGAGGAGAGCGCCTGCTGTGAGCACCTGCCGAGCCCAGTCAGACAGCATTTGTGTCGGGACAGCATCACTGTGTGGGGAGCAAGGTGGCTCCCATTTCCTCCTTTCTCTTCACCTTTCCCCTGCTCCCCCCAGGAGACTGGAAACTCCTGTTAACTTGTGAAAGTAGGAGTCGGAGCTATAGCAAGTGAGAGAACAAAAGAGAAGCTGAGTGAGTGCCCCTTCATACCTGCTCTCTGCTAAGACCCTAACAGGGGAAGGAGTAAAGCTTTAACTTGAAAGACTCAGTGTTCAACCCTTAACATAGACGTGTGTGTAGAAGAATGGCCCCTCCACGGGCACCCACATCCTGATCGCAGGAAGCTGTGGCTGTTATTTCAGGTGGTGAAGGGGAATTAGGTTGGTTGGTTGCTCAGCTCAATTTAAGATAAGGAGGTAAGTCTAGGTGCGCCCAGGTGAGCCTAGTGAAATCACAAGGGTCCCTATAAATGAGAGAGGCAGGAGAATAAGAGTCAGGGGCCACCACTTGGGAGCGTTGCACATGGCCTTTGCTGGTTGTAAAGATAGAAGTGGAAAGGAGCAAGGAGCCAAGGCATGTGAGCCGCTTCTAGGACTGGAGAGGGCCAGGGCATGGCGGCTCCCCTGGAGGCTGCAGAGACGGCGCGGCATTGCTGAAACCTGGATTGTACCTCGCGAGAGCCGTCTGACCTTCAGAAATGTAAGAGAAGGAGTTTGTGATGTCTAATAAATTTTGTGGTGCCTTGTTATAGCAATAAGAAAGTGCTACAGTGAATAGCTAAACTAAGACTGAATTATTTCACAAAAACCAGAAAGTTCTTGGTATAGAAAGAATTAAATCCAGAGAATAAATTAAATGAACAGGGAAAACCAAAAAAAGTTACTTTACCATATATATTAAATTTACTTATAGCCCCATGTTCCTGTTCAATAGTTACTAAATGTTGTTATTCACCATTTTTTCTGAAAGTTCTCCATCAGGGAGACCTGGTATTTGGGCCCTGTGTTTCTGCAAGGTGGGCCATGCATTTTGTGGTTCTCAGTGGAGTTCATGTCCAAAGTCTGAATCCAGAGGCATTCATTTTTCATGAGGTTCTGTTCAACGGCAGAGAGTATCAGCTCCATCAGGGGGATTGCTGGTTCCCAGGAGCCTCTGCTTTTCTCAGATGTCTGGAACAGAAGGCTGGGTTTCTGGCATTGAAAGCCAAGACACTGTGGCAAAAAAAAATGTCTTACATGAAGGACCTCTGTGGGTGAGACCCCACTGGAAAGATGTGGCTATCAAAGAAGGATGTACTTTTCTCTGAAGGATGGAGAGAACTTCCACTTTGCTTGTGGCCTTGTCTAAATACTGATTGAGCTTGTAGATTCAAAAGGCCTCCATAGCCTTGGCAGTGCGTGTCAAGAGCCTCAGGTGGTCACTGACATCATACTTGAGAGTTAATTGTTAAACTAACAACAGGAGTCTGTGCACTTCCAATGCCAGATCTCTGTCCTCAGTGAGTTGTATTATGAGAATTAACTGTAAAACTTGTTCTCATTTTCTTTTGTGTGCGTGTGTGTGTGCAAATTGTTAATCCTTACTTAGTATAGAGTAGGTCTACTGTGTATAAAGTTAATTGAAAATGAATCTTAATGGAGACTGGGGCTAGCAGTAGGAGAGGGAGGAAGAGATGGAGAGGGAGGAGTAGGTGGGGTGGGAGGGCGGTGTGGTGGGCAGAATTGCTGTACTCCTAAAGTTGTACTTAGGAAATTTGTACTCATTACATAAGGGGTTTCTTTGGGGGCTGGGGAAAGAAGGCTGGAAAGACAAGCTTGATGAATGCTGTAGTCTCTTATGGCAAGAGGAGTGACGCTGTGAAGGGACCGAAAGTTGTAGATCCAGGTTTGTGTCAGACGATGGGAGATTTCAGACACTGTGAAATATGTTGCATTTAAAAAAAAATATTTATTTGTGAGTAAAAGACACAGGGAGAGAGGGAGAGACAGAAAGGTCTTCATCTGCTTGTTCACTCCCCAAATGGCTACAACAGCCAGAACTGGGCTAGACTGAAGTCAGGAGCCAGGAGCTTCTTCCAGGTCTCTGACATGGATGCAGTGGCCCAAGCACTTGGGCCATCTTCTACAGCTTTCTCAGGCACGTTAGCAGGGAGCTGAATTAGAAGTAGAGCAGCTGAGACTTGAACCAGCGCCCGAATGGGATGCCTGCCCTGCAGATGGCAGCTTAACCCACTATGCCACAGTGCTGCCATAGTGCAACCCCATAGGTTGCATTTTATACCAGTAAATAGAGAAAGATGATGAGGAATGATTATGGGATTAATGTAGTTAAATGTCTTAAAAATCCAGTAAAAATACTGATTGCAAGGTGTTTTTGAACTAGGACAATGGCAAAATGATCAAAGTAGCAACTGGGGACAACTCACAGTTAAACGACTTGGGAAAAAACTGAATAAGAATCGGAGTTTTCTATCCTGTACCTGTGAAGTGATTACATACAGACTAAGAAAATTGCATCAAAGATTGTAAGAAGGAAGTCAAATACTGAGATGATGATTGGGATGTTTTTGACTCAGAATAAAATAGTTAGGATCACAGGGATGAATAAGATTGTGTGAGAAGGGAGTCTTGACTTCCCACTCCTACACAAGTACAGTGTAAAGTTTTTTAAGAAAAAGAGCCATTTGTAGCAATCTTGAGCATCTCAAGCAGGCTGAATGGGAGAGCAGAATTCAAAGAGATTGGTGAACAGAAAGGAAAACTAAGGTGTAAACATGACAAATATTGAACAACTAAGGGGCTGGCTCCAGTGAGCAGAGAAGGGGGACTTTGAACAGAATCAAAGATGTATACATCTGAGCTATAAATTGAGAGGAGACACTGGGGGTGAGTGGCTGGAGTGGAGCAAAGAGAAGGCAAAGGCAGAAAATGTTAGTGATTGGGTGATAGTGGCGGGCTTGTGTGGAGGGAGAGTTAGAAGGCAGAAGATGGAAAGAGAGAGATAGGCGATGTCAATCTCTACTGCTGGAATTAAATGGCAATGAGGCCTTTGCTGTGGCCCTTCTGAGTATGTGGAGGAACTGGGCTCAGAGGGGAGCCCCCCTCCTCCTTGGAAAGGGTGCAAAAGCATGGAGACACGCAGCCAGCAGCCTGCAGCCTGCAGCCTGCACACAGGGACAGTTGCCATCTGATGTGTTCTCAGCATTGTTGTATCTTGTCAGATGGTTATTAGAGGGAGAGGGTGGTCTGGCTATTGAAAGGCTGATCCTATAATTGGGAAGACAAGCTCTTCACAGAGGACCACAGGTTTTTAACATAACCAACCTTGAGACTATTTCTTTGCACTAATATTGCAGGGTTTAAGAGTATGGGGCAGATCATGTTGCCTGATGAGGGTCTCTGCAGGAGGCTTCCCAGGTTATGCACATCATGGGCATGGCCTTTTGGTAGTAGAGAGGTAGAAGGGCAAACTATGTGAGCATGCACAAGGACCTTTTGACCTTGGCCTTCAGGAGTTGCATCCTGCCTGTGTTGGTGCTGACTGTGGGCCTCCAGGAGAGGGGATGTCCTGCAGGCCAACAGCTAGAGAGAGGAGCAGCCTGGTGGACAGAGCAGGAGAAACACAAGTTTGGGACATAGACCACCCATTGACTATGACTTTGAACCTTATGTGAAATAGACTCAGCCTGTTTGAATCTCAATGTCTTTGTCTGTAAATTGGTCGTCAGAAGAACTACCTTACAAATTGTATCGGAGAATGATCGGCCACACGTGTTGTTTCCTTTCCTTGCACACAGTAGATTTACCTTTTCCTTTGTAGAAGAATCCTACTCGATAGACAGGCTCCTGCTCTCTTACTCGCTTCCACTTCATCTTCCAGATAACCGCTTAAGAGCTATTTCTTTTTTTTAAAGATAATTTTATTTATTTGAAAGGCAGAGTTAGAGAAAGAGGGAGAGATGGAGAGAGAGAGAGATCTTCAGTTAGTTGGTTCACTCCCCAAATGACCACAGCAGGTGGAGCTGGGCTGATGGAAAGCCGAGAGCCAAGAGCCTCATCTGGATTTCCCATGTGAGTGTAGGGGCCTAAAGACTTGGGCCATACTCTGTTTATTTCCCAGACTTATCAGAGAGCTGGACTGGAAGTGGGCCAGCTGAGACTTGAGCCAGTGCCTGTGAAGATGCCAGCACTGCAGGCAGTGGCTTTACCCACTATGCCACAGCACCAGCTCTCAAGTGCTATTTCCAAGGCAAATGTCTCATCACCATCCAGTTAAAGCATTCACCATTATCTATAGGTAAAAGCAGAAGTTCTTGCGCCATCTTTGGTGCTAAATCACATCTCCAGCCATGTCGCCTGCTGACGCCACCCTGCACCCCCCAGACCCGGCCCTGTCCAACTACTTGGCAGTCTCCACATACCCCAGGCTCTTTGCCCCTGGTTCACGTAATTGCCTCCCCCTAAAATGCCCTCCCCAGTCCCCAGTCTCTGATTTTACTGTAAGGTCCTTCATCATCTTAGAGTCTTCCTAACTGTAAGACGTGAGACTCTTGAAAGCTTTTCCTAAATAACTCCTGCCCCTACAAGCCCACTCACATAATATATCTCCCTATGTTAGATTTTCAGATGAGCTGGTGCAGACTTCTACTGCCCTGTGTTTTGTATTTGTCTGCATCTGCTTTTGTGTGCCCTGGCTCATTCGATGAGATTGGCATTGCTCGAAGGCAGACATAGTCCCTTCTCTGCACCACCCACCACCCCTTCCCCATCATTCTGCTTGACTTCCTGAGCCTAGAATGGTGATGAATTGCATATGTGGCGTAAGTAAATGAAGCAGAAAGCAAGCAGTGTCTTCTCAATAACTCCTTGCTCTTCTGATAGTGCAGGGTTGTGCTGTGACAGACTGCACACCTCATTTTGTTTTCAGAGCAACTTTTGCTACTTTGTTCCTCCTCACCTGGGGAGGTAAGAAGCAGACACATTTGTTTAAAAGATTGATTCACTTATTTGAAAGCCAGAGTTAAACAAAGTGACAGGCAGAGGCAGAGAGACATCTTCCATTCATTGGTTCACTTTGCAAATGGCTGTGATGGGCTGGGATGGGTTGCGCCAGGCCCGCCCAAACCCAGAAGCTTCATCTGATGCAGGGGCCCAAGACTTGGGCCATCTTAGGCTGCCTTCCCAGGTGCATTAGCAGTCCTGGAAGTGGAACAGCCAGGACTTGAACTGATGCCCATATGGGATGTCAGCACTGCACATGGTGGCTTTCCCCGCTAAACCATAGTGCCAACCCTGCAAAGACATATTTTCGAGCTTCCTACATTTTTCTTGGGAACAACTGTCTCCTGCCTCAAACTGCTTCCCCATCCCACCCCCACTGCACACGTGTGTGAACACACACCGATACCAGCACATCCACATAGACATACGCACACACTCCAGATTCCACCTCTCCTACCTGGTAGGGTGGGGACTGCAGTCTGGTAAGCCAGGTCCTTAAGATTGTTTGGGGCCTGAATTGATTGATGCCTCTTTGAATCTGAATGAACTGGACTCCTGGCAAACCCCTGCATTGTGTGCTAGTATTGTCCCTCCCTTATGGCTCTGAAGGAGGAGGCAATAAGTTAATACCGCAGTGAAGTTCACAGGTTCTGAAACTGATGGCCCTTTTGTAACAGGGTAACCCTTAGGAGCAGGTAAAAACCTAAAGTCAACCAAGCCTGGCTTTCTAATCGTATACCAATCTGCTCCACACCCTAAATAACAAATTTCTGCTGCTGGTTCTTACTGTAGGCTGGAAAGCATATTTTCTGCCAAAATTCATTCATTCCCTTCATCATGTTGGCTTTTCCTAAGGCCCTCATGAAAGAATGTAATTTCAAGTTGGAAGACTGGTATTAATACAGTCTGCAAGGGTTGTGACGGCCTTACCAACTGGTGTGATTGTGTAGGGTTGCAATATATGCATGCCTATACCTGGGACCTGGAAATAGACTCCAGGTTCATACATTGCCTCTGCAACTCATGAGCTGCATGATCTGGGGAGGCTGCTTAGCCTTTTTTTAGCTTCTACTTCATTACCTAAAGTGGAGAAAACTCAGCTGTTTCTGAGGTTTGTGGTGAGCAATAAGTGAGTATCATATCTGTAGGATTTTTCTTTGGAGTTAGGCTACTTAAGTTCAAACTTGACTTTTCTGCTTACTCTGATGTGACCTTGGAAAAGCTGCAGAACCTCAGTATGCTTTGATTTTTCTCATGTGTTAAGTGGCAATGATAACAATAGCACCTACCTCATAGGGTTTCGTGAGGATATGGGAAAACACATCATGCTTCTAAAGGGCTTAATGCACAGTTACCATCCATTCCCGCTCCTGTGTTATTCTATGTTCTGTGAGAGCTGAATGAAACACTAACTGTATCTTCAGCACTTACTTAACAATTCTGGAGATAAAGAACTACATGGATTTTATCTTCTTCTTGTTAGCCTTTTCACCTTTTTTGAAATTGAGTCAGACTAATAAACGGGAGTTTTAATGTGTGCACAGATCTGCATTTCAGGCAAGGAACTGAGAGCAGTGTGACCCTTCTGATCTCAAAATACAGAGAGCTGAGGAAGGTGTGCTTTCCGTGTCAGATCACAGGTCTCACTCTTCACCAGAATATTCATGAATGATATTAGCAAGTAGACTTCTCTAATTAAAAGTGTGGGGGAAAACTTGCCATCGACTGACTTTTATAGACTTGGGAGAAGTCATGATATAAGAATAACTTGAAAAAAAAAAGCAAACCAGATATAATATAGGAGAAATTCCTGCTGACTGGCTATTTGAAGACGAGGAACTGAGGCTGGCACTGTGGCACAGAGTGTTAGGCCACCATCTGCAGCGCCAACATCCCATACAGGTGCCAGTTTCAGTCCTGGCTGCTGCACTTCTGATCCAGCTTCCTGCTAACAGCCAAGAAAAGCAGTGTGAGAGGCCTGGATGAAGATCCTGGCTTCGGCCTGGCCCAGCCTTGACCTATGTGACCATTTGGGGAGTGAACCAGTAGATGGAAGATCTCTCTCTCTCTCTCTCTCTCTCTGTCTCTCTCTCCCCCTCTCTAACTCTACCTTTCAAATAAATGTCTTTTTAAAAAAATACCAAAAAATAAAGAACGAAAGCCTGGGGAGAGGGAGGAGCTGTCACTGAATTCAGAGTTAATTTAGGTTGACCTTGAAATAGGAGGAAGTTCAACACCAGGACTGCATGTTAGGATTAGCTGGGAATCTTTAAAACCTCACATGCATAGTCCAAAAGCCAGAACAGTACATCAGAATGTGTGAGAGTGGATCGCAGGCACTGGTCACTTTTTAATGCTTCTGAAGTGATGTCTATGAGTATGCGAAGCTAAGACTGACGGAGACTTGGATCCTGGTTCCTATTTTGCAGCATATTAACTGTATGAGCAGAGCAAAGTTTTCTACTGTAGTTAGGATAATTATCTTTGCTAAACGGTTGGAGACATGAGGCACTGGAGAAAGGGAATGAGTTTGGGTTACATAAGTGGCTCCCTACGCTGCCTGTGCGTTTGAATCATCCAAGGAAATAAATGACAAAGGAAGACTCTATTGGTTCAAAATCCCCATGCCAGATTCTGCATGGGTGGGGCCTGGGCATTGGTAATTTCTGTTAGCTTCCATGTGATTAGAATGTACATTTATGGCTAGAATCATTGGATTAGAGAACTTCTAATATCCTTCTGAATCATACTTTATGTATTTCTATGAGAGCTGGCCATTTACTTCCTATAGACAGTGTGAAATTATTTTCTGAAAAGAACAGTAAATTTTTGAGCATCAGATAAACATCCTTGATCAAATGACTTTTTCTCACCATGCATTAGTATTTATTGCAGTGCGGTGGCTCAATAGTACAACAGAAGCTAATCTTTTCTGGAAGATTCATTATTTGTTTGAAAACTTACAATATTCTTTCTGATTTAAAAAGTTAGGCATCATTATACCAGTTTTATAGGAGAGGACAGAAGAACATAGTTGCCAAAGTAGCACAACCACCTGATGTTACATCTCGTATGGGTTGTATCATGCTGGTATTTTTCCAATTGTAATGTGCCTGGGAATTATCTGTATCTTGAGGACTGACTGAGCAGATCTGGGACAGAGCCCACATTCTGGACTCCTGAGAAGCCCTTGCTACTGGCCTGTGGACAGCGCTTTTATAGCGAACCTCAAGCTCGCACTGTCCCACGCTAAAATGACACACAGACCTGACTCCTCGGGCATTGGTATAGGGCCTCGTACATACAAGGTGCAAGCCCCTGTAATAAAACCTTCACCACCAAGGGTGCTGTAGGCTTCAGAATAAACCCTTTGGGCATGTCTGTCTTGTATTGTAGAGATACTGCCTCTAGCTTGTGTTTTCTTGGTTCTTTGCAAATTTCTTTAAGAGTCTCTGATGTTGTCTGAAGGAAGTCTCAAACTTGTCAGCTCTTTGGTCCCAGCAGGCAAGGCAAGGTCTTGGAGAATCTGTATCTAATGAAATAATGAATGGTGACATTGGGCTTAGGTAAACATAGACAGTAGTAAACATAGACAGCGGAGGGATAAAGGGATCTTCGCCTTTGCAGAGCACCTCTAGAGGACAAGCTGGGAAATGACACCTGCACGGATGGCTCCACTGAGGAGACCCACAGGCTGGCTCTCTGGGACTGCATTACTCGGGGCCACTCCTGACTGATAGGCCAATACCTCACTAGTCTTCATATTTATAACTGTAGCATCATATTTCAAGGGCCAGCAAATTTTTTATTGCTGAGTAATGACTTTCTTGGCTTTATCAGCCAAGTAGTTTCAGATGTTTTTCCATATGTATGCGTTTGAACCATATTTTATTAGAGTAAAACTAGTCTTGAAGACCGCACAAAAACAAGCTGCTAGCTACATTTGGCCGATTGTCATAGATTGTTGCTTCTATTTCAGCACAGATACCAAGAAAAAAATGTCCATTTGTGAGTGTGTGATAGATTCGGTTGTAAAATAAATACGAAATACTTAATATATTCAAGCTTTAGGAACTACTAAAATAATAATTGCTTACTTCAATAAATAGTTACATGAAGATTTCTAAGTATCCTCACATCCCTCTTATTTTCTGCACACAAAATATTATAGATGTTCCCACAACACCTGGATTGCATGAAAAATAAAATGGCAGAGCCCATTTGAGGCGAAAGCCCAGCTGCTTGTTTGGAGAGCACAAAGCTAAACAGAAGCTAGAAGCACAGAATTTCCCTACCTTTGCTCTTCGCTGGGACTATTAACCAGAATACCATCTTTAGCTTTATTTCACGCAGCAGATTGAAAGGTCAGGCTCACTGGCCACTGACCCAAATGACTGCTTCAGCCACGGGAGAAAAACGACCTAATGAGAATGAAAGCAAAACAGCTTTCATGCAAACAGTTGCCAATCTGAGGTGCATTTGAGGCTGTCGTAGGGCTCAGCCTGGGCATTGGTTACGAGCATAACCTTGGCTGTGAGCTCACATACACTTTTGCAAGTGCAGCTGCTGCTTTGATCTACAACTGACCATGGGCCCCCCAGGGGCCTGAGGATGCAACCAGGATGTGTCTGTGGTCCTTGCCTGGCTACAGTTCTGGGCTGTGATGGCTCCATCTGCTGTCCAGTGAGACAGAGGTGGCCGCTTGAAGGTGACTTTGGAAGAAAAGGGACTCCATGTGGCAGGGCATATTTTGAGAGGTTTCCTAAGAGATGTGGAATTGCCCTACTGCCCACCTTTGGCACTGCTCTGTCTGCATGTCTGAACAACATGGAAACGTGTTAGATGCAGAGCCCAGCAGGGTATTGGTGCGTGCACTTTGTTATCAGTGGGGCTGTGACCCATGGGCCGAGAAGGATGCAGATCGCTCACCAGGAAGTTTCCAACTTGGGAGAGATGGGCAAAAGCATTGATCATTGATGAAACCGGGAATCTGGTCTGAATGTGGTTGTGTCTCGCATGCCAGAGGCAGCAAGAGGCTATAATACTTGCAGGTTTGATGAAAAATGGGGAAGAGCACACGTGTTGGGTTAATGATGACAGCCAGGAAGAAGCTCCCATGGGTGGTGGTAGTACGTTTGAAGCAGGTATCCATCATCAGTATGAAAACAGTTATGGAGAATGGAACAAGGATGAGTATGAAGGGGTGGGATGGGGGCAGGGAAAGAGGATAGTGATAGACCCAGTGTTGTGACATGTGGATGGCTTTGTTGGTACTATGTGAGATCTTGTGATAGAGCGGACATGTCCTCTGTCTCATGGCTCAGGGACTTGGACTGCCACATGATCTGGAACAGCTGGGCTTAGACCTAGGAGAATAGCATGGAAAGTGGGAAGCTGTGCTTGGTATCCAGACAAGGTGCACTAAGGAGAGAACTGAGACTTCATGAGAGAAATCGAGGAAGTATGTAAGGATTAGTATTGCAAAATGAAGAAAGGAAGAGCTGGCAATGGACCACAGATAAGATGGAATAACCAGGTCTTAGGGATTGGGCCTGGAAAAATTTCCGAGGCCATACAAGGAGGAAGAGGGGGAATTTACAGGTTCAAAGGGTTGTGGTCAAGTGCAGAAGTTGGACCATCTCCCTTACCCCCGTACCCCATTGATGTAATCTACTTAGGAACCCTTTAAAATTCTAACTCGGGTTCCTAGGACTACTCTGGGTGATATCCATTGCAGTGGCCATGCATGGGCTTTTACCAAGGGGCTCTTGGGGAATGAGAATGTTCTGTTGACTAGACTAGATCGTTGTTTTGGGCCACACAGGCAGAACGGAAGCCCAGAGTTGGGGAAGAGCAAGTCTCAGGAGTGGGTGGAGCAGGCAGTAATGAGATGTGAGGCAGATAGATATCCAAGAAAGAGAATTACAGATGCAAGGCTGAAAAATGAGGTCCCTAAAGTGATCTTGCAGTTTCAGGAGGTAGTGGAGGGTCTTCACTGAGAGTTGAGTCACATGGTATTAACTGACTCAGACTCGCTTCTGTTTCATTCTGTATTCAGAAAACTTCCTGGGAAAATGTTTAGGGCAGTAGAGAACATCCTAAAGGTTCCTCTGGGTGTCTTGTGCCACAACCACCCCATCTGCTCTGCCTTTTGTTTTTCCTGGTCTCGGAATTTAATATTGCTGAATAGTCCTGGAGGTGGCCTTTTAGTGATCCATTTAGATTTTTTTTGACTGTACTTGTGTCATAAATACCATAGTTTTTTCTTAAGATTTATTTTACTTGTTTGAAAGGCAGATTGATGGAGTGACCAGGAAGGAGAGACCAGGAGAGAGAAAGATCGATTTTCAATCAATGGTCCATTGCCTAGATGGCTTTAATGGCCGTGCACCGAGAACTGTGTGTAGGTTGTCCATGTAGGTAGCAGGAGCCCAGGCACTTGGACCATCTTCTGCTGCCTTCCCAGGCACATTAGCAGGGAGCTGAATTGGAAGTGAACCATCAGGGATTCAAACTGGAGCTGCAATGTGGGATCCTCGCAGCAGCTTAACCCATTGTGCCACAACAGCAGCCCCAAATACCATAGTTTTAAAACTCTGGAATTTCCTACTACCAAGATGCCTTGGCATGTTTCACAGATCTAATGAAATTGCCCAAGTTTTCACCTGAACTAGGGGTTGCTAATATTTCTTTGTATAGGGCTGGGTGGTAGACCTTCTTGACTTGTGGGTCATATGGTGTCTTTGGCAACTACTCAGCTCTGTCATTGAAATGCAAAAGCAGCCCTGGACAATATATAAATGGACAGCAATGGATTCCAATAAACTTTATTTATAAAATCAGATAATCAGAAGAAAATGTAGAAGGATTTTCGAAATAGTTGAGAATGTAAAGACAGTTCTTGTACACCTTTCTACAAAGGTTTGCCTGGGGATCCTGAGGTTTCTACAATGTATCTTCTGCTCAAGTGCTTAAGAACTTGGGAACATCTTAATGAGGTTAGATGTAACATTGCTGTGAGGAGAAAACATGACCTCAGTGCAGAGTTAGTTTGGTTAATCAACTGGCATTCTTTGGTATGTCAGCAGTGATGAGCAGAGTAGGACTCAAGAGAAGGGCAGTTGGGGGCAGGCAGGAAGAAAACATCCAGGCTAGTGAGGCTGCTGAGGAGCACATGTTTACCTGCTGGGTGCCAGGTCTTGTGCAGGGAGCCATGGCGGGAGGGCAGGGGGGGGGCACAGAATGAATCAAATACCAGTATCTTCAGAGGTTGAAGTTTAACTGGAGATGTATGATATCTATATCTAATTCTCCATGTATGTATAGATTCTTCCACCCATGACAAGTAGTGAATAAAATAATAGGATGTGGCAAGTAGCAATTGATGGTATAGGGAGTAAAGTGAAAGGGAGTTAGAAGAGTGATCTGTTCCTTTGGACTACTATGAATGGGAAACATTCCATGACATGTGGGCCTTGATTTTAATTTTGGCAGATTGCTAGTTTAACTGGTGGTACTGCTACTTCTCTCCCCTAGCCTCCCTGCAAAAGACAACCTGAGACATAAAGTGGGGGCCCTGACTACATTTCTTTTAAATTGGAGTCCTTTGCAAAAGGGTGGACATCACAAAGCCAATATTAGTGTAGAGGGTTAAACTCAGTCTACTGTGGTTATGACCTTGACTCCAGGCTTCCACTTCTATCTTGAAATGTATGAGGCTAGGCTATAGAGGAGGGCTGCACTAATTTATTTTCTGGATCTTCATTAAGTACCAACCAGTTTTTTTGTCTCTTCTGCCAAATGTCAAGTACCAGATGGTTCTGTGCAGCTCTTTCCCATTGTTAGAACTCCCATCCCAAGAAAAGGCAGACCACATATAGGAAGGTCAGCATCTTTTATTCACCAGAATTAAGATTTCATTGACTTATATGAGACTGTGAGAAGCAGAAACCTGAGAGAGTAATACCATTTTACTTCCTTGATTTAAAGATAGTGGGAACAAAAGCCCAGGAAGCCTTTAGTAATTAAAAGGATATTACAGTCATTGCATGATGTTAGATAACACTTGATAAGCCTCTCCTGTCCTTTTCATATAACCACACATTATTGATGAACTAGCATCAGGAAGGCATTAGGTGATGCTTTATTGCATTATTTTAAGCCACTGAGATTTTTAATATATGAAGGGTATGGATTTATGCTGAGTGATTCAGCTATGAAGCAAAGCACATCAATTTGTTCATGAATGTGAGCTGGTGATTACCTCCATTAAAGTCACCAGAGTAGACTGATCACTTTAATTTAGGCAGAGGCATACAAACAGCATTTGCTATTGGTGTGTGTGTGTCTAAGAACATAGGCCAAAGAGCTGTGCTGCATCCCTGAGGAGTGCTAGGAATGTAGATTTGTGTTGTCATGGTATATAAGTACAAGGGTGCAAGGCTTGGTGGCAATGAAGTCATTATTTTATCATTCTGTGTAGTGGGATGCTGTGTAAGTTGGATTTGGTACTAACTGCTGAATGCTGATTGGATGCCAAACTGCAAGAAGGATGATACAGCCTGCACTTCCTCCCAATTCTGGGTCATCGAATGCAAGGCTCTCCCAGGGCTGACAATGTTGGCACAAGTTGAATGTTCCCTTTACACAACAGAAAGGGAATCTTGTTGGATTCAGTAAATTGAAAAAACTGGGATTGAGCACCTGTGATCCTTGCTATGTGCTAGGTGTTGTAGAGGCTTGTGTATCGCAAGAATTCACAGTGAAACTGGGGAAATGTGAAGCCACTTTTTAAGAAATTTTGACTTTTCATGTTTGTCAGATGAGTAGTTAGATCACATTCAGATGATGTGATGGTACTGAAGTCAAGCAGAAACAATGTTGAGGAACATAGGGTGTGTTGCAGGTGACCCCAGTGAACTGACAACTCATGGCTAGGGACCTTTCAAGCAAGTGCTGTGGTCATATGTTTATATAAACAGGCATCATAACAATTTTCCTGAAATTCAACTTCCTTCTCAATTTGTTTTGTTTAAAAAAATATTTGGAAGACTGAGTGACAGAGACAGGGTAAGATCTTCCATCTGTTTTTCTTTCTCTACTCCCCAAATGCCTTCAATAGCCAAGGGTAGTCCAGGCTGAAGTTATGAGCCAAGAACTCAGATCTGGTCTCCCACATGGGTGGCAGATTGAATTGCTTGAACTATTACCTGCTGCATCCCTGGGTGCACATAAGCAGGAAGCTGGAATGGAAAGTGGAATCAGGACTCTAACCCAGGCACTTCCATGTGGGATGTTGGTGTCCCAAGCAGTGTCGTAACCCCTCCATCAAATAACGTCCCCCCTGGAAATTGTACTTTTGACAAGAGCAAAAATTAGATTCCTAAAGATGTCTGTTACTTTGGTTTTAGTAATAGCAAACATTGGAGACACCCCCCCCCTCCCCAAATGTATGATGACAAATAATCAGTTTAACAATAGCAAGACAACAATATTAGGGAATCTGACTCCTTTAAAAACATGGTTAAAAGTACGCAGTGTTGTTGAATAGAAACTAGTAAAACCTTTATGGAAGACAGTATGGAGACTACTCAGATCTGAAAATCGATCTACCGTATGACCCAGCCATTTCACTCCTGGGAATAAACCCAAAGGAAATGAAATCAGCATGTGAAAGAGTTCTCTGTACCCCCATGTTTATAGTAGCTGAACTCAAAATAGCTAAGATATGAAATCAACCCAGATGTCCATCAAATGATGACTGGATAAAGAAATTGTGGTAAATATACGATGGACTACTACTCAGCTGTAAAAATAGAATGAAATCCTGTCTTTTTAAACAAAATGCATAGAACTGGGGACCATTACACTGAGTGAAATAAGCCAGTCTCCAGAAGAGCAATGTGTGTTTTCCCTGATTTGTGGTGACTAATAGAGTACAAAAAAAGTAACAGATATGAGTGAAATCGACATTTTGAGGTTTGATTATTATTGATAGCTTTGGCCTAAACTCTTGAGGAACAGTGGTTTTTCTACTTGTTGAAATCTTTATTTAGTTGAGGGTTAAACTTGTGATTATAAAATTGAAAATACATCATTGTAAAAATTAAAAACAAGAGGAGGAGGGTGGGTGGGATTGAGGAAGGAAGTATCATTATGCTCTTAAAACTGTGTATATGGAATTTCCCTTTCTAAATTTTTAAAAAGTAAAAAATTAAAGGCCAAATTTTTAAAATTTAGAATATGAGACAAACAGTACCAAGATACATACTAAAATGACAACTATGCATAATTTTGGACTAAACTATGCCAATTGTCATACATAAAATAGACCTTTCTTCATTGTTCATGATCACCTCCCTGTTACTTGATTACTCACCATGAGATTTTAAAACACATCAGAGTTAGCTCTCCTTCCTTATCTGTGGATTCCACATTCATGAATTGAACCAACTTCAGATGGAAAATATTCTGAAAAAATATTTCATCTGCTTTAAACATCCAGACTCCTCTTGTCATTATTCCCTAAATGATGCAGTGTAACTTTACACAGAGTCGACACTGTAGTAGATAATACAAGTATTCTACAGATGATCGAAAATACATGAGAAGGTGCATGCAGGTTATTTGCAAAAACATTGTTTCATATAAGGAACTTGAAAACAAGCCTCTGTGGATACCAGGGGATGATTGTACTTGTTTAAGTTCTATCTTTTCATCAAAATATAATATCCTCCAGAGCATAAATAATATTGGCATCTTTAATATTTGGCATACATAGGTACTCCATTAATTTTTATTGAATGACTAAACAGATCCATGGTTAGATATTATTATAGTGATCTTTTAATAAAATACATACAATGAAAATAACATTTATCAAATCTTCAGTGGGTATTGGGTTAACCATTGTATCCATGTCTCATTTATAGGGGAGATACTATTAGTATTTAATTTTTTTTCTTTTTTTTAACTTTTATTTAATGAATATAAATTTCCAAAGTACGACTTATGGATTACAATGGCTTCCCCCCCATACCGTCCCTCCCACCCACAACCCTCCCCTTTCCCACTCCCTCTCCCCTTCCATTCACATCAAGATTCATTTTCGATTATCTTAATATACAGAAGATCAGCTTAGTATACATTAAGTAAGGATTTCAACAGTTTGCTCCCACACAGAAGCATAAAGTGAAAAATAATAGATGATTTTTTTTAAATGATGATGAAATCAGATCAGACCTATTGTCATGTTTAATCCCAGTGAGAGTCAAGTTGGGAGTTGATAATTTTTTTTTTTTTTTTTTTTTTTTTTACAGAGGATCAGTTTAGTATGCATTAAGTAAAGATTTCAACAGTTTGCACCCCCATAGAAACACAAAGTGAAATATATTGTTTGAGTACTCGTTATAGCATTAAATCTCAATGCACAGCACATTAAGGACAGAGATCCTACATGAGGAGTAAGTGCACAGTGACTCCTGTTGTTGACTTTACCAATTGACACTCCTGTCCATGGCATCAGCAATCTCCCTATGCTCCAGTCATGAGTTTCCAAGGCTATGGAAGCCCTCTGAGTTCTCCGACTCTTATCTTGTTTAGACAAGGTCATAGTCAAAGTGGAGGTTCTCTCCTCCCTTCAGAGAAAGGTACCTCCTTCTTTGAAGACCTGTTCTTTCCACTGGGATCTCACTCACAGAGATCTTTTGCCAGAGTGTCTTGGCTTTCCATGCCTGAAATACTCTCATGGGCTTTTCAGCCAGATCCGAATGCCTTTAGGGCTGATTCTGAGGCCAGAGTGCTATTTAGGACATCTGCCATTCTATGAGTCTTTTTAAAAAAAGACTTACCTATTGAATTGAAAGGGAGAGTTACAGAGAGAGTGGGGATTGAAAGGGAGAGTTACAGAGAGAGTGGGGAAGAGACAGAGGCCTTCCATCTGCTGGTTTACTCCTTAAATGGCCACAAGAGTCGGAGCTGGCTGAGTCCAGAGACAGGAGCCTGGAGTTTCCAAGTCTCCAAGTCTCCCATGTGGGTGCAGGGGCCTCAGCACTTGGACCATCCTCTGGTGTTTCCCCAAGCACATCTGCAGTAAGCTGGATCAGAAGTGGGGTGCCAGCGCCGCAAGTGGCAGCTCCATATACTACAGCACTGGGCCCTGTTCATATTTTCTACTGATGTTTTATAACATTGGAAATCAAGGCTCAGAGATGCAAAGCATCTTGCACAGTCAGGCAGAATGAGTTAGAAAATGAACGCTGGGCTGCTTCACTCCTGAGTTCTTAGCTGTTAGCAACTATAGAACTAGAAAGAAAATGAGGGTTCACGGATCGAGAGTCTCAAATGCTTTAGAAGGGTCATTTTAACTCAGAAGCACGGAAAAAAAGTTTATCATTTTCTTAGGTTTCCCAGTACCTTTCTACTGCCCCCGACTGCCCATTTCTACTGAGTCACCCTTTCTTGATCAAATTCTCCCTGCTGCTGAAGTCTCCTCTTCAGAGCTTCAGTTACCATTAATCAGGCTCATAAACTCATCCCAGTGAGGGGCAGGCGTGTTTTAAAAGCACTCCATCATACCTCAGCAGGGGAAGGACTTAGTCTTTCCCTAGGGAGTTCTCTGGGGAGCCAGACGTGGCTTTCCTCAAATCAAGTCTAGAAGGAGGCATTAAGTCTGCTGTCATGTCCACCTCTGTGGAAGCTCTTAGCCTCCGTAGGGCTGAATCTCTCAACGTAACATTAGTTGCTACTATCTTGACTGTCAAAGCTTTCAAAGACGTAAATTAATTCATTTCCAACTGAATGACTACATCTGTCATATAGGAGTCTGTGGAAACCTTGACATTCTATATACAATCTACACATACTAGGGTGCTTCAAAAAGTCCATGGAAGATGACAATAAATGGTGATTTTGGTATACAATGTTTCAAATCCACGAAAAATGTATTCATGGTATTCATTTGCTGTGGACTTTCTGAAGTTACCTCAATGTTAATGTCTTTTTGTCTGTTAATGAGATCACTGCAGATAAGTGAACAAATCTTCAGATTGAGACCATGGCACTCTTCATTGCTGTGATTGTTAAAGGAATTAAGTTTGCATGGAATTTGTGCTAATCATCCCTTCCCTCTGTGGTTTTATGGCTATGTGGATGGTAACTACCAACTCAAAAAATATCCCTTTTAATAGTAAAGAAGACCCTCTTATCTTCAAACTTACAATGATGGTGAAATATTAACCAGTTGAGTAAGTACTTTATGGGCCTCCAGATTGCTATTGTTCTGTATTTCACTAGTGCATGTTTCCTAAAACACCAGTATGGTACCCGAGCTTGTAAAAGGTAATGGGATGATATAATGCTTGGGGGTTGAATGCACTGAATTTGCGCTAGTGTTTGGAATTGAGTAGAATCACAAATATTAAAAAATGTGATTTTTATCTCCAGGGCCAAAGAAGGAGAAAACAAACATGTTTCCGATGCATTTCATATCATTTGTAGTTAAATGACTTAGCGCTTTCTTCTCAGAAGTTTTTACTATTTACTTAAAGCTCAGCCTCTTAGATATTTTGGCTTCAGACAGAATTTTTTTATTAATTTATTTGAAAGGCAGAGCAACAGAGATAAAGAGCTAGACAAACTGAGAGGGATGAAGACAGATCTTTGATCCATTGGTTCCCTCTGGGGTAGGGCTGGGCTAGCCAGAAGCCAGGAAACCAGAAACTCCATCCTGGTCTTCGACTTTGGCAGAAGTGCTTGAGTGTCTTCCACCACCTTTTCAGGCACATTAGCAAGAAGCTGGACTGGAAGCAGAGCAACCAGGACTCAAACTGGTGGTCCAGTATGGGATGCCAGAGTCGCAGGCAGCAGCTCAGTGTGCTGTGCCGATACTGACGCGTAGAATTTATTCTTGGGTGTGATTAATAAACATGTTGAATTTTAAAACTGTTTCTGGTTTCATTCACTTCAACTGTCCTGTTATCTGAGAAGTACAAAAAGTTCTTCTAAAAGTTATTGGAAAATGTATATTGGGAAAAAACTGCTTGGATTGCAAAATATTTAACAAAACTTACCCTGAATTTTTTTTTTCCCCTGAATGTTTTGAAATGCCCTCATATTACCATTCCATCTTTGGTCAGCTAAGTTATTTTTAAAAGTTAAGGCGGGCTGGCGCCGCTGCTCAATAGGCTAATGCTCCGCCTTGTGGTGCTGGCACACCAGGTTCTAGTCCCGGTCGGGGTGCCGGATTCTGTCCTGGTTGCCCCTCTTCCAGGCCAGCTTTCTGCTGTGGCCAGGCAGTGCAGTGGAGAATGGCCCAAGTGCTTGGGCCCTGCACCCCATGGGAGACCAGGAGAAGGCACCTGGCTCCTGCCTTCAGATCAGCGCGGTGCGCCAGCCGCAGCGCGCCGGCCGCGGTGGCCACTGGAGGGTGAACCAACGGCAATGGAAGACCTTTCTCTCTGTCTCTCTCTCTCACTGTCCACTCTGCCTGACAAAAAAAAAAAAAAAAAAAAAAAAAAAAAAAAGTTAAGGCATGGATGCCAACTAGACACTGAGTTTAAGGAGCAAGTTACTTTGTTAGAGGGACCAGCATCATCTCTTTTTGCTGATGGAGTTCTTCTGTATTTTTGCTAATGATACTGTGAAGTTTGCTTCACATACCTATGTAGTGTGCCCCAGAATAACATTGAGCACCCAGAAAGTTGTTTTAATCAAGCCATCAGAAAAGAAACATACTGTGATAGATGCCCTACCTTTCAATGACGTTTACTGGTTCCCGCTCAATACTTATTGCTTCTTCTGAATGTTAAAAGTTCTTGTAGTTACTAGCACACAAGTGAATAAAGGCTGCTAAACTTCTTCCTTTTCCCTGAGATAACTTTCGAGGTACCAATGAGAGACAGAAGACTGATGCAGGCTTCAGCATTGACTTCTGCAAATATGTTATGCTCTTCAGTTGGGGAGAAGAGCTTTCTTCTGTGAAGATTCAAAGTATTTAGTACAACTAGCTCAGCAAAGAGCTGTACCACCTGTGCTGATAGCTTACTCAACTTTTCAGCAATTCTAAGTCAATCTAAATAGCCCCCAGTTTAATACTACATAATGTGCTTTATTGTTTTCTAATCCTCTAGAAAGGCTAGCAAAGCTTGTAACCTCAGTTAAACTGTAAACAATCTAGGAGTGGAGACAGCAAAAGCCAGAGCCAGCTGGGCATGTGTGTCTTGTAAATATGACTTGAATGACTTTGAAGTTCCCCTCAAAATTAATCCCATTGCTTAACATTTTTAGGTTGCAGTAAGTTAATGGTTACTGTCTAATTTTTTATTCATATTAATATTTTTAGATGTCTATGATTCTGGGCTACCCTTCCTTCCCATCTCCCCCACCCCCTCCTTTTTATCATGCCACAATGGCTCTACAGGAAAAAAAATACTGTGCTTTGAAAACCAGGCCATGTTATTTTACCAAGAGTTAGAGCTGCTGTTAGAAAGCAGGCAGTTGAAGTCTATCAAGTACCTACTTTCTGCAGCAGTTCTAGGATTGAGGATGAAGCATTAGCTGGCATTTCAAACTACTTGACCAACTGGGTACTGCCTCAAAGACTGAAGCATAGGTTAATTCACTGACAGAATTGTAGAAATCAAAATATATAAAACCCCATTCAGAGTCACTGTGATCCCGTTGGGTTCAGAGAGAAGAGAGATACAAGCCAAAGGAAAATAAAAAATAGAGGGATTTAAATTAAGTCCATGGCCAATTTAAAATACTCTAGTCTGCCTTTGGAGAGACTGATAGCATCATATTGGGCACACTTTGAGAATATTTCAGAATACAAGGTAGATGAAATTCTGGCTTTAAGTGGAATTAAACAGCAGGAGTGCATTGCAGACTGGAGGTTGCCAAGCTTCGGGATTTATGGGTCAGTAAAATAAAAAATAATAAACAGTCTTTTTTGCCAGCTCTTTATTTGTGCCAAGTATTGTAGCACTGTGTCTCTTACTAAGACTCACTCACTAAGATGTTCGGTGATGAAGTTCACACATTAAACCTAAATCCTGAAAGAGATCATTTGAAGAGAGGATGAGAAAATAATTAAAGTTAAATAAGATGGGGATAGTGCTGTGGCACAGTAGGTAAAGCCTCCGCCTGTGGCACTGGCATCCTGTATGGGCACGGGTTCATATACTAGCTGATCGACTTCTATCCAGCTTCCCACTAATGTGCCTGGGAAAGCAGCAGAAGATAGCTCAAGTGCTTGGGGCCCTGCACCCATGTGGGAGTCCCAGATGAAGCTCTGGGCTCCTGGCTTCATATCGACTCAGCTTCAGCTGTTGAGGCTATTTGGAGAGTGAACCAGCATGCTCTCTATAACTCTGCCTTTCAAGCAAATAAATATTTTTAAAAAACAAAAAGCTATACAAGAAAAAAATATGTTGTTACCAAAAACAAGTTACTGGTTGGCATTCCCCTTCTGTAAAAGTTCAGGTCTTCTCAGCCCAAAGTCCCCAAGGATTACTTTCTGCTTGGTGACTGGTAGCCAGTGTGGGTAGGAAGTTCTGTGTTCTGGATACACGCCTCTTTGATTAGATCATTCGCAGGTGCTTCTTACGTGGTGCTCTGCTGTGTGTTGCTTCTCTGTGGTTATTTGCCCTGCTCTGCTTCCAGGATGCCTCTGAGCATGTCGTTTCTTTTCCTATGCATGTGTACAAAAAGACAAATTTGTCATTTCCCAGACTTAATTTTTACCACTTAGTTCACCTTTGAGACTTCAGATATTTTAAAAACTATTAAGTGTAAGAAACTACATGAAATGTTTGGAGTTTGATTAGGCTGTTTCTTCTATTAGCCTATCAACTCTAACAGATGTACCCGGTATCTTTTTTTTAATTTTTGACAGGCGGAGTGGGCAGTGAGTGAGAGAGACAGAGAGAAAGGTCTTCCTTTTGCCGTTGGTTCACCCCACAATGGCCGCCGTGGCCGGCAAGCTGCGGCCAGCGCACTGCGCTGATTCGAAGCCAGGAGCCTTCTCCTGGTCTCCCATGGGGTGCAGTGCCCAAGCACCTGGGCCATCCTCCACTGCACTCCCGGGACACAGCAGAGAGCTGGCCTGGAAGAGGGGCAACCAGGACAGAATCCGGTGCCCCAACCGGGACTAGAACCCGGGGTGCCAGTGCCGAAGGCAGAGGATTAATCTATTGAGCTGTGGTGCTGGCCCCCTGTATCTTAAAAACAAGATTATTCATACTAGTGATTCATTAAAGTAATCTTTGAAAGTATTCTTATTATCTACCCACTGAAGTTTGCTGATAGGGAACTAGTCCTCCACATGTGAAGTAACTTGAATAGCTGGTTAGTGGTAGAGCCTGCTGATTGCTGGTTCTGTGCTTCTCCCACTAATCTGCATCATCTGAGATTTCTTTCTTAGAAGGAACTATTGACATGCATGGTGCATTTTAATATCCCATGATATCAAGGTGTCTCCCAGGGAAACAGCCTGGCTTTGGAGAGGAAAGGTGAGCAGGATAGAAAAGGGCAGGTGCCCAGGAGGCTCCAGGGATTCTTGCTCTGCTAATCACTTGCTGTGTTTGCCCTCTGCTCCTAGCCCTTGCTGCCCTTCTCCTTTGATCTTTCTAATCCCCAACCTCCTGTCCTCTTGACATCAGCCTGATGAGACTGATCAGTGCCTTGATGGTGGCTTTGTGTGCTTTTGACCTTGGCCAATCAATCAGTACCAACTCGCACTCTTTGAAGAGGAGCAATAACACAATTTAAAGTGCTAGGCCTGGGAACTTGAATTCAGTTCAACTGTCTAGACTGGCAAAGTGTTTTTATTGTTAAAAATTACGTGCTTATTGTGAGGCAGAAAGATGGATGGAGTACACTCCCATCTGCTGGTTCATTCCCCAAATGCCCACAGCAGTCAGGAACCAGGAATGCAATCCATGTTTCCCACATCAGTGAAAAGACCCCAATCATTTGAGTCATCACTGTTGCCTACTAGGTTCAGCATTAGTAGGAAACTGCAGTCAGGAACTGAGGCTTCGATTTGAATCCAGGTATTCCAATAAAGGTTGCCTGCTTCTTAAACATGAGGCTAAATGTTTGCTCCTGGAATAGTGTCTTTAAAATGGCAAATTTGAATATCTTTTTACTAGACCTACACATTCTACTTTGCATTATACTCCACCATTGCCTAGCAAATGATGGCAATCTTGTGTGCATATATCTTAGATCGAAAGCATTTGAACTGGATACTAGTAGACAAGCATCTTCAGGCAGATAAGAGATCCTTTGGGCAAAGCACTCTAACTTTGAGCTTATTCCAAGTCTCTTTTAAATCCAAAGCATTGCCTGTAGCATTTCTCTAACTGGTCAGAGTTGAGTACTGATGTGGCCAAGATCATAGTGTTCTTCACTTGATGATGCATCTGAGGGGCTCAAGAGAAAGTGAGTGTAGGCAGATCAGTGCAGTCCATAAGGGAAGAGTTCAAAGCAACTCAGTTAAAAGTCATCATTGTGTGTGCTTGAGAATCTTGCAGCAATAATGTTATTAGCAGACTGCTTTTCTGGTGGAAATGCCTAAATTAGCATAAGAGGTAGCAATGATTGGTTCAATGCTGATGGGTATCCTTATCTTATTGGTGAAAGGATTTTCCTGGAAGGGATAGTTTCCAGAGAAAGTACAAGGTCCTGCAACTATTTGTTTTCCTTTTGACCCAACATGATTTTCACTCAAGTTCTCTTCTATACAGGTTGCCAACTTGGCCTGCTCAATATCCAACAATGAGGAAGGGGTGAAATTAGTCCGGATGGCAGCCACTCAGATTGACAGCCTGTGTCCCCAGGTAAGCCTTCTTTCAAAAGCCCTCCAGTGACCTGCAGTTCAGGACCCTCTAAAGTCCAGTCCTGATACCCTTTTTCCTTGCCCTCTTTCTTTCAGCTGAAAAATATTAGCTGTCACTCATGAGCAGTTTCAAGTTCCATCTTTCTCAGAAAGAGCTTCTAACTACTCCAATCTCTTTAGAATCGCTGTGATAGTTATTGTCTTTACACTCATATTGACTTCGTTCTGTTTGTTTTGGGTTATAATTTAAGTGTACATATCTATTTTCATATTTCAACAACTAAATTACAAACTTTTGCATACGCAGAAAGCAAGAGTTCTATTTTTGCCACATTTGCATAAGTAAAATAGAACTTGTCCAGTTAATACTTTTTTGAAATTTGGGGCTAATTACTGTGCCTTAAGAAGCCAAGCAAAGCAGAGCAAACAAACTAGTGGTAATTGACAGTCTACTTTGTGTTTCATATTTTTGAGTTCTTTTGAATACTGAAGAAAAACTACTTATGTGTAGAACCTATGTGGTCTTGGACCTGCTCGTTACTTTTGTGACAAGTGTGGTCATCATGTCCCTGGATTGTTTCTAACAAATAGGTCATCAATGCTGCTCTCACACTGGCTGCCCGGCCACAGAGCAAAGTCGCTCAGGATAACATGGACGTCTTCAAAGACCAGTGGGAAAAGCAGGTTCGAGTGCTGACTGAGGCGGTGGATGATATCACGTCAGTGGATGACTTCCTCTCTGTCTCAGGTAATCAGCACAAAAAGTAGTTTTATAGAGTAGCTGGTGGAGGAGAACAGGATGAGATAAGGAGTATCTCTGAAATGTCATGGACCTGTGTTTCAAGTGGCCCTTCAAGCTTTCAATCATCTGCAAATGTGATTATAACACTCTTTAAGGATTCTTTTTTGCTGTGTACATTATTTCAGGTCAGGAAGCCAAAGCATCAGAGGAAAAAAAGGCAACTTTGTGATAAAGGTGTCAGACCTTTATTTGAGGAGGCTCGGGTTCCTTTTTAGTTTTCAGAGCTTTTTAAGCAGGATGACTTTGACAGATCTGAATTACTCATGTAGGACAGGGCCAGGAGACGATGGGAATCGGTTTATCTTTATGATTTGTGTCTTAAAAATAGGCAGTTATTCCAACTTGATTACATTAAGAGGATCATTCTTTGAATAAGTGAAGCTTTATGATAAAACAGGTAGAAATATCAGCCACTGGGGGCTGGCACCATGGCTCACTTGGTTAATCCTCCGCCTGCAGTGCAGGCATCCCATATGGGCACCAGGTTCTAGTCCAGGTTGCTCCTCTTCCAGTCCAGCTCTCTGCTGTGGCCCAGGAAGGCAATGGAGGATGGCCCAAGTGCTTGGGCCCTGCACCCACATGGGAGTCTAGGGGGAAGCACCTGGCTCCTGGCTTTGGATTGGTGCAGCGCTGGCTGTAGATGCCATTTGGGGAGTGAACCAACGGAAGGAAGACCTTTCTCTCTCTCTCTCTCTCTCTCTCTCTCTCTCTCTCTCTCTTTTACTGTCTAACTCTAGCTGTCAAAAAATTTAAAAAAAAAATCAGCCACAGAATGAGCCCAGTGAAAGGCACATGGGAGATACTGAAGCTCAGAAAACTAGTACTGAGGTGAAAATTTAACCTTGTTTTATGTAAGTGAAATCAGAATAAAGGGTGCAAATAGATTCGAAGAAGTACAGGTGTGTGAGGTGGTCATACCTCTGACTCCATCAGCTCTAGCCCCAACTTGATCTGTTGGTTCTTGGCAGACTGAAGTCTGAGAGGCAGAGATAGACCAGTGCTGGTGGGAACCAGGCTGCCGCAGTGTGTAGTGATTTCCGGAAGGAAGCTGCCATGGTGCTTTTCAGAATCTTTCCTATTTATGAAGAAAGAGACAATGAATTCCCACTGGGGGCTTGTGTAAGAGGCTTATGAGAGAGTAGCATAGTTGAATCTTCAGATTGGATAGCTGATCAGACTGTGAACTTTGCAATGATGGAGAGCAAGAGAAGACAAGGAAAATTAACACACATTCAGTGTCTGATTTGCTTAATTCTGCTCTTGGCTTTAATTTTCACCAAAATTCTGCAAAATAGGCATTAGTATTTGTATGCCTTGGGCTTAGGCTCTAGAACAAGCAGATGCAGATACCAAGAGGTTGGAGAACAACTCGGAGGTGTTACTGGGTTTCTATTTCCTTTACTCATAGTGGCAGTGAGAAATGCACAAGGAACAGCCTCTACCCACGACAGCAGTGGGGCTGCAAGAGATATCTGCCTTTGTGTCCATGGGGGTGCTTGTACACACACACACACACACACACACACACGTACATACATCTACAATAGCTTCATACATCAGTAGCCACATTAACCAACAACTGCATATTGCCACACATCTCCAATCAGCCACATGCATGTCCACACCTATCCAAAAACAGCCCCATCTAGCTGTGGACCCCAGGTTCTTATTTGGATTTACAGACAAAAGTGGCCCAAAGCCAAACCATTCCATAACAGACTTGAGGGCAGCTAGTCCAGCAGGTGACCTGTCAGGTAGCATGGTGTCAGCCACCTTTAGAGGCACAGACATATGGGAGCACAGAGATGAGGGGGGCAAAAGCAAAAGGCAGGGGACTTGATAACTTCACCTTCCCATGTTCATCTCCTTCACAGGATCCAAGTCTTCCTTTGAGAAAACTAAGTCATTAAGCGAGTAGGGAACTTGGCAGAGATGCCAGATCATCCTCTTGTCACAGACTGTATAGTTTTCAATAAGTAAAGGCAAAAGGAAAATTCCTTCCTTTGCTGCTCTCCACTGTCTTTTCTGCTTGCATGTTGGCTCCTTTCTCTTCACTCTATTCCATTCTCATTCCAGTGCTGAGTCTGTTTTAGATACCTCCTTGTTCCTCAATCCCTATGTCTAGAATCCCTATATCTAGAATAAAAGAACTCAGTAGGGGGCTGGTGTTGGGCAATGAGTTAAGCCATTGGCTTGTGATGCCTGCATCATTCCATATCAGAGTACTGGCTTGAGTCCTGGCTGCTCCACTTTCTTTCCAGTTCCCTGCAGATGGGTCTTGGAAGGCAGTGGATTATGGCCAAAGTGACACCCACATGGGAGACCCAGATGGAGCTCCTGGCTTGAGCTTAGCCTAGCCCTGGCTGTTGCAGTCATTTGGGGAGTGAATCAGTAGATAGGCAAAGAGGTAAAGAGCACAATCTACTTCTCCCTGCCCCATCCCCACTCTGTCTCTCACATGGATAAAGTCTTCTAAATAAGAACTCAAAAAATGTTCCCATTCCTGAGGAATTGGCTTTTCTGATCACTGAGTCCTAATGTGGTAAAATAAGCCACAAAGTGCAGCTGTCCCAAGGTGTTGGAAGATTGTCTTGGATAGGCATATTGGGGACAGGGGTGAAGGGGTAGAGAAAGGTGGCTAGCAAAGTATGCTTCTTATCTAGCCAGTTTTTGACTGAATGATTGTAGTTTTCCCAAAAAGAAGCAGGAATTTTCCTTAGTCTTCCTCTGTGTCCCATTCTACCCACAAACAGACTGCTTTATGCAGAGAGGAATCATTTTAGCACTTAAAACGTTCCCAACTTAGTCTTTTCTTTAAAGGCATGTATAAAAATTTGAGGGTGGGGAGAGCAAGGTGAGGAGGTCTTATCTCAGACTTTCTCAAGAGTAAAAGGCCTTTCTTTATTTTCTTGGCTCTAGCCCTGCCTCTTTGCCACCTTTCTCGCTGCCATTCCTTTGTGCATCTCATTATTACCAGCAACAAGAAAAGGCTTTGGCTCCTGCTGATAACACTGTGCCGTCCAACCCCGGTGGTACAAGTGGCGCAGCATGCCATGACAGGAAAATGAGCAGGCGCTGTCAGGGAGCCAGGTTGGCAGAGCCTGCTGGAGCATGCCTTTGGAGTTGACAATCGCAGGCAGCAGGCACCTTTCCACAGACAGGGCTTGACAGATAATGACACAGCCCACTCCTTCCTGCTGGTAGGATGTGGACACAGCCGGATAGCCGGGGAAACTACTTCTCATCTCCTCACCCAGCCAGAGCCAAACATTTGCATCAATAAATTGCAAGTTTGGCCCAGGGGATACTTTGGCATGGCATTAATGCCATTTTCTCTATCAGTTTCTTCTTAAGGGAATAGCTTTTCTGGCAGGATACTATTTTAAAAAGCAACAGCAAAAGATCTTTGTTTTTAAGGACTATAGATTTTTTTTCCAAGCCACCTGAACTTGCGTATCTTAGTGTTTAATTTGTCCATGAGAAACGCAATGATTTGGGGGAGCAAAGTTGTTAGCTATTAACATCACAGGAGCTAAACCAATTTTCAAATATGGCCTGGGCTCATGAAAGAGTGAAATGGATGCATTAGAACACTTAAACTTTTCCCACTGGGCAAAACCTACAATTTTTAATAGTGTTTTAAAGTGAGTGTCTTGGCATCAACCATGAGACAGTTTAATTCTTGGGTTTGGCTCACAAAATAGTACAAATCTAAGACCTGAAAAAGCTATTAACTCAACTTCCATAATGTCCCAGAATTTTTTTTTTGAATTTTCATTCTTTATTAGCTCTAGGTTCTTGAGTGTGTTTTACAAATTTACACAACAAACTTTGCTTTTGAGTGTAGAAATCATAACTTTGTGTTATTTATAACAAGATTAGATCTGTTTTGAAATGGTAATACTGCAGAAATTCAAGGAAGTTTATCACCAAATATGTTGTGGTTGAATATTTGACATGTTTATAAATACTGTGTTTGATAATAGAATATACCACCCCAAGTATCTGGTAAGGTGTTCCAAGCTGTGGAGTAATCTCTAGAATAAAGGGTACTTTAAAGAACTTTCTGACCAAATGGAATGAAAATATAACTTTATTTCAATGCAAAGTATGTTGAAATCCATACATATGAGGACTCTTCAAAAAGTTCATGGAAAATGTGTGTTATAAAAAACTGGATGGGGGCTGGCACTGTGGCATAGCAGGTAAAGTCACTGCCTGCAGTGCTGGCATCCCTATGGGTGCCAGTTTGGGTCCTGGTTGCTCCACTTTGGATTCAACTCTGTGCTATGGCCTGGGAAAGCAGTAGAAGATGGCCCAAGTCCTTGGGCCCCTGCAGCTGCATAGGAGACCTGGAGGAAGCTCCTGGCTTTAGATCTGTGCAGCTCCAGCCCTTGGAACCAGTTGGGGAGTGAACCAGCAGATAGAAGACCTCCCTCTCTCCCTCTCTGCCTCTCCTCTCTCTGTAACTCTGCCTTTCAGATAAATAACCAACTCTTTTAAAAACCCATCCATAGGTTTTTTCTTTAGTTTTTTTGTACCAAAATAAGTATTTTTTTTTTTTGACAGGCAGAGTGGACAGTGAGAGAGAGAGAGAGACAGAGAGAAAGGTCTTCTTGTGCCGTTGGTTCACCCTCCAATGGCCGCCACGGCCGGCGCGCTGCGGCCAGTGCACCGCGCTGATCCGATGGCAGGAGCCAGGCACTTGTCCTGGTCTCCCATGGGGTGCAGGGTCCAAGCACTTGGGCCATCCTCCACTGCACTCCCGGGCCACAGCAGAGAGCTGGCCTGGAAGAGGAGCAACCAGGACAGAATCCAGCACCACGACTAGGACTAGAACCCGGTGTGCCAGCGCTGCAAGGCGGAGGATTAGCCTAGTGAGCCACGGCACCGGCCCAAAATAAGTATTTTTTATTGCTCTTTGCCAATGAACTTTTAAAAATGCCTTCATATGTGTGTATAGGTATTTATACATATGTCTATATAATTTTTTAAAGTCTTATTTATTTGAAAGGAAGAGAAACAGATACTCCACCCATTCATTTCTTTTTTTTTTTTTTTTTTTTTTTTTTTATCTTTTATTTAATGAATATAAATTTCCAAAGTACGACTCATGGGTTACAATGGCTTCCCCCCCCATACCGTCCCTCCCACCAACAACCCTCCCCTTTCCCACTCCCTCTCCCCTTCCATTCACATCAAGATTCATTTTCGATTATCTTAATATACAGAAGATCAGCTTAGTATACCTTAAGTAAGTATTTCAACAGTTTGCTCCCACACAGAAACATAAAGTGAAAAATAATAGATGATTTTTTTTAAAATGATGATGAAATCAGATCAGACCTATTGTCATGTTTAATCCCAGTGAGAGTCAAGTTGGGAATTGAAAATTTCTTTTTTTTTTTTTTTTTTTTTTTTTTTTTTTTTTTTACAGAAGATCAGTTTAGTGTACATTAAGTAAAGATTTCAGTCGTTTGCACCCCCATAGAAACACAAAGTGAAATATACTGTTTGAGTACTCGTTATAGCATTAAGCCTCAGTGTACAGCACGTTAAGGACCGAGATCCTACATGAGGAGTAAGTGCACAGTGACTCCTGTTGTTGACTTTACCAATTGACACTCCTGTTTATGGCATCAGTAATCTCCCTATGCACCAGTTATGAGTTTCCAAGGCTATGGAAGCCCCCTGAGTTCTCCGACTCTTATCTTGTTTAGACACGGTCATAGTCAAAGTGGAGGTTCTCTCCTCCCTTCAGAGAAAGGCACCTCCCTCTTTGAAGACCTGTTCTTTCCACTGGGATCTCACCCACAGAGATCTTTTTGCCAGAGTGTCTTGGCTTTCCATGCCTGAAATACTCTCATGGGCTTCTCAGCCAGACCCGAGTGCCTTTAGGGCTGATTCTGAGGCCAGAGTGCTATCTAGGACATCCGCCATTCCATGAGTCTGCTGAGTATCTCACTTCCCATGTTGGATCACTCTCCCCTTTATTTATTCTATCGGTTGGTGTTAACAGGTACTAGACTTGTTTATGTGCTCCCTTTGACTCTTAGTCCTTTCATTATGATCAATTGTGAACTGAAATTGATCACTTGGAGTAGCGAGATGGCATTGGCACATGCCACCTTGATGGGATTGAATTGGAATCCCCTGGTATGTTTCCAACTCTACCAATTGGGGCAAGTCAGCCCGAGCATGTCCCAAATTATACATCTCTTCCCTCTCTTATTCCCACTCTCATGTTCAACAGGGATCACATTTCGGTCAATTTTCAACACCCAAGAATAACTGTGTGATAATTACAGAATTAAACCAGTCATATTAAGTAGAACAGACAAAAAAAAAATACTATGAGGGATAATGTATTAAGTTGTCCATTAGCAGTCAGAGCTATGCTGATCAAGTCACCATTTCTCATAGTGTCCATTTCACTTCAGGAGGTTTCCTTTTTGGTGTTGAGTCAGTTGTCACCGATCAGGGAGAACATACCACCCATTCATTTCTAAATGTCCACAACAACCAGAGCTGGGCAAGGCCAAAGCCAGGAGCTGGACACTCAGTCTGGGTCTCCCACACGAGTGGTAAGGACTGAACTACTTGAGTCATCATCACCTACTGCCTCCTAGGGTTGCAACAGCAGGAAACTGAGTCAGCAGCAGAGCAGAGACTCAAACCCAGACACCACAGTATGAGATACCAGCATCTTAACCACTACAGCAAACACCCACCCCCTTGTGCTTTATATTACCTCTTCTTCCTCCATTCTTTGCTATGTGGAACAGCATTCCTTTATCTCCTTACTTCACCAATTCTGTCTTCAGAATACCTTAGGATAAAAATGTGTAACTGATTGTTCCTTTTCAAGAGATGTGTTCATTTAGAAGCTCTTTGATTGCCTGCTGTCTGTACTGTGCTGTCTGGAATGCAAATATGAATCCAGGGTGGATTCTGCCTTCTAGTAATGTGCTGCCTTGCTTAATATGTCCTAGACCACTGTGCTTCCAAACACACAGCCTCAGGGCACAGACAGTAGGAGCAATTATTACGAGGGGTCTAGAAATTTCTGTATACATGATTGATTCGTTGACCAAAATGTTGGTGCTCTTGTATGCATGAGTGGGTACCTTTATAGCACTTTTTCAAATGTTGTTGGCACTTAGGTTAGTAAAACACAAAAATATCTTAAAATATTGTGACAGTCTTAGTGCAGACATTAAGAAATGGTGTCTCAGGCCAGCGCCGCAGCTCACTAGGCTAATCCTCCACCTGCGGCCCTGGCACCCCGGGTTCTAGTCTTGGTTGGGGTGCCGGATTCTGTCCCAGTTGCCCCTCTTCCAGTCCAGCTCTCTGCTGTGGCCCGGGAAGGCAGTGGAGGATGGCCCAGGTCCTTGGGCCCTGAACCCGCATGGGAGACCAGGAGAAGCACCTGGCTCCTGGCTTCAGATTGGCGCAGCACGCTGGCCATAGTGGTCATTTGGGAGGTGAACCAACAGAAGGAAGACTTTTCTCTCTGTCTCTCTCTCTCACTGTCTAACTCTGTCAAAATAAAAAAATGTTGTACCATGGTAGCTTTTGCATGTATACTATCAATCATATAGCCACTGTCAATAGATAATTATGATCTATTTTTTTCTTAAAAGGGGTACCTCTAATTGGGAAAAACTAAGTAAATCATCTGAAAGTTTAAAACAAAAATATAGATTCATAAAAGTCAATAAGTTAGTAGAATTAATACTGTATTCACATAATGTGATTAACCTAACCACTTAACAAAATCATTGATCTGAATGACAGCAGTGTTTTGTTTTTGCTACTATAGATTTTCAACTTGTACTGCTTTCCTTGAAATATATTTGAGATCATATTTTTTATTACTTCTTAATTGAATATTTTCAATATGAGAAAGTTCTTTTAATCCTATCTAATATAGTAAGGCTCAAATGCACTTTGTACAAGCTTTTTACCTTTTATTAACTCCAGAGGTTAGTGTCTCATGTAAGTGCAGACTTCTCAGTGTTTTTGTATTTAACTCCAAAACATCATTTTTAAACGATGCACAGAATAGCAGTGGTTCTGCCTAATCTTGTACTACTATGTTGCTCAAAGCAAATGGCAGCTGGCAGCATATTTTTGATCTAAAGCGCCTTCCTGTTGCTAGTTTTCAGGGGCCAAGGGATATTTAATGGTCTCCAGGAATCCAGCAGAGCAGTAAGAAAGCCTTATTTGAATCAAACTTTGTGTTTCAAATCCTGTTCCAGGTTTCATTTGAGTAAATCTTTTTTCTTAGGTACTTTTTAGGTGAATTCACATGACATAGCTGAAGACCTTGGAAAGAAAGGATTTTCAGAAGTTTCTTAACCAAAATGAAAACTTCTTAAGTCCATTTTCACAATTCTGTTTTGCTGTTTCACTCAAGAAAAATAGCTGTATTCAGGAAGGCACTAATTTTTTTGTGAGTTTAAGATACCTGAATATTATAATCTAAACATTTCACTGTTTTTCCTGTTTTGACTTATTTGCAATTAAAGAACTAGGGACTGTAGAAACTACAAGTGTCTGATTGGAGTGAGGAAGTCCTGTTGCATGAGGTCACTCTGCTTAAAGGATGTTTCTACTTGGTGAGACTGACTTGGTGTTGGCTGCCACCATCACCCGTAGGAGTCCCTATTGTGCAGTGTCTAACCGCAAAGGAAGATTTTTTTTTTTCTTAGCAAAACAATGTTTGCTGACTTTTATTTCTGTGAGAAAACATGGGCTGCTGCTTCCTCCCCCACCCAGACACCTTCTATTTAAGGAATATATACCTCATGCATTTCATAATTACAACTTCAGAAACATGGCGATTCTCCCCACTGTATCCGCCCTTCCACCCACACTCCCACCCCTCTTTTTCCTCCCTCTTATAGGGAAAGGGTAATTTATTTATTTTATTTGAGTTACAGAGAGGCAGAGAGGGGATCTTCCATCTGCTGGTTCACTCCCCAGATGGAGGCAATGTCCAGAGCTGGGCTGATCTGAAGCCAGGAGCTTCTTTTGGGTCTTCCATGCTAGTGACAAGTCCTTGGGCCATCTTCTGCTTTCCCGGACCATAGCAGAGAGCTGGATCAGAAGTAGAGCAGCCGGGACTCGAACTGGTGCTCATATGTGGTGCTGGCACTGCAGGCTGTGGCTTTACCTGCTATGCCACAGCATCGGCTCCTAGGAAGGGATATTCTTTATGGTTCTCACAGTCTTTAAACCCATCGCATTAGACTCACCTGGAAGCTTGGTAGATACTCAGTTCCTTGGACCCCAACTCAGACATACTGAATCAGACACTTGAGAAGTGGTACCCAGTGATCTATGTGTGGTCCAGGCCCTCTGACTGTGGCTCAGGCTTGGGAATGACTGCTGTAATTATGAACAATGTCCTTGAGATAGCATTTGAATCATAGGAATGGTAGGCATATACTGAGATGGACAACAGTCAATGAATAACTTTTAGATTGGTTTAAATTCTGAGTAATTAAGTCTGTGTGTGTGTCCTCTTCACAGAGAACCATATCTTGGAAGATGTGAACAAGTGTGTGATCGCCCTCCAAGAGGGTGATGTGGACACTCTGGACAGGACTGCAGGGGCCATTAGGGGCCGGGCAGCTCGAGTCATACATATCATCAATGCTGAGATGGAGAACTATGAAGCTGGGGTCTATACTGAGAAGGTGCTGGAAGCTACAAAATTGCTTTCTGAGACAGGTAAGCATGCATATTAGATCTGGCCACAGTAGCAATGGCATGATGAATTTCTACATCAGAATAAATGTTTCATTGTTTTCTGTAGACCTTTATGCTTCTAAATTGCAGAAAATCAACGAAGGAGTGGATTAAATTGAATATTTCCTCCTTGTTTCTTGAGTTTGAATTTGAATGACTTCAGAAAAATAACAGTAATTCTGTTTTTCACATGCGTATTCCTTCACGTTTTCATATCTAATTTCATTTGAGTCTCACAAGAACTTTACCAAAAAGGGACGGGAACTTGTATCTATAACTATAGATGAGAAAATGGGGTAAGAGACTGGCTCAAGACCACACAGGTAGCAGATAGTGCAGATGGCACTGGAACTTGGAATTCTGAATTTGAAAACTATTTGTCCATCCGTTGGTTGAGAGAATAAGATCTTGAGGAAGAACTCAGGACAGTCGGTGCCAGACGTAAAGGCTCTAGTCAGTGCGTGGATTTGAAGTGTTCAAGGAGAGGAGGTGGTGGCTTTTGAAAAACAGACTTCTAGTCTGTTCCTTTACTTAGGAGAAACTTACTTACCCCTTTCCAGGGACATGCAGCTACTCACGGGGGACTGACAGCAGTGGTAAGATACAGTTACTTACAGGAGCTGTCATGGCTCTCAGGCGCATTCAGATGGAAAAAAGACTTACTTCCACTGAGTTAGCAGGATAATCTCAACTTTGAAGAGTGTGTCAAAGACTGGCCTATATTTTTTTTTTTTTTAGTAGTTTCTGTTCCTGACTAATGTTTCTTGGCTTCAAAGAAAGTGTTCTGGGACACATTCTTACGTCCCTCATGTCTTCTATATTTGTATGTTTGGAGGGGGGTGGTTGAGAATAGAAAGTTCAGAGAAGGAGAGAAAACTAGGGGCTAGGAAAAGAGAACTTGTCTCTGTTTGGGATGGGGTTGTGAATGAGTAATGACTTGGGGGTCGGTGCTGTGGCTCAATAGGGTAATCCTCCGCCTGTGGTGCCGGCACCCCGGGTTCTAATCCTGGTCAGGATGCCGGATTCCATCCCGGTTGCCCCTCTTCCAGGCCAGCTCTCTGCTGTGGCCCAGGAGTGCAGTGGAGGATGGCCCAAGTCCTTGGGCCCTGCACCCGCATGGGAGACCAGGAGAAGGCTCCTGGCTTCGAATCAGCACGGGCGCTGGCCGCAGCATGCCGGCCGCGGCAGCCATTGGGGGGTTGAACCAATGGAAAAAGGAAGACCTTTCTGTCTCTCTCTCTCTCACTGTCCACTCTGCCTGTCAAAACAAACAAACAAACAAACAAAATGAGTAATGACTTGGGTTTTGTGCATGCGCAGAGGGATTTTTCCCCTGCAACCCTGGTGGAGGCCTTTTCTGGTTTGCATGTGGGTGTTGGGCCTCCCCACCCCAGGCATTGTAAAGATAGATGTCTGTAAAAGGTCAGATAAAGCAGTGTTCCAAATTCTGCATAAGACAGGTAAGTATAAATTGTTTCTACAGGAGAAGTCTGATGCAGAAAGACATCTGTAGATAGTTGTTAGCCTGGAAAAGCCAGGATAAAACAATGTCTAAACACAGGCATCAGGCATTCTCTCTGAAAGACGTCCAGAACAGGAATAATGTAATAGCGTGTAATCAGGAGCATGTCTAGAAGTGGCTGCTTGGGAGAGTGCTTACAGATTTAGGATCGGAAATAGTAACTATAGTGGTAATAAATTGGCATTTTAATTAGATGAGATTCACTACTGATTCTTTGAAATAGGCTCGCCCTTCACATAAAATGGAGCAACACAAAGTGAGCTCAAAAGTAGTTCTCTCCTGATTTGGAAAAATTAGAAACCAGCATTTTAGTCTTCAATGTAAGGATTTTTTTTTCCTGTTGTTAACCCTTACAGAGACCATCTCACATATCTTGCTGGCTCTTTGCTCCCGACCTATCTGCTTTGATTCTCTTAGAAAGTCTCAGCTTCCTGTGGTCAATGATGCAGAGTAGCATTCACTGGAGTCTGATCTTGGATAGTATTTTCAGAGAAGGGCAGAAGACTTAGAAACAGGACTCTGGGCTCCTGCTTGCTAGTGAGTGGTTTGAACAGGCAAGTTGAAAGTTACAGAGCATATTGCAGCTTGACAGGTAGTTCATGCTCGCATTGACTTATGGCATTGTTCAAAAGACCTCGTAAAGAGTGTTTACTTTTTATTGTGTCTTGGGCTGATTTAGTAACAGGAGTTACCCACTGGATCAAAACTCATGTAATGGCAAGGAGAGCTGCCTATTGAATAAAAAATGTTTTCATGTGATTTTTTTCACTCAAAGTCTTGATTTTTAAGTAATTCTCTAGTTAACTTTCCACTTTAGAAATGAATGAGTCAGAGTCCTCAATCCAGGGCTCTTGTTTCTGAGAAAGATTTTGTTCTATAAAATTACCTTCTCCAGGGGTGGGCATTTAGTCTAGGGTTAGGACACCCGTGTCTAGTATCAGTACCTGATCTTGAATCCGCTCTGCCTGCCTTTTACTGTATACCCTAGGAAGCAGCAAGTGGTGGCTCAAGTGATAGAGTTCCTGTCACCCACATAGGAGAGCCAGATGCAGTTCCTGGCTCCCATGTTTGGCCTGAACGGTCTTAAAGAATAAATATGTATAATATCTTCTAAAATGATTCAATTCTAATGCCTAGACACATGTCTTCAAAATAAAAACTTCTATGCATATCATTGATATCCAGATAGTTACTGATCTCTGATGAAAAAAAATCTTATATTAAACTGGTCACTTTTCTGTGTGAGCTTGTCATATTCTATGCTGAGAGTACATTTTACTTCGGAGAGTGAGACAGAAAGAAGGGTACTGGGCCAGAAGCGGAAGTTACCGAAGAAAAATGAGGAAAAAAGTAGAAGGAATGTCACATGTACCTTTTTTTCCTTGCCACGTCTTCTAGGTTCTCCTCACCTTTACTTTAATCTGAATTGTTAGATTCCAGAGTCTAAGGCAAAAATTCTTAACCTCTGCAGTGTTGGCACACTGGTATGAGTAATTCTTCATTGGAGGAGGGCAGTGGAACTGTGTTGTGCATTATAGGGTGTTATGATTCATCCCTGGCCTCTATCCCTGTGCTAGTAGCATCTTCTCTTCTCCACCATAAGCCAGGACAACCAAAATCTTCTCTAGATGTTGCCAGGAATCCTCACAAACCCAGGCCAGTCCTGTTGAGACATATGAAAGACCACAGGGTTGGGTCACTGTAGGGAGACTCCCACTTCACCTTCACCACCTGGCTGTCTTCGTTGAGTGTCTATGAAATTGAGAGATATCCAAAGAGTGAATAGATTGTCTGTGGTTTATTTTCCACGAATTATTTTCCTTCCTCCATAATGACAGTGCTGTGCTTAACAATGCTTTTTGAGTTCATGTAAAGGCTAAGTGAAGTTTAATAAAATAATTTTGTGGATTATTAGAATGCTAAAATTATATGGCAGCATTATGTTAAAAAATTTTATTTTGTAGAACTAATCTAGGCTGATAAAAACACAATAAATTGAATCTAGAGCAAACCCATTAAATATGTATTTGATGGATTGACTCTTCAATAAAACCTGAATTACAACAAATTGCCAACAGCTTGGTAGTAAGTACATGGTTGACCAGACTCATCTTCAGAGGTCTCATTTGCAAAGTCAGGCTGCTACAGGAGGCTGAGGGGGCCAAAAGTATATTCAGTGGTAATGTTTTTAGATAAACATAGTCTAGTTTATTCTTGACTGAATGGGTTATAACTGATGCAAATTCATGGCAATGTGAATGTGATTAGGCTGAGAGATCTTAAAACTTTGGCCAGACATTCCTTCTTCAAGGAGGCAATATACCAAAAAAAGGAGAAGAACAAATAGAAAAAGCCCTTTTAACTGAAGATTATCTGTTATTGCGTGCTTTTTATTTTGGAGAACACCTGGGCTGAATAGATGGTATAAATTTTTTATTTCCATGCTATGAAATCTAAAGTTTCAAAAGAATAAGAGGGGATGTTTGACATCATTTTGTAAGATGCTCATCAAATAGAAAACATTCAAACTGGAAAAAGTAGAAGTATATTTAGGTCAGTACAGTGCAGTGAAATTAATCCAGGTTAGGCATCATAATTGTTACCTGACTTGTACCAACTAACTGGGACCTTAAACAAATTTTTTTTAAATTTTTATTTAATGAATATAAATTTCCAAAGTACAGCTTATGGATTACAATGGCTTCCCCCGCATAACGTCCCTCCCACCCGCAACCCTCCCCTTTCCCACTCCCTCTCCCCTTCCATTCACATCAAGATTCATTTTCATTTCTCTTTATATACAGAAGATCAGTTTAGCATACATTAAGTAAAGATTTCAACAGTTTGCTCCCACACAGAAACATAAAGTGAAAAATACTGTTTGAGTACTAGTTATAGCATTAAATCACAATGTACAGCACACTAAGGACAGAGATCCTACATGAGGAGTAAGTGCACAGTGACTCCTGTTGTTGACTTAACAAATTGACACTCTTGTTTATGGCATCAGTAATCAACCTAGGCTCTTGTCATGAGCTAAATTTTTTAATGTTTCTGGGACTCAGCTTTCTCCTGTATTGCCTAATATTCTGTCATTCTAAGACAGAGAGTACTGTTAGTCTTGGAAGATGTGTATCACCATTTCTTTCTTCCTGGTGCCTGCAGTCAACATGTACAATCACTGACCATGAATCTTCTGCATAAACTCTTGGCTGTGTCTGGATGACTGCCTCATTCACCAGGCAAACCACATCTTTCTTCTCCCACTGCTCTCCTTCCATAATGTTCTCCATTTCCTTCTCCCTTCCTCCCTGCATCTGTTTTGTTGTTGTTGGTTTTTTTTTTTTTTTTTAATTTGAAAGTCAGATTTACACAGAGAGGAAGAGACAGAGACAGAGGTCTTCATCTGCTGGTTCACTTCCCAAATGGCTGCAAGGGAAGGGGCTGTTCCAGCCCAAAGCTAGGAACTTCTTTAGGATTTCCCACATGGGTGAAGGGGGCCCCGAGCACTTGGGCCATCTTCTACTTTCCCAGGCACATGAGCAGGGAGCCAGAAGAGAAGTGGAGTACCCAGGACTTGAACCAGCTGCCATAAAGGATGCTGGCACTGCAAGTGGAAGCCTACCCACTACACCCCAGTGCCGGCCCCACTAAATCTATTTTTTTGAACTTACCCTTCATGTTCTAACTCAAGTCTCAGTTGGAGACAAGAGAACTGAGTCTTTGGACTTTTGGTGTGTCTTCTTCACTATAAATGGCTGTGCTCACATTTAGATGAACATTTCCAGATGCAGGTGTGTCTATGAATACCCACAGCCAAGAATGATGTTATGACATAATTAGCACTTAGTATGTGTGCAGTGATTAAATGAATACAAAAATTTAGGATATCATGCTTTCTTTTTTGTAATAGAGAATAATGAATAATGTGTCCACCACCAGCCTTGAACTCACAGCTCAATGTTCCTAGGTAGATTTCTTTTCCTTCTACATTTATAAGGGAAGCAGTCTGATTAGCTGTTTGAGGTGTGTTTCCCCTACTTGGACAGATTTCTGACGCTAGTGGAATGATGTTTTATGAGCAGGTGGCCTAGGGGAACTGTCTTATCCCTGTGACTGGACTGGGGGAAGCAGGGAAGGAGATAAGATCCATATAGAAGAAGGTGGCAGGGGGAGCTTACTGAGAAGAGAAAAAAAATCGGTATCACAGATAGGAAGGACCATTTCAGTCTGTCATTCCTCTATAAATGATGTGTAAAGTAATGAATTTCAACAGAAGCTGTAATGACCAACATTGTTCAGCCTACACATAATAATGTGTTTTAAATGTATTATAATGTATCCCTTACTGTTGGTGTATTAATTTGTTTCTGAAAGGTCGAAATGATGTGGATATGGAGGAAATGACTTACTTGTTGGAGTTTCGTTATTGATAATAGTAGGAAATCAGAAATGTTTGAAGAATGAGACAGAGCTTTCAACCACTTAATAGCCAATAAGATGACAATGTATTGTTTATCCAAACACATTTTCTTTATGACTAATACCTATATAATTCTACTTAGCCTAGGAATGTGGCTAAGTTTTTAATATTAATTTTTCTGAAACCAAATTTCAGAGTCTGGCACTTAATAATCTTAATACTTAGAACATAACAATGCCATTCACCATGTTCTGTTTTCCCTCCTGGGGAATCTGATAAAGGCAGATGGATCCTGCACATACAGAGGACTGTACTACAGGGCAAATGCCACAAAATTATGGCTCTGGAAGTTCATGTGGAGTTGGTGCACAGCTGCCCCTTCCCGTCCTGAGGGAAGGAGAGCAACTTTTGCTCTTGAGTGTGAACAAATCCCCTCCAGGAAAGGTCCTAGAATGTTACAACCCTTGGGAGGATAAATGTATGGCTTGCAGTGTTATCCCCCTTTGAAATGCAAATGCATATCTCTGGAAGATGTGACTTGTAAATCTGTCACTATGGAAGCATCCTTTGAATCGGGTTACCTGTCATTTTTTCTCAGAAATCCTTAGTCATGCAGAAATATGAGAATATTTTCCCCATACAAACTTGTTTGTAATGATGTGTTCAGCTACAGTTCAGAAAGGCCCAGCTCATTCAGCATGAGGGACTGAAGAGTCACTCCAGAAACTACAACTTAGCAAAAGAAAGTACCATAATACACAATTTTAGCCTGATACTAAAGCCCCTAACGTGGAGTGCAGGTGGGATTTGGGGCGTGAACATAGGTATACTTGCAAGTATATATTTACGTGCTATGAATCTGGGGTGGGGGGCTGAGCCCAGCATTGTGGCACAGTGGTTAAGCTTCCTCCTGCGATGCCACCATCCCTTATGGGTGCAGGTTCATGAACCAGCTGTTCTACTTCCAATCCAGTTTCCTGCTAATGCTCTTGGGGAAGCAGTGGAAGGTGGCCTGAGTGCTTGGGCCTCTGCTACCCACACAAGAGACCCATATGGAGGTCCTGGCTTCTGTCTGACCTAGCCCTGGCTATTACGGGCATTTGGGGAATGAACCAGCAGGGGAAGATTAATTTTCATTCATATTCTCATTCATTTTCTCTCTCCCCCTCTGCCTCCTCTTCTGTCTCTCCCTTCCTCCCTCCCTGTAATCTGCCTTTCAAATAAAGCTTTTAAAAAATGGAGGCAGAATGGTAGAATTACCAGCAGTTTTCTAGTGCCCATTTTCTCAAAATAAACACAAAAGGACAGACGTGAGTCTCCAGTGTAGATTCAGAATCCCAAGAACTGCAAAGGACATGGTGCTCCTTTGTCACTTCAAGGGCACCAGTGACATCTGTGATGGTGACATTGGAGGAACAGGGGCGCTAGCATCTTTTTCTGGTGGGTCAGAGCTGGTGGCTGCTGGCAATGGTGGCCAGCATGTATTAACTGTACTACTGAGGCAGTATGGGGAACCCCCATTATCCAGATTGTATGGCGGAGGGGAGTTGCCACATCAGTGACAGGTGCTTGAATGAGACAGAAAAAACATACTGACAATCAACTCTTTGGAAACACATACTCCAGACATAGTTTTCATAATGAAAATGGGAAGCTTTACATATAGCTAGGAGAATTGAAATAACTGATACATTTAACAGGGAATTCTGATGACCACGGTAAAGGTGACCCCCAAAATGACAGCTCTTCCTGGTTTGCTCTTCTGCCTGTTAGCCAACATTAGGTGGTTTCTTCCTTGTTGGCAAAATGCTTTCTCTAAACCTCGATGCCTGATCCTCTTCAGGAAGACAAATGAATTCATAATCTGATCACCTCCAAAATCCCTACCTCCTAATGCCATTGCTTAGGGTTAGGATTTCAATGTAGCATTTCTGGAGGACACAAACATTATGACCATGGCATATTGTGTGCCCACCATGTAGCAGAGACCACACTAGGGACAGGGACATGACTAGGAATAAAATAGCCGAGTTCTCTGGCCTCTCTGCTTAGGGTCTAGTAGAGGCACAAGTCAGTAAGCAGGCAAACATCAAATAATAATTGATGGAAATAAAGGCTGCCTACCTTAGAGAAAGAGATTAAAAGAAGCCTACTCCAAGGAGCCAAAGGTAAGCTGAACACTTCTAAAGCCAGGAAAACAAAGGCCTGACTGGGGGCAGGGATGGTGGGCTCTGAACTGTATCACTTCCCTGGCATTCTGCATCTAGTGTCCTGTGTTTCCAAATCTATATTTGCCCATTGGTTTGTTCATTGCCTGTTTTAATGCCTATATTGGTTTTCCTATAGTCTGGCCTCTGCTTGTCTTTCTACATGGATGGGTGTGTATTATTGGTGTACAATTTTAACCCCTTGAGATCTGAGACCACTTCTTTATTTCTTCCAGGCTGAATAAAATTAAAGTTCAAAAATGTTTATTCATCTAGAATAAAAAACGTAATGGCAAAGTGCTTTATTTGGGAGGATTATGTTCCTTTTAAAAAATTACATACTTAATGATCAAGATCAGAATCTCTTAAATTATGTGTAATAAGTTCTTAGCAAGTGCCTTACTACATCTTAATGCAATCTAAGTATTTAAACCTCACCGATGCCAAATTAAACTGTATTTATCAAGCTCGGTTTTGACAAACACTGTAAGCTAAATAAGGCATCTTGCTCAATTCTTTATTCATTCCTTAAGTTTCAGAATTAAATATGCCATCCTTTCCTCTTAAGTTTTAAAGCATTTGTGATTATTTTAGAAATGCTTATTTTAAAACATCAGAAAACTTTCCAGGCAAGCAGTTTCTTTCCTTGGGGAACGGAATTTGTGTCTAGACAGGAGCAGATGGATGCTCCCTGATTCTCTTAGGGTAGTTGTCGTGAATGGAATTCAGACTTGTTGTTGTTTTTTCCTTTTTCTAGGCAGTCCTTTTTCATCTTTTATCAAACAATTCAGCTCATGGGTTATGTATCGCCTTCTGGAGCTTGAATTTTATTTTGATGTTTGAAATGTACATTGCAGTTTTCCAAACCTGAATTTATGAAAATGGCAGGCTTTAGGAACTCCCACAGAGAGAACAGATGACTGACTCTGACTAAAGAAAGCCTAAAGAATGCCCATAGGGTGGGAGAATTGGGACTGATCACGATGGGATGATGGTGTTTGGAGAGGTGAGAACAGTTGACTGATACCCAGAAATAAGGAGAGGAAGCTGGATTCCAGTGTTGAAACATCTTCCAGCCTGATGAAGTGTTATCAAGAGAATATAGTGAAAGCCAGTATATCATGGGTCTAGACAGAGGATGATTTACATTTAAGAAAGTATCTAAGTTTTATTTCTATATTGCCTCTACCACATGTTCAAAACCCATTTGAAGATACTTTACTCAGGATTTAAATTCAATCAACTGACATAAATTAAAAACTTAAGGTGGTGTGAGTTTGATGTAGAAAGGAAATAATTTCCCAAGAATATGAAATTAAGCTGAGAGGTTTATTAGAGCTAAATATTTCATTTGAGCTAGGCAAAATGGGCTTGAATTTTTTTTTCCCCCCAAACTACTACTGCTTTTGGTGAAGTATTTCTTCAGGGATCTGGTGAGGTCATAATGAAACATAATGGTCAACACTGGCCTTACTGACAATCAAGATAAAAAGAAAGCTCTAGGAATGAGTTTATCAAAGTATGTCTTGAGGGTAGATTTCATATTAAAAATGTAATATTGTCACAAGGATGATGTGGTCCTGCAGAAAAGAGGGAAGGGCATAAAAATTGTACCAGATTCCCAGATTTTCCTAGATTCAGCACCAATTGGTGTGCTGTTATCAGAAACCTCTTTATCTCCCCCAAGTTCTGTTTGTTTTGTGTGGTCAAATCATACAGTTCTATCTCTAAGTTCTATCCAAAGGGGAATAGGTGATGTTGCCTGTTATAAATAATGAAAAGGGTGTGTGGTCAGGTGGATGCAGAAAATTGTGGTGTGAAGATAACTACAGGAACAATTTAATATGAATCTTTTATGCGACAGGCACCATGGCAAGCATCTTATATGCATCTAACTTTTTTGTAAGTGCTTTGGAAGCAGAACTACATTTGTGTCATTTGCTACTCTATTCCGCATGCCTAGAGCACTGCCTAGATTTGTGTATAAAATCAAGTACAGTTACTCCCCACTTGCACAGGGGATTTGTTCTAGAAACTACTTGGATACAAAAAATCTGAGGGTGCTCAAGTCCCTTATATAACATGGCATAACATTTGCATATAACCTATGTACTTTGTCTTGTTTAATTTTACCTCATTCTAAATTACTTATAAATCCTAACACAGTGTAAATGCTATGCAAATAGTTGTTATACTATAATATTTAGGGAATACAGATAAAAAAGACCCAAGTCTTAGCAGTTGACTTCAGACACACGTGCTTTTTCCCTCTGAGTAGTTCTGATAGCTGAATCCACAGATGCTGAATCAAGAGGTACAAAGGGTCAACTATAGTAAACTTGTTGAAAGTATTGTTTCTAAACTCTGCGTAAACCGTATGTAAAGGGAAGCTGTTGTTATCCATGTTTTATACTGAGTAAACTGAAGCTAAAATTGGTTAAATAACTTGTGCAGAATCAAATATCAAGATTGAATTATATGTCTGGTTAGAACCAACAATTCTAACAGAAACCTAGACCAAGCACTATTGCCATAATTTCGAAGAATTTTTAGTGTGCTCTGTTTTTACTGGTATTTTTACATGTGACATAGCATGCATACTCAGTTATCTATTTTATTTATTTGGGACACCAAGAGAAAGAAAAATATCCCAACAACTGGATTTGCTTTCTAAATATCTGCAATAGCTAAGGCTAGACCAGACCAACACCAGAAGCAGGGAACTCAATTCAGATCTCCCACATGGGTGGTAGGAACTAGGATGTTCTTTAGCAGGAAGCTGAAAGGGAGTGGGGCCAGGAATGAAATCGGTGCACTTTAATATAGAATGTGGGCATCACAAGTGGAGTCTTAACTGCTGGTCCAAAAGGGTGATGTATTTCTGTGTAACAAAAAACTCTAAAACTTAGTACTTTTTTTTTTTTTTTTTTGACAGAGTGGACAGTGAGAGAGGGAGACAGAGAGAAAGGTCTTCCTTTTGCCGTTGGTTCACCCTCCAATGGCCGCCGTGGCTGGCACACTGCGGCCGGCACACCGTGCTGATCCGATGGCAGGAGCCAGGTACTTATCCTGGTCTCCCATGGGGTGCAGGGCCCAAGCACTTGGGCCATCCTCCACTGCACTCCCTGGCCACAGCAGAGAGCTGGCCTGGAAGAGGGGCAACCGGGACAGAATCCGGCGCCCCGACCGGGACTAGAACCCCATGTGCCAGCTCTGCAAGGCGGAGGATTAGCCTAGTGAGCCGCGGCGCCGGCTTAAAACTTAGTACTTTAATATTACCATTATTATCTCATAGTTAAAGAAGGTCAAGAAACTCCAGAAAGCTTTGTTTAGTACTGTTATCTCAAGATTTCTGACAAGGCCACCTTCAAGCTATTGGACAGGACTGTGAAAAATCCATTTCTGAGTTTACTTATTGTTGCCTTAGTGCCTTGCTTGTTCTTTGACTTTGGGTCATAGTTCTTCACTAGCTGTTGAACAGAAGTATCTCTTGGTTGCCATGTGGACTTTCCATATAGTAACTCACAACATGGCAACAGGCTTACATCAGAATAGCAACCCAGACAACCACAAAAGGGACTGACATTGCTCATCAGGTTACACTGTAGCTTGGGACACCTGTATTCCATATCGGAACACCAGCTACTCTGCTTTTGATCCAGCTTCCTGCTAATAGACCTGGGAGGAAGCTGATGATAGCCCAAGTACCTGGGTTCCCACCACCCATCTAGAAGATCCGGATGGAGGGCCCCAGCCTAGCTCTGGCTGTAGCAGGCATTTGGGGAGTTGAATTAGCAACTGGAAGATCTATCTTTTTGTCTCTTCTCTCCGCCTGTGTTACTTTGCCTTTCAAAGAAATACATTGTTTAAAAGAGGACAAGAAAGGACAAGCAATATGGAAAACAGAATCTTTTTGTAACCTAATTTATAAAGTTATATCTTTTCATCTCTTCTCATTTGCCTTACTCTGTTGGTTACAGAGGAGTCACTATTACCATCCCACATTTGAGGTAAGGGGATTACAAAGGCATGGATACTAAGAGAGGGATCACTGGGGCCCCTCTTGCAAGCTATCTACCACACATAACTAAGTACAGATGCACAAACGTGGCAGAAACAAGAATAGTGAAAAGCATAATTGGGATAGAACTTAGGATGGCCACATCTGACAGCAGGGACTACGTAGTGACATCCTCAACTTCTGGCACAATGACCATATTGCCTCGTACAATGACTTGTAAAACATTAAAGATCAGTTGAGTCAAGGTGGAACCATGCAGTTTAAGACCAGGAGAGGACAGAATAACAGAGCTGGGTAGTGGGGAAGGAAAGGCTGAGATTTGCTCAAAGTGAATGGAGAAGTGTGTTGGGGGATAAGAGGACAGACAGAGCTGGGGAATTCTACAGAGAAATAAGATAAAGCTGGTATACAGGTAAATGAGAACAATGTATATATGTCAAAGGGAAGAAACTAATGGCATCATTAGGAAAAACTAGTATTTGAGTTAAGGTTAGAGAGTCAAACATTAAATTTAGAAGCTCAGGAGAATCTCTGTAGGCAGAGGTGATGAAAGGCATGACCAAGATTGGAGTGTGTGTGTGTGTGTGTGTGTGCATAAAATTAGGGTCAGAAGTGAAGGGTATAGACAATGCAGGGACTACTAGCCAAGAGATTAACCAGGATTATAGCATATTATACCTTGTAGGAATACTTACCTATGTCTACCTAATAGAGTATATAGGTCTATAAATTTTTTACAGAAATTGAAGTGGATATCCTATTCATGAGGCAGACTTACAGATCTTTTTGATTACTATTTATCTAGTAGTTGAAGTTCCCACTCAAAGTGATTGGTGAGATCAAAGATTGCTGAGATCAGGATTTTGAAAGAACTTTGTGGCAGGTTGATAGACTCTTGAAAGCCATCTGATAACCTAATTCATAACTATGAAGTTCTGTACTAAAATTATTATACTAATACAAAATGCTGGCCATCTTCCATGGTTTCTCCTCCATTATTTTTGAGTGGAGTAAAAGCACAAACATGAATCCCCTGACTCGGGATGGCAGACTGAGGGTCCTGAATACTGATGATGCTTCATGGATGTGTTGAAGTAGCAAGACACACTATATGCCCTATAAGAGTCAGTCAGACTTGTCTTTGGGTAGTTTAGGTCCTGAATGGCTCATGTCCTACTCGCCTTTAATGTCTCCTCATCACCTCTTCACTAGTGTGTAATTGGCAGCCATCTGAGTAATGCCTTGGCAGTGTCTGGTAGATGCCATTGTAGGGAACAACGCTTTATCTGTAGAAATAACATCAAGCAACACTTTCCTGGTATAGGGTTCACTGGAATTGCTTCACAGAGTCTGTTCAAATCAATGCATTGTAGCTCTAGTTACTCTGATAACACTTCAGTCTTGACTTTATTCCAACTGTTTAAATGGAGCTTAATGAATATCTGTATTGAGGGGAATGTCTTGTACTCAGTATTGCACTAGAATTAACCACAATACATTAACAATCCTGATAGTTTTTTCTATTGTGAGGTGTCTTCAAATGTCCCCATTCTTATTTTTCTGTTTTATATTTGCACTTATTAGACTGATTCTCTCTCTAGAACAAGGGCTTAGTCTATATTCTTTTCTTCATAATATATTTTGTGCAAAGAATACATTCAGAATGTGTTGGCTGATGCACCACCACAGTTGGGGACCCCTTTGCATGCAGTTGTCACTGGAGTTGGTGAACTGTTTGAGGATCAAATTCTGAATCTTTATTTTTGCTCAGTGTTGATCCTCCTATCAAAGAAGGGCCCTGAAAGTATTCAGAGCTGAGGGTTCTGAAAAGTCCTTGGAGACTAAACCTAGAATGCCTGCTGATGACTTGGTTAATGATTCATAAGTCCCTGTAATAAAATTATTGAAACAATGTGGAATCATGCACAGAAAACAGAATCAGCACAAGAAATTCATACTACTCAATTATCCATAAAATGTCAGATGGCAAATTATTTCTTATCTCCATCCCATTCTTTGTCTTTCCATCCTTCTCTCCCCAACTGATTCATTGTGCCCAGATGTACAATGAGCTTAAATTGCAAGGAATGGAGCGATGGTCGCACAGGGGAAGCAACTGAATACAGAAATGCCAGAAAACAACCCTAACATAGTTTTCTAAGTACTAAAATATTGTGTTTATGGTTAGGGTGCTGTAAAATTAGATAACTATAATTGGGGGTACCTAAGGGTTAAAAATGGCTTCATAATTCTAGATGGAGTTCCAAACTGGAAATTGGAGACTGAGGAGGAGTTGACCTTGGCCAAAGAGAAGGAGTGAATTTTAGTATGGGAGCATGAGTTGCTCATTGACACATTGGTATAATTTGGTGTGCCTTCACATTATTTGGGGATAGAAGCAATCCAGTCCAGTTGGAACATCAGAGTAAATGGAGGAATTGGTGGCAAAACAGAGTATAAGCTAGGATTAGATGATTGTGTTTGTATCTTAATAAAGATGAAGATATTATATGGTGTCTTTTACAGGATAAGAAACAGTTGAAATGTTTAAAGCTAATGTATGCATGGACTTCTAGGCATTGCTGAGAGGCAATGGGTTGGCTTGGATATTCATAGGTACTATCTCCAATTAACCTTGGATTTTTGCCCTTAAGGTTATCAGCAATCCTATTTGCACTTTAGCAGAACTTCTCGTTCATTTAACTGACCTACCCTGTGCTCTCAAACTGTACCTCTGAAGTCTCTCAGGAGATTCATTCCACAACTTCCTCACCTCTGGTTTAGGATCTTGATCAAAACCGGAATGATGCGACCTTGATTTTTATATGCATACTTAACTCTGATTTCATTACTCCTGGAATGTCATCATTTTGTGGGCTAGCTTGCACTGTGCATACAAAATTCTAGCTGGAATTTATAAGTTTAGTTCCAACTTTGATCAACTTTTGAGGACATAAGCTACTAAAATAAATTCAGCATTTTTGATAAATATCAGTAAAGTGGTGCCTGCATTTTTGGATGTAATTCAAAAAGTAGAAAGAAGCTTCTATTTATATAATCCTATATCAGAAACCTTGTTAATATATAATGTGCGAATCACAAAGGCAGTGCTGTGTTTTGTCCTAATTAGGTAGAAGCAGAAGCAGCGTATTTGAAGGAATTTGAGACTTCTAACTCAATATTGTATTTGGGGTATCTAATGTTTCAGACACCACCAAGTTGTTACAGGAATTCATTTTTAAAATATTTTCTTTGGTCGTCAAAATGGACCATTCTGTAAACTTCTGTCTTTAATTCTTAAAAATACAATAGGATAAAACTGAACCAGGAAAAAGCAGCAATATAGAGAACAAAGGTATATTGGTTAAAGAGCAGTCGCAGTTGACCAAGTACTGAATAAATAAGTATTTCGGAGCATGTCACAGAGAAAGATGTTCCAAAGGGTCAGACCCAGAAAAACATTGACTTGTGGTAAGCAAATTGAATGTCTTGTCAGTTCCATTAAATATAATTAATTGAGTTCAAGTTCTAGGTTTTACTGCCTTGAGGAGTATAATAAAGTCATTTATTACATTGCAAACTGAAACACCAGTTGAACAGGAAAGGTTTCTACAACCAGTTCCCCACCTCCCCCTCTTTTTTTTTTTCATTCAGAGGCTAATGGTGCTTCTGTCCTAATATGCCTCTGCCTCTCCTGACAATGCCAGCTAAACAGCCCCTTTGTTCACATGAGGCCTTGACATTTTAATGTCACTCAAGGGATTCTTTGTTCCTTGGTGGTACACTTAGAGTGCCCTGCAACAGACTTAGGGTTTTGGAGCAGCAGCAGAATGTTCTGTGTCTCAGCCTCTCTCAAGAAGATTGTCCCCACTGGTTTTAGTGTTCTTGCTCCCATGGGCACAAAATGAGACCTGGAGGTTGTTGAAACAAGCTAATATGTAACCCCTGCATTTTCCTTCTTACTTCTTTCTTCAGGATGCACAAATAAAGCAACAGCACAATCTTCATGGGAATAGAGAGGTGCTTGTGGGGGTTGTAGGGTGGGTGGTGGGAATGACACATCCTTCTGCCTGGCAGTTATTAAGGTAGAATATTAAAAAGTTGATTGTACTCAGAATTTCTGAGGGACTTCTTCACTTAAATCTATTGATCAAATTGGTTTCTCTTATGTTCTGGGCCACCATATGATAGAACAGCTAGATTATTTTTAAGGTGGTACTTATTCTTATGGAACAGAGCTCTGAAAAAACAAACAAAAAAACAAACAAACAAACAAAAAAAACAATGTGGGGCTGGCTCCATGGCTTACTTGGTTAATCCTCCACCTGCAGCACCAGCATCCCATATGGTTGCCGGGTTCTAGTCCCGGCTGCCCCTCTTCCAGTCCAGCTCTCTGCTGTGGCCCGGGAAGGCAGTGGAGGATGGCCCAAGTGCTTGGGCACCTTGCACCTGCATGGGAGACCAGGAGGAGGCACCTGGCTCCTGACTTCAGATCGGCATAGTTCCGGCCGCGGCGGCTATTTGGAGAGTGAACCAGCGGAAAAGGAAGACCTTTCTCTCTGTCTCTCTCTCTCACTGTCTATAACTCTACCTGTCAAATAAATAAAAAATCTAAAACAAAACAATGTATTGATCTCATTTTAAATCCTCGGATTATGAAAAGATTGAAGGATACAAACCAATAGGCTGATAGTACAAATACCTCTTCTTCCCTCCTTAAAGATAATCACTCTACTTAAGATCTATAACAAGATATAAAAAATGCATATACATTTAAATTATGTGAAAGTACTGTTGTGTATTTTTAAACTTCTCACAAGGAATAATCTTTTTAGTTTGCTTTTCCTGCTCAAAATTTGGCCTTAGGATTTATGCAGTTTAATGTCCCTGATTCACATGCCTAACTCCATCTTGTCCCACTCAGGTGTGGATCTAGAGTAAGCATTCCACAGTGATTCCACGGAGTTGCAGGGATTCCACTGGAGCAGGGATAGGCTGTGGAGAAACAACAAAGCTCCCTTAAAGCCGTTATTTTTCCTTCTCAGGATTTACATAATTTTCTTCTTCCCTACTCTTTGAATATACAACCTAACAGGAAACAACTGTACTGCAGACTGTACATGTAACTCCAATGTAAAATCTGCTCATCCCTCATCAGCACCTTTTGGAAGTTAATACTTTGCCAAGCCTTAGCCTCTGTTTGTGAGCAGAAAGCTTCATTTTACTAGAAAAATGCTCATTTAATTGATATGTACTTTTTTGCATTCCTTTTTGCTATAGGTGGGTTCTCAAAATTTTGTCTACATGCTCAGTAAGGTTAATGTCATTGTGCTTTAGTTTGTCTGTCTTAAGGGTTATGAAGTGATATCTCAGTTATTATTTTTCAAATTATTAGTGAAGTCAAACATCTTATTTTGTTTTTATCACTAATATGGATTTCTTTCCTGTGGATCCAGTCTTAATCTTTGTCAGTTTTTCTAATAGTTTTCTTACCGATTTGTAGGACTATTTCTTCTTTGTGTATAGGAGTACTAATCTGTTATAAGTTATATAAGAGGGGTGAGTAATCTTTTGCATTGTAGCGTTACCTGATAGTATCATATAAAATCTATAACATCACTAATGATGATGCCTTAGCCAGCAATCAGAGGAAATTAGCATAATTTATAAATTTTCCATTTCAGAAAAAAAGGGAGATACATAATTTTATTGAGGAAAAATATTTGTCTCCAAATGGCAAATACACACAAAAATATTTTCATGCCTATGGAGGTCAATGTTAATGATCTGTATCATTCAATAATACAAAAAAGTTTAATGCCAACATAGGTGGAAAACTGAAGTGTCCAGTTTTTAGTCAGTGTTTTAAACATAAGTTGTTGTTTTTTTTTTTGTTTGTTTTTTTTTTTTTTGACAGGAAGAGTGGACAGTGAGAGAGAGAAACAGAGAGAAAGGTCTTCCTTTTGCCGTTGGTTCACCCTCCAATGGCCGCTGTGGCCGGTGCATGGTGCTGATCCGATGGCAGGAGCCAGGTACTTATCCTGGTCTCCCCTGCGAGTGCAGGGCCCAAGCACTTGGGCCATCCTCCACTGCACTCCCTGGCCACAGTAGAGAGCTTGCCTGGAAGAGGGGCAACCGGGACAGAATCCGGCGCCTCGAGAGGGACTAGAACCCCGTATGCTGGCGCCGCAAGGCGGAGGATTAGCCTAGTGAGCCGCGGCGCCGGCCTTAAACATAAGTTTTTAAACTTTATTTTAATTGAAACAAAATTGTACATATTTATGGAGCACAGTGTAATGTTTTGACTACATGTATACATTGCTTAAGGATCAAAGATATCAGCTAATCCATCCCTTCTGTTTTGTTCATATTTGCAGCAATATAGTTGAATATTTACCCCAAAAAATTGCAGGTCAAAAACTCAAATGATAAATTCAGGTCATAAAGAGAACCAGTCACCGTAATCCACTCACTGTCTTAGTCCATTTTCTGTTGCTAACAACACAATTATCCCAGACTGGGTCAGTTTTAAAGGAAAGAGGTTTCTTTGGACTCAAGGCCCGGAAGTCCCAGGTTGCAGGGCCACATCTAGTGATGACTCGTGGTCGAGTCCCAGGGTGACGCAGGGCATCACACAGCAGGAGACTGGCAGTGCACAGTGTGGGTCTATCCTCTAGTGTCTCTCTTCAGTATTTAGTGATCTGGGCCTCACCCTGATAACCTCCTCTAATTCAAGCCTCCTCCCACAGGCCCCGCTTCTAAACACCACATTCCAATTAAGTCCATTGTCTTAATGCTCAGACGGAGATGAAACTCCAGCATTAGTTTCAGAGGGCACAAACCATTTTCAAATCATAGTATTCCCCCAAAGATGGAAATTCACCCACAACTGTGTGTTGGTTTTGATAACCTCTATTCAAAGGATGGTTATTCTAATTTGTTTCTCCAGCATCCCCACTCCTTTCTTTTTAAACAATGTTTGGCATTTCTTGGTGCAAACTCATTTTTCTAGGAATGTTTTATCTTGAATACTCTGACCCTAGAGGGTAAAGTAATGTAGCAGAATTCCTCACACCGGGGATTAAAATGAATGTTAAAGTGTCCACCAAGGAGGAAAAGGAGAACAAGGATGAGTCAGGCATGGAATTTCAGAAGTGGAAATACATCAGTGTTGTTTCTATTTTATTGTCCTTGTAAAGAAAAGCAATTGTGTTTTTGGCTTTCATTTGTGATATGAATTGATTGTTACCAGATAAGAGCTGAGAAAATTGAATCAATTTTTTGGGAATTAGTGAATCAGCATTTTTTTAGTCAATGGAGAATTTTAGACATTTCGGAGTTTACTTTGCATAAATCTCTAGCGTGTGTGCAGATGTCCCTATGAATAAGAGATGTCAGCATTTTAGAAAGTTAAATATGTACCCTTTTTTCACATCAAGATGATCATGATTAAGTGGAACAGTTTAGCATTGAGCCCATTGGTCTTAACTCTAAGTCCTTATGCTGCGCTATCCAGAGTTTGCCCTCTTGTCTCTTGCACAGCCCTTCCACAGCCTCCTTCCATCCCTGTGCCCATATCTCTCAGGTCTCTCATACCCAACACGAGGAGAATGGGTCGGGCCATTTCATACACATTTATTTCGAAATCATGTGGGTGAAGCAACTTGTATTGGTATTTTCATTTCTTTTCTTTTTCTTTTTCTTTTTCTTTTTCTTTTTCTTTCTTTCTTTCTTTTTTTTTTTTTTTTTTTTTTTTTTTTTTTTTTTTTTTTTTTTGACAGGCAGAGTGGACAGTGAGAGAGAGAGACAGAGAGAAAGGTCTTCCTTTGCCGTTGGTTCACCCTCCAATGGCCACCGCGGCCGGCGCGCTGCGGCCAGCGCACCGCGCTGATCCGATGGCAGGAGCCAGGTGCTTCTCCTGGTCTCCCATGGGGTGCAGGGTCCAAGCACTTGGGCCATCCTCCACTGCACTCCCTGGCCACAGCAGAGAGCTTGCCTGGAAGAGGGGCAACCGGGACAGAATCTGGCGTCCCAACCGGGACTAGAACCCGGTGTGCCGGCGCCGCAGGCAGAGGATTAGCCTAGTGAGTCGCAGCACCGGCCTGTATTTGTATTTTCTAAGATCCAGATTCTACCCAATAATTTGTATGCATGATACCATTGAAACTTGAGGCAGGATGTGAGTATATTTTTCAGACAAATAGGGTTAGAAGAGTTAAGAAAACTTGACCAAAGTTCCAAAGCTGTTAGTGAGCTCAAGTGGAATTCATTTTAGCAGCACATGAAACCTATTTTACCAACATACCATAGGCAGGTTTCAAAAAAAATACTTTTGTAAACCATTTGCATGCATGAAATAACAGTTTGCTTTGGAAGTAAATGGCATAAAGATCACTAAACTGGACCCACTGCAGCTGGACAGATGGCGATCTTGCTCCAGTGGACTTTTGGTACACCCTCCGGGCCTATCACCTTGTCCAGTGGCTGGAATGAGATATAATGGAGAACAGATTGTGTAAACCATTGCTTTTTTTTTTTTTTTTTTTTAAACACAGTGATGCCACGATTTGCTGAACAAGTTGAGGTTGCCATTGAAGCTCTGAGCGCCAATGTCCCTCAGCCTTTTGAAGAGAACGAGTTCATCGATGCCTCTCGCCTGGTGTATGATGGTGTCCGGGACATCAGAAAGGCTGTGCTGATGATCAGGGTATGTGAGGCCTCTGTAGCTCAGAATTGATCAGAGCTTCTAGTTGGGAATCCAAAGAGTTAACTGTCTTCTTGATTTTCCGGTTACTCAGTTTATTTTGGTAAGCTGTTTGGCTCCTTATTTTGTCAGACAAAGTGGACTTTTTACTTATAGGGGTGAATTGTTCCAGCAAACCCAGATTAGCTTTGAATAGCCCAAAGTGTGATGTCCTGGCTGCTTTTTGAACGTGTCATTTCCTAAACTTTGCACTGACCCAGGTGGACCCTTGCTCTTTTCCATTTGTACCTCTTGTTCAATACCACTGTTAGGATCAGAAAATCAGGGGCTGGAAAGAAGTCAAAGTACTCAGTTTAGAAGCACTTACAACAATAAATAGTAATGAAAATGAAAAATCAAGAGAGGGGATCTGAAAAAGTTCATGGAAACGGCATTAAGTGATAAGCTTATTGAGGTGTGAAAAATGGAAACGTGTGCTTAATTTTTTCACAATGTACATTTCCATGGACTTTTTGAAGATCTCACCCATAGATAGTTCTAATTCTTTTGGCATGAAAATAGCTTCATTTAATTCTGTTTTCCATGAACTTTTTGACATTTTCTCTGTTACTTTGCAAATATACTATGATAAATAATTACATTCTTCTTGTACAAAGTCTTCCTGATCTTATAAATAAAGCTAGGTAGTCTTAGAACAAATTTTATCCTCTCACCCCCAAACTTGTGTTGTGAGGAAAGTACATGTTTCTAACCATTGTTAATGCAATTATTTGTAAACATGGGCCTAGAAAATATAGTTAACTTTACAAATCATATAATATTTGCAACTTAGTTTGCTCATTTGCAGTATGCCTTTGTTTTTCTATTTTAACAGAAAGCTCACTTCCTTCCATTTAACTGCTGCGTAATATTCCACTGCAATAATCTATTTTCTTCTTTCCTTACCAAGAATTTAGCACAGCAATGTTAAAATACCTTTATTATTCACAGAACTGTTTATTCAAATGAACTGCTTATGCAAAAGCACAATTGATGATAAATCTGTGGCCATTACTGAAATAGAGATGGGACTGTGGCATTGCTAAGCTCAAGAACATGATGTCCAATAGAAATATAATGGGAGTCACATTTATAGTTTAAAATTTTCTAGTAGACATATTAGAAATAAAAAAAACCAGAATTATTATTTGAATTATAATTAACTATCTTTTAATTACCTGAACATATCCAAAATTTTATTTGAATTTATGGCACCTGCCACATTTAAGGTGCTCAATAGCTCCAGACAGCTAGTGGCCACTGTGTTGCACAAAGCAACCACCAGACGACCCTCAGCTTCTACAGCTGGGACTCATCAATGAAGTCATGAGGTATCTGCTAGCACATTTTGAAAGTTATCTCCCAGGGTGAATCGTAGACAACCTAAACCAACATCTCCCACCAAAAAAATCGTAACATAATAATGACAAGCGACTTAATTTTCTCTGGATGATCCCTCAGGTATTTCAAGAACTTTCTGTGTTGTTGTATTCTTTGTGTGCAACACATCCCTAGTCCTTTGAGGGTTCTAGATAAGGTATTGATTGTATGCCACATCTTGGTAGAGCTATTGAATACAGGTGCAGTTGTCTTGGTCTGCAGTATCTAGACCCCAGCATGTTCCTTTTGTGGCTTTTGAAGTGATCTAAGCAGGCTGAAGTAGCATCACCAGAGTCACTTTTTGGTCTTCATTGACATCCATACTTCACTGGAAACATCCAGCAAGCCCTCCACTCGTGAGCCGTGTCACCACCTTGTCATTTTTGAGTACACTTGCCTGTTTTCATGTTAAATGTCTTTCACAGTATTTGCATGATCAAGTCACAATAATCAGAGCATTTGATAAGTTGTATCTGACAATACTAATTATACTTAACATGGAGTTTAAATGTAGAATTTCAAGTGTGTCGGAGTAATTTCCTGCACTTCTAATCTGCCCTTGTTATACCTGCCAAACCTTGATTATCTTTCAAGTCGTACCTTGGATTTTCTCCTTCAACAGTAACCCTATCCTTTGACCACCTATAACTTTGTTTATGATAATATTTGGCACACTATTTTCTTTCTAGTCCTTTGTCAAGACTAATATTTTGCAAAGCAAAGGCTATCTTTTTTTTTATTTACTATGGTGTGTTGTCTGGCACACTGCCTAATTAATACTGACGAGATAGGGGATGGGAGGAAGGGAGGGAGGAAGAGAGGTCTCCCTTGAAACACAGGAAAGGAACCAAGTTGAGAAAATCGAAGAAGAGGGAAAGGAAGGATGATCAGCCTTCAAGGCTGTGACAAATTAGATCATTTTCCCCATTACATACTAACTTGTGAAATAAGGTAATAGACCATGAGCGTTATGTTTTCAAAGCATTTGGCACTAAATCCCATTATAATCCTCAAGAAATATTCCCTCTTTTGCCATTTTTCTGCTTTGTTAGCCTTCACATTTTTGTGACAACCATTTATCTGAGAGGAGGAAGAAGTTTATAGCCATCATTCATGTATTCATTCATGAGCTGTAAAAAACCCGTGATTTTAGATAAAATGCTGTATCGTTGTCATATGAAGTGTCGTTCCTTTGTCCGGACATTTCAAGTGATCTCATCAGATGGATTTCATACCACTTAAAATTTAGGAAGGGAGAAGTGTACAGTATGTGCAAATAGTTATTTTTACAATCCATATCAGCACCCAAAGGGCTTCATTTTTTTACTTGAACAAATGGATTCATTTTTTACTTAAATAATTTCTTCATTTTCACTCTGAAAACTGTCTACTTTCAAAAAGTTCATTATACTAAAGAAAACAGCAAGAAAAGTGAAGCTATTTTTTTCCTCCTAACCTATTCTAAAGTGTTGATTGTAATTTGAAAAAGAAAAAAAAAACTTATTTTTTTTCCCAAAAGTAGGGATATAGAAAGGACCTTGAAGGGTCAAATTCTCCATCACCTTGCCTTCTGGCAATCAATATATATTTAATGATGATGTCAGTATCTGAGCGCTCCAGGGCAGCTTCAAGCTACTGTGGGAGGGCAAAGCTTGCCCTTTGTATGTCCAAGCTCGCCTTTCAGGGTGCTGCGTCTCTCTTGCAGCTAGTCTACTCTTGCCATGCTTCATGAGGCTTGTTTCTTGCTCACCGTGTTCTCTGATTTGTTAGGTACCCAGGAATTTTCTGGTTATCCCCATAAGGCATTATGAAAACTAAGCAAATCTGTCAGACCAGTATAAAATAAGCTTTCATTATTTGAAATGGTTACAAATCCCATCAATTCACTGTGAACATTAAATTAGGGAATACTGAACCATTGCCCTTAGCAGGGAGTACAAGGTGAGGATCCTCTGAGCCTCTGGTCATGGTTTTATCAATCAATCTATACCCAACCTTGCTTCATGGGCACTATTGTTTAAAGGAGCCCTATTTGATAGGTTTTGTTGATGCCTTAACATCGAACTCCAAGCCAGTGGTCCAGACTCGTGGTTGAACAAAGCTTATCATCCACAGATGTTCTCTTTGCACCTGGGAACAGTGCAGCATTTTAGCACTTGACAACATTTTAGCACTACTCTTGAGGGCCATTTTCAGCAGGGAAATCACTAACAAAAACCACAAAAAAGTGACAGTAAATAAACCATGGAAATGACACTTGTTAACAATACGAGAGCTTCAAGAAGGCACAGCACTGTGGTGTTTTACCTTAGTGGGGAGTATGCGTGTTGGGTGACTGAAATTCTTTGATGCTCTTTTATGTCCAGGAGTAACTGCAAAGCATTATGAGCACTGATTTTGGTATTACAGATAAATCTTAGTAGTAAAATTCACCATCCAAAATCTACAAATAATGCTGACCTAGTATATGTTTAAGACCCAAGGACTTAAACGTTCAGTGTTGAAAATTGATAAATATCTTAGTATCAGGAAGTCTGTATAAAATTAGAGAGTAGTTGATACTCATGAGAATGACCCTCAAAAATGTACAATGATACCTACCTACTAAACTTGCTTAGTATGATGTGTATTTGGCCTAGTGATGGAGGTGTCCATGCTCCATATGAGAGTGCCTGGGTTTGATAAATGACTCTGGCACCTGACTGCAGATTCTTGCTGATGGAGACTCTGGGAGATAGGAGTGATGGCTCAAGAAATTTGGTTCCTTCCATCCATCCGAGAAACATATATTGAGTTCCTGACTACAGCTCAGTCCAGCTCTACCGATTTTGGGCATTTGGGAGTGAACCAGTAGATTGGAGCACTTGTTCTTACCCTTTCTCGCTGTCTGTCTCTTCCCCCTGCCTCTCAAATTGTGATTAAAACCCACTAATTTGTTCACATGTGATAATTTCAAAAGCAGGGCAGGGGAAATAACAGCCTGGGACATAGTTGGGATAAAGATCTGTTGTTTATCTTTACATCTTCCAAACTATGTATACAGATACTTTGCAGCACTTTCAAGTATTTACAATTTTGAGGGTAATACACGGATATCTCTTGGATTCTGAGGGCAATGTTAGTTGAAGATAGTTGATGGTTGAGGCACTCAGTTGGCACATACCTTTTGATAATACGTATTTTGAAGCTTAGTATGGAGTGATCACTGTGATGAGAAGCAATCTCAAGAATTAATAGGGGCTGGTACTGTGGTATAGAAGGTTAAGTCTCTGCCATATAACATCCCATATGGGAACTGGTTTCAGTCCCAGCTGCTCCATTTCTACTCCAGCTCCCTGCTAATGTATCTGGAAAAGGTGTGAAAGATAGCCCAAGTGCTTGGGTGCCTGCACCCACGTGGGAGAACCACAAGAAACTCCTTGCTTAGGCCTGACCATGGCTGTTGCAGCCATTGGAGGAATGAACCAGCAGATGGAAGGTTCTTCCTTGTCTCTCTCTGTATTTTTGACTTTCAAATAAATAGATACATCTTTTTCGAAAAAAGGAATTAACAGGTATCTACTCAAATTTGAGAAGTAGTATAGTAGTATATGTTAGTTGCAAAAAATGATACATCAATTAAACTACTTCATCCAAAGAGCAGTTAGTGTCTTTTGATTTTGTTTCTTCAGATTAGAGGCACTCATGCAAACATGATGAGACCTAGGGTTCTGTGTAGCAGTGTAGTTTGGAGACTCTATTGTGACTCTTCTGGAGTTATATGTAAGAACTCTCTCCACTTCAATTTCCTTGTCTGTAAATGGAGACAAATATTGCCACAGCTATAAAGGACTAACATAGACCAAGAACTCAGTAGGTTCCCAATAAATTTGTCTTTCCTTCATCCTGCTGTGATGGCATTTACTATTAAATAATTGATTAGGGAAATAGAATTTCTTAAATACATCAACTGTATTATCAAAATTGCAAATATTGGAGCATATTTAACAGCTGGAATATAGAGGATTAAAAATACTTTAGAAGCAAAAGTTATTTACACAGTAAAGATTTTCTTCATCCAGGTAATCAACATGGTCCTTATAAGGTCTCTAATTTTGTTTTCTGAATTGCAGTGTAAATAATTAAGTGTGAGTTTTTTTAAATGGTGATTTAGTGTTGGTCATTTATCAAATATTTGTTGAATGATTACTACATGACCCACGCTATTGGAGCTATCCTAAATACTGAGGTGAGCAAAGTTGACAGAAGTCTCTACCCTCCTGAAATTTATATATCTTTAGTGGAAAGTGAAATAAACAAGAAAATATAATCCCACATACTGTGACATGGAGAAAGCCTAGGTGATATGGAAAGAGACTACTCCAGGTGAGCATATAATAAGTGGATATTCTGAAGGGTGCCAAGTGACTGGGTGACATTTGAGGAGAAACTAAGCCATGAAAGGTATTTGGGGGCAATATGTTCCAGACCGAGGGAATGGAAAATGCAAAGGCCAGAGTTCAAAGCTAGACCAAAAGCCTAAGGATAGTTTTGCATGAGGTAGGTACCAATGGTTATTCAAGGCAGGGGCCTCAAATAGTATGGCTTAGATCTTAAAGGGTCCTCTCTGGCTATTCAATGAGAATAGAACATATGGTGTAAGGGCAGAAGAAGAGGGACCAATTAAGGGGTCTACAGATCTCCAGGCTGGTGATGCTAGTAGCCAATCATCTCAAGTAGGGACATTTATATATGTAGACTTCAAATCTAAAATTCTTTTTCAGTAGGCAACTCATTCTAAAGACTTACAGCTCTACTAGAAAATCTTTCCTAATGCATCACTCAGTTGCCAATGCATTCTCCCAATGAGAATTTGATATAATGGTCCTTACTACATTTTATGCCCATCTCCAGGTGAAATGATCCTGAATGTTTCAGAAGTTTTTGTTTTCCATTTTGCTTCCTTATGTAGGCTATTGTCGAGTAGATTGAGTGTCAGAGGAGATGGATTAATCCTGCTCCACAACCGATGTGTGACGTAACCCTGGAAAAATTACATCATCTTCTTGGTTCTCTCTAATAGACACAAGTCAACCTCATAGACTCGGAGAAGAGAAATGTTTGGGGCTAAATATTTTGTCCCACTGTATAAGCAAGACTCAATTTCTCTACCTATAGTTACATAATAGTAGAACCATGAAACCAGGAGTGGGACCAACGTGTTTATTGTCAAAAGGCCTTTCCTGAGAATACACACAATAACACTCTGATTAGACCCCAGTCTGTAACCCCCAATTCAGTGACGTACACATTTGGTTGATTTCTTTACCCTGTAACCCTCTAATAATACAACCCACTTTTTCAGGACCCATTGCAGAACCACCCTTCTTTTCCATATCTTAATTCATGGAGACCTTTGACCATGTGAAAAGTAAGGTACATATATTCAAAATGAGTAATTCAAAAAGTAACATGACTAGGAGATAAATTTACAAGTAATTAGCAAATTGAACTTGACTGAGCTATTTCTATGGATGATTCACATGAGTCTGTTACATGTTTAAGGCAGATGAAAATATTTTAAACTTACCCATTTTCCTGGTGGCATTTGTGGTGGTTATACCCTGGAACCCTACGTTTCTCCACCAGTTATGCCACATGCTAGGTGTGACACCTTGGAAAGTTTAGTTAACTCTGATCCTGTTGATGTATTGAATCCACATTTTGTAGATATATTTTACTAGATTACTATTCATAATTAAATATTTTAGCTAAATGCCTGTCCCATAGAAGGTGGTAAACAATGATTGCTATTATTGTTGCCGCTGTTATCAGATGTATGTTTTATTTTTAAGCACATCATTATTTTTTGTTTAAATCTGTGGATTTAGTTAATTTTTATAGTTTGAAAAGCATATTCATGTACATCTGTGCTTAGGAGTCCACTATGTAGACAGAGCAAAACTCATGGTGAAACTTAGTACCTTGCTAAAATCCTACAGAATGAAAGTGTCAAAGAGAGGCCCAAATCATTCTGGTCCCCTAGCACCATGTTCAGGTTATTTTACCATTTACCATTTTTTGCTCTGTTTTGGTTCTTGGACCATATCACTCAAATAGAACCTCATCATTATTAGCCTATGCTGCCAAAGTGGTTGTGTCATCTACTCATCTACTAAACGCATCGATCACAGAAATGTTTGGATGCAACTCGATAGGTGCTGTCATATTCTGCTTTTTTTCTTTTGCATGAGGTTTCACATTGTACTCTTCTCTCTCCTTTTAGAGAGTTATGAAAAGTGCTCGTAATCTTGTCTCATCTGTTAGCGGAATTTACCAACTTCCTGTAATTGTTCCATAGTACACTGTAGGAAATCGAGGAATTATCAAAGAATATGGTCTCAGTTTACAAGAAATATGACCGGTAGTTTGAACCAGTTCTGCCTACCTCACTCCTACTTTAGTTAATAAAACATGAGAATGACATGTATTTCTTCTCTCATTCTCTTAACATCCCTATCAAACAAATGAACATCTTTAGATGACTGAGTGAATGTCAGTAAGGTTGATGAGGAGAGAGGAGGAAGAACAAGAATAATATTTCAAAACATGGAAAATCACTAGGCATTGTGTGATAATGGCATGAAAGACCCCATTTTATGCCTGTCTGACCAATCTCAAAGTTTCATCAATAATCACACTTGATTAATTATACCTTGGTAGCAAATGAGACCAGCATAATTAAAAAATGGACATTTTGGGATGGGAAATGGGCAACTCTGTCATTAGTAGTGTCTGTGGTTGTTTTCCTTTTCCTTTTGAAAGAGCTGTCGGGGGCAGGGGGTGGACAGGACTGTATGCCAAGGGGTAGTTTGTGGGAGACTATGACCTTTCAGGATAATGATGATTGAGCATAGACTCTCACTCTAGTATCCTCTCTCCCTGCTGTGCACTATGCTCCATGCCTCTTGAGTTTATCCTCTTAGAGTTAATATAACCTGATAATTTAGAGCACATGCTTCAAATTGTCTGACTCAGAAGTTTTTTGGCAAGTTATAACCTCTCATACCTCAGCTTTTCTACTTGTAAAATGGAGAAAATAATGTCTATATCATAGCTAGGAAACCTTCAAGAGTTAGGATGTGTAGGCCACTTAAACGGTGACATGTGAGCACTTATGTGTTATCTATTGTTGTTGCTATTTAAGATAGACAAAAAAAAATTCCTAATTCCTGAGCATATGGATTCACTCTTCTCTTTTCCCCAATACTAACTTCATAGATTAAAAAGATTTTTGATGTAACTCTCTTTATTTTAAGACATTTTATAGTTTCAGTTCTTGTTTGAGTTGTAGAGAAACAGAAAAACAACAAAAAATTAATAAAGGCAGTGTGTTTAGAATCAGGAACATTTGGATATTCAGGTCTAAATTCTATGTTCCTAATTAGGGGACTTGGGACATGTTACTTAATTTCTTTAAATTTTATTTTTCTCATATCTGAATAGAGAATGCTCCCTGTTTGACCGTGAAAGAGTTACTTAATCTTTAGTGAGTATGTACTATTTGGAAGCTTCAGTTTAAGAAAAAGTTTGTTGAGTAAATTGATTTCAGAATTCTAAGTAAAAATTCTAAGTAATAATGATGGAAATAATTTTTAAAAATTCTACTTGTTTTGTGGGTGGGAGGGAAGTTATGGGGGGGGGGAAGCCATTGTAATCCATAAACTGTACTTTGGAAATTTATATTTACTAAATAAAAGTTTAAAAAAAAATCCTACTTGTTGCCAGATACTCTATACAGAAAATTTAATCTTCACAACAATAATTACTACAGATAGCATAAACAACACCAATTTATAGAGAAGAAAGTGAGGCCAAGAGAGGGAATACAGGTTGCTCAGGATCTCCCAAGGACTCGTATTCAGGCAACCCTGACTGTGGAGTATATACGTGTAATGTTTACACCTTTGGGTGGGTAATCAAACCAAGTATTTCAACAGAACTAGTTAGCCCTAGGCCTGGAGATGATCAATTCATTTGCTTATTGAGAGTAAATGAGCTGGAAAGGCCAAAGGCAGTGTTAAAGTATAGGTATAACTTTCACTGTTGATGCTGATATTTTTGTCTTACGATAGGATTTTGGTGGGTGGAGGTAACTCACAAATAGTTTTTCTTAAAATTAGAAAGCATGTCACATCAAGAGATATATATTTGCTATACCTGCTGGGAGAAATAAAAACTAAAATGTATCTTCTTTTAAAAGATAAATTAGGGCAGCTTGATTTTTCCTGACTCCATTCCAGTCAATGTCAACCCACATGGCTAATCCTTTGTGTAAATTGCTATAATCTGTGTCCTGGTGACTATTTAGCCTTTGCAATGAAGAAGCAAGTGCATGGGGTGAAGATTATCAATCTGACATATGCTGATTTTTCTCTTTTCCTCTTTATCTTCAGACTCCAGAAGAACTGGAGGATGATTCTGACTTTGAACAGGAAGATTATGATGTGCGCAGCCGGACAAGTGTTCAGACTGAGGACGACCAGTTAATTGCCGGGCAGAGTGCACGGGTGAGTCATCGGCCAGGACTTGGGTTTGGTACACAGAGGATAGAAGTTATGTTCACCAACATGATGTGAGGAAAGTTCTGAAGTTGAGACTCCAGAGATTCTTGACTCTGAAACCCATGTTCTCATCTGGAGTTGTTTATAGCAATTCACACTTTATTCGGTGAAAATAATCACCACTGCTCCTGATTGCTTCTAACTCCCACATTCTTTACCACTTGAGACAGCATCACATGGAAACAATATAATATATATGTATACATATATATGTATGTGCAGTGGATTTTTTTGGGGATTCATGATTGTGATTAGATTGTTAACCAGGCAGGGAGCACTTTGCTCTGCTTGAAGTCTTTAAGCTTGGTAACAACAAAAGAGGCAATGGAAAATGGCGATTCATGGTGTTTGTTTGCTGTGGCTGGGCTATTGCTCTGTATTCTGGCCTGGTTTCTGTGGTATTTAAGATCATACCATGTGAAATTGGTTCAAGGCCATCAGAGAGAACTTTTCCCCCTCTGATACCTACCTTTTGTCAGGCAATACCCCTACATCTCTTGCCATGTGATAGAAAAGGAACTTTTAAAGACATACTGCAAATGTGCCAGCATGGGATAGGAAGCAAGAGAGGGTACCAGCCCTGCCTGACCCTTTAATACTACATGATATTGTCCACCAGGAGAAGTGGTCCAAGGAGCATTCTGGGATCAGACCAGTCAGTTTAGCTTTGCCTTCAATAGTGTAGATACAGATAATGCAGGCAATTAGCAGATGATGAAACTCCTAGGGATTGAAGGAAATAGTGAGGGGTTCTTCCATTTTTTTAAAAAATAATTCTTAGAGGTTTACTTATATATTTTAAAGCAGAATTAGAGAGAGAGGGAGAGACAGAGGGAGGAAGAGATCTTGCATCTATTGGTTCATTCCCCAAATGGCCACAACTGCCAGAGCTGGGCCAGACAGGAGCCAGGCGCTTCTTCTGGTCTCCCATGTGAGTGCAAGAGTCCCAGAACTTGGGCCATTTTCTGCTGCTTTCCCAGGAGCATTAGCAGGGAACTGGATTGGAAGTAGAGCAGTCGGGAATCAAACCAGCGAACGAATGGGATGGTAGTACTGAGGGCAGCAGCTTAACTTTAACACGGTGCTGGTCCCTGGTTTTCCTCCCTTTTGAAGTTTCAGTTTTTATAGAATACAAACAAGTGATTGTACAACTAAGGAACTAGATATCCTAATCCTCTGTTAAATTTTACTTAAGAAAAAATAACATATAATAAATATGGCGTTGAGAAAGATGGGGACTGGGAAACCCCACAAAGCTCATCCTGTATTAGGAATTCTGAAAAGGGTAGAAATCCACTAATTGGAGGTTAAAACAAAGTCAAAAAAGACTTCTATCTAAAGCCTGGTGTTTCTAATATGCTTTATGCCCTGATATTCTCACCTAGCAACCAAATGATCCAGAAGATACAGATGAAGCAGATGGGCATTAACAGGAAAAATGTGAAGGTGAAGAAATAGAAAGGACACACTGGCTTTCTTTTCAGATAGACTTGCTTTTGAATTTCGAAAAGTAGAGTTAGGATTATCCTCAAGGCTGTGGTGTCCAGTTTCTGAGTTTATAAAATCTAAATGATAAACATATGTGATAAGCATTCTATTTAAGATATTCATATATTTAAAAGGTTTTTTTTTTTTAATTTGTTGTTTGAGGCAGAGATAGACAGTCATTTCCCATCTGCTGTTTTACACCCCAAATGCCTGCAGTGGCTGGATAGGGATCAGGCTGAAGCCAGGAGCTGGAAACCAGGAATAAAATCCAGGTCTCCCATGTGGGTGACAGGGACCCAGGACTTAATCCATCAACTACCACCTCCCAGTGTTTGCATTAGCAGCAATTTGGAGTTGGAAGTGGAGCGAGAACTTGAATCCCGGCATTCCAATGTGGGGTACAGGTATCCCAACTGGTGTCTTAGCTGCTGTGCCAAATGCTTGTCCCTTGAAGATTTAATTACTAAGTACTTGTAAAATAATGTACAAATATTTAACATTTAGTAAGTACTAAATAAATTTGTGTCTGACAATTGTCATCCTCTGGAAGAAAATTTCCTTCTGATTACATGATGACAGTAGAGAAGTATACAAAGGGCCATGCTGTCACTTATAATAGAAATTTCTTGCAGATTCTATGTAACCCCCTAAAATGTTGAACATTGGGTTGTTATGCTAAAAGTCTTTTGGGACTATGTTGATATAACACCAAACTAATCAAGCAAGTCAATTTATGTTCAAGATTAAGTAAAATCAGAATTTTTATGATAATGACAAAGAGCAAGTTTGAGTAAGTTATCCAAACATTAGTCAATTGAAACTTTACTGACCAATGACTGTCATTTAGTATAGACACAGCTCAGGACCCATTAACTACTTTTCTCAAAGAGCAGGACATTGATGCAACTCTTTTCTTGTTTTATAATCATTATGTCAAAAAGGGATGATTGGTCCCACTTTTTACAAGGAGCAATAGATCCAATGAATTTCATGAATCCTACTTATGTCAGACATCAAGTCACTGATGATGGGTAAAAACAAAGTACAGATGATTCTTGTCTTTCTCATCCATTATTAACTTTTTGAAAGTTTTTTTTTTTTCAGTATGAATTATGAACATGGGCCAAGACAGTAAGAACAAAGTACTCCTATAATCTAGTATTTGCTAATTTATCTTTGAGGTCCATCATGTGGTTTGCATGATTAACTCACAGCAGGCAGCATTCCTGATGTGAATCAGCCTATTTTAGCCTATAATTATATGATGACAAGTCAGAGACATAGAATTATGGCTGTTAACATGGAAATAAGAGTGCATTAAATTGCTGAGAAGAGAGATGGATGAACTTTTGATCAGAAAGTGTGATACACTGGCCAACACTGAAAGAGGAGAACTTTGACAGAGCTATTTGCTCTTCCCAGCAGCTAGTCTTCCCCTGTTACTGACCTTATTTTGGATTTTGATTTGGAGAAATTCTTTTCTGAAAATGGTAAATCACTCCAAGAAGAAGTTAAAGAGGATGATGTGCTTTTACTGCTCCCCTCCAATGCTGCTCTCAAAATCTAGAATGAGGATATTTCTTATCTCCTTTATTTGGCCCTGCTGGTTTCTTATCTACAGTCTTTGGAAGATGGAGGATGGAGGATTGGGAATGGTGGCACGTGATAAAACAGAGGTCAGCTTGCCCTTTGATCCTTGATGTGACATCTTCTAAACTGTTTCTTCACAGGTTGACATAGTTAAAATTGGTCTGTGACAGCTTTGGGGTGTTTAACCTTGGTGACAGAATATATTATTTGTAGTCACACAGACCTGATTTTAAATATAGCACTGGCAAAGCTGAGTGACTTTGGGGCAACTTTCTTAACCTCTCCATACCTTGTCTGTACATATAAGGGAGATACACAGCGTTCTTTCTAATGTCTTCAGGAAAACTGCATCATAAATGTATCACAGGGTTTGTAATGTACCTAGATAGAGATTACTACATTGGGCATGGAGATAATGAGGATGAGGCTTGTAGCCTGACGTAGTCCTTGATAAAATGTCTGGGCAACTAATTTAACCCGAAAGAGATGGATGATTCAGGCAATCATGAGAGTTTTTGCTTAAAATAAAAGGACAAGAACTTGGATTTTCGAATTTATGTGCTATCCTCCTTTAAAACCAAGTAAGAGGAAACAGAAACATCAGGTTTAAACCCCTTTAATTATTATTTTCAAACACTCTTGTATTTAAAGCTTTAATGTTAGACTTAATGCTAAGAAATGGAAACTCATCAGTTTGGGGGTCCATAACTTCCAAACTCATTTTTTCTCCCTGAGGATTTGAAAAATAATTATGTCAATGCTTCCTTGAGATTCAGGTTGAACAAACGATTCTGGGCTTTTGGAGTGATTATTGGCTTGTATAGTGATTTTCACTGATATTAATGGGTAGAGTTTAAAAGACTAATCACAAAATTTGATTAGAGGAAAGACTGGGAGCCTGGGTTGGGGGATGGGGATCCTGTAGATTGAAATCTCTGATGCTGCAAATATGGGATCTCAGATCAACTAGATCAATAACCTAGAGAGCTGTGATTGGCTACTGTCAAAGAACTTCCAAAACCTGAGATTGCTCACCCAAGACACAGCAAGCCAATCACTGACATTGTGCAGGTAGAATGAATTAAATATTGATTGTAAAATGCATAGCAAGGAGCTGGACAGTTCGTGCTTTCTTCCCACACTACTCCAGAGGCTGGGGCATAGATCGGAGCTGGGGCTAAGAAACGCAGTGTTCATCTCATTTCCGGGTCCATGCTTAGTCTGTAGTGCTTATGGCCCTCCACTCATTGGTCAACAACCTGGTGTTCTTTGGGTAAGTTGAATGATGGCAGTGTGGCTCCAGCCACTTAGTTGGCATTTATTTCTTGAGGTCTAGAAAAACTCTCAAGGCAAGACTGAACATCATGATGTTATTGTTAGGGGAGATAAATGATTTCATGGGTCATGTGATCAAGGACCTTGTAGGGCTGGCTTGTAGGGCTGGCTGTACTGCCTCCTCCATTCAGTGAGTTAATTTTTCTTCAGAGGCTGATTGTTGTTACAAAACTAGGGCAAGAAAACTTTGAGCTAAGGGAAGGGAGGCTGGGAGACTGTGGAGACAAGGACTCGATGGTATCTAGCCTAGGCATCAAAGGCACTGTGTTTGGCCTTTGTTTCACTGCTGTGAATAGAAGCAGAAGCTCTCAGATGGTCCTGCTTGATCACATCATACAAGCTAAAAAGCGGATTTGTCCTCTTCCTTCTTGGCCAGGAAAATAATGTTTTCTCCTGTTGCCTTAGTTTGAGGGGATCAAAAATTGCATGTTATATATTTTATATTAAATTTGACTTGAACGTAGCTGGCCTCTTTTTTTCTAGCTACAATGGCTTTAATGTGTTAACATTTCAAACTGCTGAGTTACATTGATAAGACCTAATTAAAACTCATGTGTTGAATTTTAATTTGATTAACTTGCAAATTTTGCAGTTTGCATCTACTGTTTATAGATAACCTTTTTTTAAATTCCAGTTTCAGAAAAGGTCAATTATGAATTTTTAAAAGCCAAGAGCATTTTAAGAATATTTAGGAAAAGACTTCATTCAGCTCATCCACAGCTACATAAGCAGAAGCAAATATATCAACACTTGCAACCAAGTCACACGCCATTAAGTGCATTATGCAGGTCGAGCACCCCTTGAGTCAAAATAACAACTTCTTTTGCAAATCTGCTTTGAAGGGGCTAGTTTTTCTTCCAAACTGTGTCTTTAGAAAGTGTTTGTCAGTTATGGCAAAATCTCTTGAGCTGTGTTGATGATGGGAGTGGAAAAATGTTTAAGCAGTCAATCAAAAGATACTTACTGAGTTCCTACTCCACGTAGGCTGTGGAGGCCTCTATGCTAAGCAGGCGCATAGAGAAGTAGGAGGTAAGGCATTAAATAGCAATTAATTAGAGATCAAGCAAGGCAGTTAATATTAAAGTGCTAAAGTATACAATGGAAACTCAGGTGCTAGTTATACTTGACAGAGAAATGTATGCTGTTCAATGCAAAATTAACCCTTTTGATACAATATAAGGGACATTATTTTCCACATCCCCATGATGATGAATGAAAGTAGAGTATGGAAGTCTACAGGTACTTTGATAGATTTTTATTTTTATCTTTCACAGGAAAGCATTGAGTGAATGTATTAATTTATGCTAACCTAGTAGCTGCGCCATCTAAGTGAGATACAATTAGCTCTTTTATATGAGGAGGACATTGGACAGGGATGCTTCAAGAAAAACAGATCATAGTCAATTGTTGAAAATCCAAGCATACTGAAAGTAAAATGAAATAGCAGCCATGTTAGTATATTTCAAATAGGGATTTATGAAAATTTCTATAAATCTTTTCAAATATGGCTTTTCAAAGTACTTCAAAATATTTTCAAACTGTAGAGTGTTAAATATTTTAACTACATTCATTGTACAAATCTGACTTTTAAATATGTATTATGTATACACAGAGATACATAGTCTATTAAGTCACATAGACAGGAGGAAGTTAATAGACATAGTTATCAACAAGGAGCTCTTGCATGTGCTACTGCAGGGACATCTTTATGAAAATCAGATAGAAAAAGTCCCTTCTTCTGGACAGGTGAAGCCACAACACCAGGATGCACAGCCTCATGGGCACGGTTTGTGATTTCAGGGACTCTGCCCATGCCGGGCTGGAGGCCCTTGTTCATTGAGTAAGCTGTGTGCCTGTGCATAATGATTTGGTGGCACGCAGTGGTTAAGGATGGTATCAGAGCACCTAAATGTGAGTCCTATTCCTGTTGCATCTACATTGTATAATATCAGAAATTGAATTAATTTCTCTGGTTCTACAAACAATCATTAATAAAAGAGGATAATAATAGTATTGGAATGACTAAGTAGATTAAATTATTTAAAATAGGTAAGCTTGTACATATATGTACACAAGGAATTGTGCCAATCTTCTGTTTATAGTCACATAGAAGACTCTGGGTCCATCACTTCCATTGTGGGCAACTAAGTTACAGGCTATAATATTGGCTAGAAAGCAAAATTGAAAGCAGAAATGATGGTAATATAATGTAGTAATAATTCTATAATACATTCATTTTGGGGGCAGAGGGACAAAGCTAAAGTACTTCATTTGCTCCCCACGTACTATAATTTTTTGAGATGATTATTTAGTATTTCTGTATTACTTCTTATGACCCAAGTAGCCATGAGATCCTAGCCCTGACCAAGCCTCATTGAGCTCAGTTTTTGAGTTCGTTACCTTAGCCGTCTCCCAACCAATGTACTAGGAGTAGGTGGAGCTTTACGACTTAGGTAGCAGTTTTCTTACATTATTTTACTTGTTCACTGCAAAAACTGTAGCATCCCTACCTGTCCCCCACCCCCGACATACACACAAACCCACCGATTGTGCGCTTGTGGTCTCTCTTAGAAAGAATACGTGTGTGTAGGGTCAGTGTTGCGGTCTAATGGGTAACTTCACCTCCTGCACTACTGGGATCCCGTTTGGGCACCAGTTTGTGTCTTCCAGTCCAGTTCCCTGTTAAGAGCAGTGGAAGATGGCCTACTCATGTGGGAGATCTGAATGAAGCCCCTGACTATCTGATTTTGTCCTAGCCCAGTGCTGGCTATTGAAGAAATCTGGGTAGTGTACCAGCAGATGGAAGATCTCTGTCTCTCCCTTTCTCTCTGTAACTCTGACTTTCAAAAAAAAATATATATATAGAAAAGGATACATGTGTCTAAGAACAAGAGATAGTGCTGAAATAACTTGTCTACATATTCATGTCTCTGAAGCATGTTGCAGAGTTCTGGGAGGAGGTAAGGAGATGATGGCAGGCATTTCGCTGAGAGTAGGCTAAGTAGTGTTTAGAGCCTGGGGTTGTGATACATTGGGTTAAGCTGCCACCTGTGATAATGGCAACCCATACTGGAGGGCCAGTTCAAGTTCTAGCTGCTCTGTTTCTGATCTATCTCCTTGTTAATGCACCTGGGAAAGCAGTGGAAGATGGCCCAAGAGTTGGAGCCCTGCTACCCTCATGGGAGACCCAGATGGAGTTCTAGGCCCTTGGCATTGGCCTGGTGCAGTCATGGCTATGGTGGCTATTTTTTGGAAGAGAACAAACAGATGGGACATCTAATCTTTCTCTCTGTCACTCTGCTTTTCAACTATATAAATCTTTTAAAAACGGTGTTTAACATATACAGTGGATCCTCATTATTCATGGTAGTTACCTTGTATAAAGTCACCATGAACATTTAATTAGCAAATATGTAGTCATCTCTCTTAAAGCAAATTTAGGGTTAGGTTCCTGAAAGTAGCTACTCACAATGTTTTCTTCATCAAATCAATACAAACCATATATAATGGGTATTTCTTTTGGGCACTTGATATTTTTTGATTCATTAACATTGAACTCAAGACCGGTAGCACTCACTGGTGCCTAAGCAAAGCTTAACTTGTATGTTTATTTTTCTCCTTCATGCTCCTCCTAGCCTTTTGGAGCTTAGGGACTCTAGCGGCACTTCAGCATCATACATCAGGACTATTTCAAGCAGCAGAATCACCAACAAAAGACACAAAGATGTGAAAAATGTGACACTAAATAGATTGCAAAAAAGACATACTTGTTTACAGCATGAGAGCTGAAAAAATTAAACAGAATTGCCTTGTACAATCTCAAATGAAAACTTGTACATTGGGTGATTGAAATTTTTTGCTGCTTTTCCCATTGGTTGCAAATACTGTGAAAGTGCCACCAGTATTGGAACTGGGGCTACAGATGTATTTTAGGGAGCAAGCATATTCACAAGCAAAGAGGACACCCAGAAAGCTTCAGATTTTTATTTCAGACTTTGGATTGTCAGATTAAGGACAGTCAACCACTAAAGTCTATGCAAATTTTCCCCAAGGGTTACTCAGGCTGTATTTGATGCCACTACAACACCACTGTATACATGGAAAAAGGCCCTATAGGAAGCCATCGTCAGCCAGGATTTCTGTAAAGCAGAGGGAGGAAGAAGGCCAGCATAGGTTTGCCATTCCCGTGGTGTCCCAGTAGAGGGCTTTTATTTGGCATATATCTGTGGATGCCTTCATTTACACTCATGAAAAGTCTCCCTACCTCACTTGGATGCTCAGATATTGTTTAAAATTCTTCTTCCCAGTGGCAGAAGGCCTTCTTTCTTTTTTCTCTTCTCTGAACAGATTTCTGTGTTGAAAGAGGTGCATTCTTTCATCTGGTAAAAGTTTCCTGAGACCAAATATAAAAATTGTCAAGAATAGATTCTTTTGAACAAACATATGTCATCAAAGCGACAGAGAAGCTCTGCTACTGTCAGTGTGCATGTACTTTTGGATCTCTTTGTATTTCTTCTGTATGGGAGAGGACATACAGTTTTTGGGGATCATACCACCCTGTGCTCTTGGCCACTGTGGGATGGAGCAGAGATTCGCCAGAACAGCAGAGCATCCCATCACCCTTGTCGAGGTCTGGCTCTGCCATCCACAAGAGGCAGAGTCAACACACAGTCTCTAACTCCTTTCTTACGCTGTTTCTGTAACCCACACAGGCCATCATGGCGCAACTACCACAAGAGGAGAAGGCAAAAATTGCTGAGCAGGTGGAGATATTCCACCAAGAAAAAAGCAAGCTGGATGCCGAAGTGGCCAAATGGGATGACAGTGGCAATGACATCATTGTGCTAGCCAAGCAGATGTGTATGATCATGATGGAAATGACAGACTTCACAAGGTGAGGCCCAGACGCAGGGACATGCATTTTTTGATTAATCCAGAAAGCTAGCAGTGTGTATCCGCCTGTGAGAGCCTGCAGAAAAAATAAAACACTATATTGTGGCAAGATGATGGTGGGATTACACATTTTGATGCATAAGTCAAAATGATCGGAACTTAATTCTTGATCAAGGAGAATGGATTCATCTTTATGATTACTGTCGTATTTCTGAAGGCAATCATAAAATCAAAGCCTAGAGAGTGGGTGACTGATCTTTGGTTCATTCTGTTTTGGAATAAGTTTAAATGTTATTCTGAAGGTAAAGTAAACAATTTGTTAATGTCCCTTTGGAAAAATAAATATACGTGTATGTGCATGTAAATGTATAATACATTGCAGTACTCGCTCATGATCTAGCATTAATTTCTGTTAACATTTTACCCTTCTCTACAAAGAAACGGGCAGAACAATCTAAAATTCCATAATCTTGACAGGGAAGTTAAAAGTTGTAAATGTAGTTTTCCTTTGAGCTCTGAATAGTACTTACGATAAATCAAGACACCCATCAAAATTTTGTTGGGAGCCTTTTCTGACCAAGATTTTTGCTGTTTCTTCCATTAGAATATTGGGTTGGTCTGGGGCAGATTTCTTACTGTCTTTATTTGCAAAATGGTGAAATGATCTGTTTTATCAATTTCCCAGGAGACGTTTTAAATCCAAAGAGATAATATATTTATAAATTTGGCTGCTATATAAATTTAGGCTGTGACTTAACTGTAGTTTGTTTTCTTTTTGTAAACACAGGCACACATGCACAAAGATGTGTTAATGATTCAACATGGTATTTGTTGTTAAAACCATGCCAGATCTATGGCCTTGTCAAAACACCACCTCGTGGGTGACTTTTTGTTTTGTTTTGTTTTAATCACTGTTGAATGCTTCTGATAGGAAAAGGCTAGGATGGATTGTAGGCTGTAATAAAATATGGAACATCTTTGCGTCATCCCCTTTACCCTCTGCCTCTGGCCAATATGTACTAATGACATTGCTTGGCTCTCTTTCCAAATATTTTAAAATTGTTTTTGACTTCAGTGGAATGACTTTAGTGTTACAAGGGTGACCTTTGAAACTTTTAAATGTCATTGTATTCATTAGAAGTTCAAATTTGTCCATCTGGTTAGTGTTTGTTGGCTGCATAGATTTATTTTGTAGAGGTAATGGCAGGATAATATCCAAGCCTCTATTTCCATTTGAATTTTCTACAAATCAGAATATGACGGCAGCCTCAGCCGTTGCTTTCACAAGGCCTGTGATGCCTTAATTTGCTGGCTTTCAATATTTTATCAGTGTTTTATCTGATGTATATTATACAATCCATTAATAACATCACTAGAACAAATAATCTCATTAGTTTAAAGTGAATAATGAATCTATTCATGTTGCAAGTTTAGATCAGAAGAACATTTAGTAATTCTCTAGATTATATATAACTGGTTGGGAGAGATTTATATTTGAGGAATCTTATTATATTATTTTAAATAAGACAGATGTTTAGTATTCAAAGTATAGTTTTAATAATGAAAAGAAGGCTGCTTCAATTTCCTAGAGATTTCATATCATCATTTTATGCTGATTTGAATAATGGAATGTCCAGTATGCTACTGAGTATTATTTTCCCAATGCATGATGAGTAGTCTTCTGTCCCTTGGTGAGGACAAAGGAAGGAATAAATGACTAGAGACCCAGGGAAGGGTGTGAACTGGAAAGCAAGGAGAAGGCATGTGTAGAGCCTGTTCCTTTGTTGGCAAAGAGGCAGCTGAGTAGGGGCTTTTCTTCTGGCCTCTCACATCACACTTGGCTTTATGCATTATTGTTATTACTCTAGTATTTTCTGCCTCAAAGAGGAGTATTTTCAGCTCTCTTCTTAAAAGCACTCCAATGTACTACAATTGGACTTTAAAAAGTTTGTGGGAAAACAGAATCTGAAAATATTTGATTTGGTGCAAAAATTTTGTAATCATGCATAGAAGGGTCTTCAGAAAGTTACTGGAACATGCATATAATGAAAAAACGATTTCAAAGAATTTTTGTTAACAATAATTTAATCTTTTTAATGCATTTTTTTCATGAAAGTTTTGAAGCCCCTGTACTTTGCTCTTTTTTGTAGGAAAAGAATATATGTTGATGAGACATTTAAACTTGGCTACTCTTCTCTATTCATGTGCTTGATGGGCTGGTTGGTGCAAAAATTACGCTTGCCTACATTATCTTGTTGTTGTATTCTTATCACTAGCTAATTCATTAATTTGATTCAGTAATCTCAATGATATCCACTCCATTATTATTAAAATTGGAGAGGTTCTGCCTCATTATTTGTGTAATAACTTCTTCATGGAGGATAAAATTGATTATTCTTCATGTCTTTTTTTCTGCTCAGTTCCTGACTTCCATCTCATGGGCAATGGTAGAAGCACTGCCCTGCCAGGGTGGATTTGTGCTTTTTTTTTTTTTTTTTGCCCAGGAAGAAATAGCATGTTAAATAACAAAAGGTCTGCACTTGGAAATAGCTCATTTAATTGCCTAGCCAGCCACAAAGCCATCTTAAAATCAACCTTAAAGTCTGGTCTTGAAAGAAACAGAGTAGACCTGAAGAAACAACTGTTAGCATACAACCAGCTATGAAATACTGAGCGTCTGAGTCAAATGCCCTGTGACTGCCTAATATTCCCCAACTCTTGTTCCCATCTTGGTTGAGATTCTCTATCCTTGTCAGTTATTAACAATTAAGCAGCAACAATCCAGCTGCCTTTACCAAAACTTTTACTAGCTCCTTTTTCCGCAAAACAAAAATCTTTATTTGCTCTTCCTTTATGACCTTTAGGCTCTTGTTCGTACATATTTAAATGTGACCTCCAGGACATAATCCAAATGGCACTCCTAGAATAGTTCAGCTCCTGATTGTGCTGTCATATATAACACCTCAGAATTTCCAGTTCATCCAGATGTTCAACTTTGCTATCTCTATATGGCTGAAGCTAATTGGAGAAATTTCCCAAGCATATTTTATGATGCCTTCGTTCTGAGTTCTATGGCCCCATACGTTTGAAAATATCTTCCTTATATGTTATGTATCATTATTGGAAAATCACAATTGATATTAACAAGTTAAAAGGCCTTGAAAAGGCAATAGAAAATCAATCTTTAAACTTGGAACAACATTGAATTTGAATTATGAGGACTAAGAACATTAGCCCAGGATATGCTGACATTAATTTTTCACATTTATACTTTCCTTTTCATAATACCAATGTGAATTAGTTGGCAAAAAGGAGATAGTAGTGATACAATAATAGTTTTCTTTGACTGTCTTCCCTTTTTTTTTTGGAGTGCTTATAAACATAAACCCTTACATAGAAGTCATTTATGACCTCATGCGAGAAGGTTGCAAGAAGCTGTACAGTAGAGATAATTTTATAGCTTTGTGTTTCATAAGCAAAATTGCAAACATATTTCAGATGGAATAATAGATCACTGTTATCGTAAAGGACTGAATATTCCTCAAAACACCTTTTAAAATGTCCAAAATAAAGAATCTGGTCCAAGCTAGGGTAACACAGAGACATATACCATCATTTTGACTGGGGCTACAGTCAGCAGGGCCAATCTATCAATACTGCTTTCTACTGTCAAGGAAGACTCAAACTTCTTATCTTCTCTGTTCTGATCCTGATGTATTTTTCTGTTTGATTTTGTTTTTTGCTGTTAGCATTATTTCCTGTTCCACTTCCAACTTAATATCCAGATGACCGTAGCTCATTTAGATTCATGCTGTTCCATATAGTAGACACCACAGTGGCTATTTAAATGATTTCTCATTGCTAAATGAATATATCATAAGGCTTACCATTTTCATCATTTTCCAAGCGTACACTGAGAGAAACATTCATGTTGTGCAACCATTACCATCATTCATCTAGAGAACATTTTCATATTCCTCAACAAATATGCTATAGCTAAATTAACATTAATTTTCCATTACCACACAGCCCTTAAAAGCCATGATTTTACTTTATATCTTTGTGAATTTGAGTACTCTAGGTACCTCAGGTAAGTAGAATGTTATATGCATTTGTCATTTTGTGACTGGCTTATTTCATGTAGCATAATGTTTTTAAGGTTCATACTATTGCCACGTGTGTCTAATTGCCCTCCTTGCTAAGGCTAAATAATATTCCATTATATGGATATATAATGTATTTACCCATTTATCTGTTAATGGACATTTTGGCTGCTTCTGTCACTTTGGCTATTGTGAAAAATGGTGCTTTGAATATTTACATACAAAGGCATGTTCAAGTTTCTGATTTTATTTCTTTTGGATACGTACCTAGACAAGGAGTTGAAAGATCATATGGTAATTTTAATTTTTGAGAAGTCACCACACCATTTCTACAGTGTCTATTCCATTATACCTCCCAACCAGCAATTTAAAGGGATTCTGATTTCTCAGTATCCTCACCCAACCTTAGTATTTTCTGTTGCTTCCGTAGCAGCCATTCTGATGACTGTGAAGTGGTGTCTCACTGTGGTTTTGAAGTGCATTTCTGCAGTGATTAGTGATATTGAACAGCTTTTCCTGTACTTCTTTGTATTGTGTGTCTTTTGGAGAAATCTCTATTCAAACCATTTATCTATACTTTAGTCGGATTATTTGTTTTGCTTTTCCATTGAGTTATAGGAGTTCACTTTATATAGACAGGAAAATCATTTGTTATCAGATAATCTGATTTATATGTATTTTCTCAAGTTTTGTGAGCTACCTTTTCTCTGTTGATAGCTTTTTTTTTTTGATGCACAAAAAATGCAATTTTGAAGTCAAGCTTTTTTCTTTTTGTAGCTTATACTTCTGGTATTGTAACAAATAAATAATTGCCCAAATTTTGTTGAAGTCTTGTAAAAGTCTTGTAGTTTTGAGTCTTTGAGTTAGATTCCTTCCTTCCTTCCTGTCATACTTTTAATTGACATGGTAGTCAAAGGCTAAATGGTGTTTTGTATGGGCACAAGGTCATTGTTTTGCATATAGATCTGCTTTTTCTAGGATGACTTGTTGAAAAAACTGCCCTTCATTCAGTGATTTTAACACTGCTATGGAAAATTCACTTGCTCTTATATGTGAGGGTCTGTTTCTGAATTTATTGTAGTCCATTAGCCTGTATATTTGTCATTGTGCTAGTACTACACTCTTTTGATCACTATAGCTTTATGATAAATCAGGAGTCAGGATATGTGAGGCCTCTAACTTTGTTCTCCTTTTTCCGGATTATTTTGGCTATTTGGATTACCTTGACTGTCCATGTTAATTTTAGGATGAAAGTTTTTTTGGCAAAAACAGTCATTGGGATTTTGATAGATTGCAGCAGATTTGTAGATTCCTTGTGTAGTATTGATATCTGAATGTTTTAAGATTTATTTTTATTTATTTGAATGAATTACAGAGAGAGGTAGAGACAGAGTGGTCTTCCACCCATTGGTTTACTCCCCAGATGGCTGTAACAGCTGGAACTGCGCCAATCTGCAGCCAGGAGCCAGGAGCTTCTTCTGGGACTCCCACGTAGGTGCAGGGGCCCAAGGACTTTGGGCCATCTTCTTTTTTCCTAGGCCATAGCAGAGAGCTAGATCAGGAGAGGAAGCAGCCAGGACTAGAACCCGGCACCCATATGGGATGCCTGTGCTTCAGGCCAGGGCTTTAACCCCCTGCGCCACAGCGCTGGCCCCAATATCTGAATGTTAAGTCATCCTATTCATGTACATGGGATGAATGTCCATTTATTTATTTATTTATTTTATTTTATTTTTTTGACAGGCAGAGTGGACAGTGAGAGAGAGAGACAGAGAGAGAAAGGTCTTCCTTTGCCGTTGGTTCACCCTCCAATGGCCGCCGCTGCAGCCGGCGCACCGCGCTGATCCGATGGCAGGAGCCAGGATCCAGGTGCTTTTCCTGGTCTCCCATGGGGTGCAGGGCCCAAGCACTTGGGCCATCCTCCACTGCACTCCCTGGCCATAGCAGAGAGCTGGCCTGGAAGAGGGGCAACCGGGACAGAATCCGGCGCCCCAACCAGGACTAGAACCCGGTGTGCCGGCGCCGCAAGGTGGAGGATTAGCCTATTGAGCCACGGCGCCGGCCCTGAATGTCCATTTATTTGTATCATCTTTACCTTTTGGCAGTGACATTTTTGGAATTTTTAGCATGCAAATCTTTTGCCTCCATGCCTGGGTTTATTCCTAAATATTTTATTCATTTTGAAGCTGTTTTAAATGGAATTGTTTAATTTCCTGTTACGATGTTTATCACTTCTGTCTGGAAACACACAAGTTTGCTACATTTTTATTTTATATCCTGCGACTTTAGGATTTTCTACATATAATATCATTTATAGAAATAATTTTACTTATTCCTTCACAATTTGAATGCATTTTGTTTGTTGCCTACATGCCCTGAATGGGACTTCCAGAACTATGTTGAGCAGTGGGCATCCTCATCTTGATCCTCATCTTAAAGGAAAAGATTTCAGTCTTTCCACATTGAGCATCATGTTGGCCATAATTTTGAAAACTTTAATTAAGATGGAAAAAATTAGAAAATTATTTGATATTTTATCATAGGATCTAGCAGTTGCAGTGTTGGGCATGTATCCATAGTAATAAAAACTTATATTTACTCAAAAGTGTATGAAATAATATGTGTACCAGTTTTCCTTAAAACCAGCTAAAAATGGAACCTGCACAAGGATCTTCATTGGAAAAACTGTTAAACTGGCAGAGCTGAAAACAAGACTACTACTTAACAAGGAAATAATGCAATAGCTGGTTAAACCTTAAGGAAATTATGCTTAGATGAAAAACATCTGTCTCATAAGAGTATATACAGCCTGAATTCATATAGATAGCATTCTTAAAGTGACTTTACAGGGATGGAAAGCAGCGGCTCTTGGGTGTTGGGAATGAACTGAATGGTACAAGAGTGCGACAGAGACTTGGGAGATAGTACAGTTCTGTCAATTGTGGTAGTAGTTACATGAAGCTATATGTGTGATGAAATTGCATGAAACTTGGCTGGCGCCGCAGCTCACTAGGCTAATCCTCCACCTGTGACGCCAGCACCCTGGGTTCTAGTCCCGGTTGGGGCACCGGATTCTGTCCCGGTTGCTCCTCTTCCAGTCCAGCTCTCTGCTGTGGCCCAAGAGTGCAGTGGAGGATACCTCAAGTCCTTGGGCCCTGCACCCGCATGGGAGACCAGGAGGAAGCACCTGGCTCCTGGCTTCGGATCAGTGCAATGCACCGGCCCCAGCAGCCACTGGGGAGTGAACCAATGGAAAAGGAAGACCTTTCTCTCTGTCTCTCTCTCTCACTGTCCACTCTGCCTGTCAAAAAATAATAAAAAATAAAAATAAAAAAAAGAAATTGCATGAAACTTAAACACACAGGAATGCATGAATAACTCAAGAAATACCAACCGTGTTTATGGATTTTACTAATTCCAATCTGCTGCATTTACTTCTTTTTTTTTTTTTTTTTTTTTTTTTTTTGACAGAGTGGATAGTGACAGAGAAAGAGAAAGGTCTTCCTTTTTGCGGTTGGTTCGCCCTCCAATGGCCGCCACGGCTGGCATGCTGCGGCCAGCGCACCGTGCTGATCCGATGGCAGGAGCCAGGTGCTTCTCCTGGTCTCCCATAGGGTGCAGGGCCCAAGCACTCGGGCCATCCTCCACTGCCTTCCCGGGCCACAGCAGAGAGCTGGCCTGGAAGAGGGGCAACCGGGACAGAATCCAGCGCCCTGATCGGGACTAGAACCCGGTGTGCTGGCGCCACTAGGTGGAGGATTAGCTTATTGAACCTCGGCGCCAGCCGCATTTACTATTGTATATGGTTATATAAGATGCTGACCCTGGGGAAGGCGAGGTGAAAGGTCCATAGGACATCCCTGTACATACTGATTCTATCACTTCCATGCCACTTTGCATCTTTGTGTTTTCTTTTTGCCTTCATTTAAAAAAAAAAATCTTATTACCTAAATATACATCTTGAAATATTTTGTCTCGCTGCTTTTGACAATATCAATGTTACATTGCTTAATGAAATTCTTTTTTGACTATTTCTTTCCTGTCCTGCATTTTGGGAAAGTTTAAATAGCATTGGAGTTAGCTTTTATTTTTATTTTCTAATGGTTTAGTTAATCCCTCTAGACACTAGCTGTATTTACTAAAGGTTTTTTTTCTTTTGAGTAGTTCATTCTTAACAGATTTTTCTCTCATGCAAATGAGACTGTTTAGATTATTCAAAATCTAAATAAAAGTTTTAAAAAAGCTATTAAAAATAGATTATTCAAAATCTCCTAACAGGTTTGGTAAATTGTGTTTTCCTAGAAAGTTGGATCATTCAGGCTTTCAAATCTATTTACATTTATTTGAGGAAAGCGGGTTTATAAAACTTTAAATTTCTCTTTTCTGAGGTATTTCAATTTTACCTTTTTTTAACCTTTCAGTACTTGTTTTCTCCTATTCATAGCACTTTAATTACCAAAATGGGGCAAAATGCACTTCGTTTACATTTATTTACCAAGAGCCATTTTAAGTCTTGCATTTTGTAAAATGTCATTACATAATGTTATCATTGTCCACTTTGTATAACTCTACATGGTCAAAATAAATCACTTGTGAAAGTTCTTCACTACATTTTGCCACATTTCTACCTATAGGAATAGAGACTTGAAGTCTTAAAAATGCATTAGATATTAGACGTATATAAGGAAGGAAACTAGGATAAGTAACAAGCTGAAAAGTCAATATACATACTGATTCTTTATTTACCTCTGAACAAAGGAAAATGGAAAGGTTTACATGCTGCATTTCATGTAAAGATTGCTGATGCATCGTAATCTACTTTGTCTTATAATAAATATTTGAAAGACATAGTATTTTTTTTTAACTTTTATTTAATGAATATAAATTTCCAAAGTATGGCTTATGGATTACAATGGCTTCCCCCCCATAACGTGCCTCCCACCCGCAACCCTCCTCTTTGCCACTCCCTCTCCCCTTCCAATCACATCAAGATTCATTTTCGATTCTGAAAGACATAGTATTAAATAGGTGACCTAATTGAAGACCCAATGTGAAAATAATAGGGGGATAGTTTGGGAGAATAAAGACAATTACTGTCATACCATATATTGTATATTCCATCATAAGTCAAGGACTAGAAACATGTAAGCCAATGAAATTCTGAAATTGTGGACAGTTTCAGCTTATATAAGAGAAATAATTATTTTTCAAAATGCTAAACTGAATTCAAAAATGAAACAGTGTAATGGACATGGTATGGAGGAAATGCAGATGCATTTATTTTTTAAGACTGTACTTGAAGCTTATAATTTATCACTTATGGTATGAATAAGTGTTGATCATTTTTGGTAACTTGTAACTAACGTGGGAATGGCAACACTTCCTTGCTACGGTTGTTACAAAGATAAAATGAAGTAGTGTGTATATATTATCAAGTACATGATAAGGATTTATATGTTGAATTTCTATTGTTCTTAGGGTGATCATCTTTTATGGCAGCCATTTGGGGAACCAACAGAAGGAAGACCTTTCTCTCTGCCTCTCTCTCTCTCACTGTCTATAGCTCTGTCAAAGAAATAAAAAAAAAAAAATGGAAATTAATGCAAAGGATGAAATGTGAACATGCGCATCAGAATAGGAGAAAATATTCTTCAAAATGAATAGAAGTGGACTATTAACATTAAAACATGGCCAGCGCCAAATGAAGCCCAAAACCACAGTCCTAGACAAAGGAGAGGGTAGTTTTGTCTGTTTCGTGGATTTCTAATTATGTTGTGTATGTTGTTTTAGAGGTAAAGGCCCATTGAAAAATACATCTGATGTCATTAATGCTGCCAAGAAAATTGCTGAAGCAGGTTCTCGAATGGACAAATTAGCCCGCGCCGTGGCTGATCAGGTAATACAAGCATGAAGAGCTGGGCACATGCTGAGTGGAATTGTTAATTAGCACTTGGTTCTGTAATCAGTTTTATGTACACTATAAAGTGCTTCTGAAGAACAAACTGTGGAGCATCACTACTATTTTACATACCAGCGTCTGACTCTGCTCACATACTAAGATGATAACGAAGTTAGGTGCTGCTCCGGAGAGAGGCTTATGGCCATGACCAAAATTCCTTAAGAAAGAAAAGCACCCAAGGCTTAGGAGATACAGCCTCCTAGTGTCATGTGTAATCCCAGGCTTCACCAAGAAAAGTCAATTACTCTAAAGAACGGGGGAGGAGTGAGAATGAAAGCAGAGTTTACTTTCATTCTTGGGGTCTTGCTTAAATATTATCTTTAATAGAAATTTGTAATTAAAACTCCCCTTAAAAATATACTTTATGTTGGCTTACATGTTTGGAAAAATACATTGGGGTTGGGAAGCACCCTCATGTCAGACCAGCTAGCCATAAATTTGGACATCCACACACAGTATCCTTAGGATTTTTTTATTGATCATTTTTTAAAATTTATTTGAAAGAGAATATCTCCCGAGATCTATCCACTGATTTATGGCCCAAATTTATGATTTATGGCCCAAATGCCTACAATGGCCAAGGCTTAGCCAGGGCTGGGCCTTGCCAAAGCCAAGGGCCAGGAACTCAATCCAGGTCTTCCTGTGAGTGGCAAAGACTCTAGTACTGGAGCCATCCTCTGCTGCCTTTCCAGGGTACAAATTTAATAGGAACCTGGATTGGAAGCAATGTAGCTGGGACTTGAACCCAGGCACTCTGTGGGATGTAGGTGTTCCAACTGGTGGTATAAATGGTGTAAAGCAATATCTATCCTTGAAAAAGTTCTTAAGTTTATTCCTTTCCTTTCCTTTCTCTGGTGTTCCCAGGGAATTTCTTTTGTTTAATTTGTGAATACTAGAAGAAAAAGAGCAACCAGCCTCATAGGCAGAGCTGAGGTTTATCAGTGTAATGGGCTATGATGCGATGGTTTGTTTAAGCAATGGAAGGCAAAGGACTACACCTTGACAAGAAAAGTGAGCTGAGGGTTGGAAGATGAAGGAATAAAAGCATAGGTTGGGAGATTTGTCATGGCACCATGTTTTCAAGTGTGGTAATAAGAAAGTAGAACTTTCCCTCTTATTATTTAATATTGATCTCAAAATAAGGATGCTCTTCATGATTCATAATAATTTGTACTCTGACAAATTCAATATACACATGATCAAGAAATTTTAACAGACTCAAAGACATCAGAGGTAAATGATATTCTCAGTGTCTGTTATGCTTGTAGATAAAAATAGTTCTGTCTCACCTGAATCTTTGAGTTTATTTCCACAGTTATCATTTTATGTGGCTTCAGCTGGGACTCTCAAATCCTTGGCTAAACATCTTAGTGCAGAAGTGTTCCATTTTTTCTAAGGGCACTTTAGGCAATAGGCTTTTCCAGATAACTGAAGATTATCCTTTTATCACCAGTGGTTTACACGTAAACCGCTTCAAATGGAATGTATCTTAAAATACAATGTAAGCTTCTGCAACAAAAGTATATATTATGTACATGAATTTCCTTGTTAGAGTCCCCACCACAGTGATGCACTCTGGAGACGTTGAAACATACAGGATTACTTTCTTCATCATCATCGATTGCCTTAGTCCTATGATTTCTGTGTCTTTGTGCTGCTTATTTTAGGTTTCCTCCCTCACTCATTAGTATTGGGGTTGGTCCTTTAAACATTTGCTGCTGCAGCTCACATCCCAGACTCTATAATCCTTCAGATGCTTAAACTACTGCACTTAAAATAAGACCTAATAAATCCTCAGTTAACTTTCATTTACATATAGTAGGGCTAATCTGAGAGAGAGTTTTTTACTTTAGAGTTTTTGAGAAACATTGACTCGCGGAGATAACTCTTCATTACCCCATGTAAGAATTGCCCCCTTCCCACCCACACAAAAAGAGAGGCATAGAATTTGTAGGAGTTGAGAACCAAATCATTGTTATTGCTAATTTCAGAGCAGTATGAACTGTCAGGCTACACAGCCTAAGCTGAGCTTCTGTTCACAATGTCATATCTGTTCTAGAAAGTTCATGTAAAAGAGAGGTGAGACAATGAACTTGCTTGAATGTAAGTACACAGACCAATCGCTGCCTAGAAAGAATGCCCTTCTTGTCTGCAAAGGTTGCAGGGACCTAGGATGTGTGCAGTGAGTAGACACAGGTGACTCTGGGAAGACTTGTTAGAAAGGACTTCTTCCTGAGAGAAGACACATGAGTGCAAATTGAATGGCTTTTCCCTTATGCTTTGAATCTCAATGGCTGAAAGTGTGTTTAGGTGGCTCAAATTCAGCAGTTTTGGTTTTGATTTTCATTCCTGATTTAAAATTTTTAGACACTTACTTACGAAAATGAGGCAACATGAAGCATAGCCCAGAACAGTTGTGCTAAGTGGAAAACAAAGCATACATAATATACCAAGACTGTAAATTATTTTTGAGACTATGTCCAAGCATTTGAATGCTCTTCATGGCTGACTCCTGGTGCCCATTTTTGAGGCATTTGTACTGTCAATAGCTATGAAATTACTTGTGTCTTTTTATTAATGTTTTAAACTCCATAGGTCATGTCTTTGTTAAAATCCACATCTGTTTCCTATGTTTCTTGGACCACCATGCCTTTTTTATGCCTGTGTTAACTGCATTGAATTAAATGAGCAATGTCAAGCAGTAGGGTGGTTACCTTCATTTTGCCTGAAAATATTTTGTGAAGATTTGAGACATGCATGCAATATAAACCTTTTATTGACAATTGTATTTTTAATTACTATTACACTGAGATAGAACTGTCAGTTTAGGGGCTGGCATTGTGGTGTAGTAGGTAAAGCCATCTGCAATGCTGGCATCCCATATGGGCAATTGTACGTGTGCTTCACTTCTGTTCCGGCTTCCTGCTAAAAGCAGTGGAAGATGGCCCAAACACTTGAGCCCCTACCACTGACGTGAAAGACCCAGATGAAGCACCTGGCTCTGACTTTTGGCCCAGTCCCAGCCACTGTGGCCATCTGGGGAGTGAAGCAGTAGATGGAAGATTCATTCTCTCTCTCTCTCTCCCCTCTGGTGTAACTCTGCCTTTCAAATAGATAAGTTCTTTTTTTTTTTTAAAAGATTTTGTGTAATTTACTACAGAGCTTTTGTATCAAAATCTTTGTCAGCTCTCTGGGGAGACATCATTTTAAAGATAATTCCTTCCAGTATATGGGCCTCTAGTGTAGAATAAATATTACAGGTTTAAGTACATGTAGAAAGCAATTAAACAGTGTGAGAGATTGCTTCTTGATACATAGTGAAAAAACAAACACATTGTAAGTGTTGTATATGAAAGAAACTCCATCATTGTCTATTCTGTACATGGTGACATGAAGCCACTGACTTTACAGTGTTGATGAAACCATGTCCTTCCTTAAGCTTGAAGGACATGTAGCTCAGTCTTCCTGCCAAGGTCTTACTCCAAAAAGATGGCATACTTTTAGTCTCTAGGTACTTAGTTCTTAAAATATTTCAACAAGGATCTGGTGAATGTAAATTTTTTTTACAAGTGCCAAATTGGAGTCAGAACAATTTAATGAGTGGTCTGGAAGCAGCTCAAGCTTAATATTTGATAGCAATAGAAATATGTCAATTACTTAGTAGCCATTGGTTTGAAGTATCAGATATGTTTTAGGGAGTCACATAAATGTCTCTGGAAGCATTCAGCTAAGCCTAGGGTGTATTTTATGGATGTCTACCCACTTAAGTCACAATGAGAATTCAAATTCCCTAGTCAGTATCTGTCTTATGGTACATCTCTTGAAGGGCTCTGTTGAAATTCTTATGAACTCATCTCAACTGGCTTCAAATTCTTTGTGTCCAAACTGTTTCTCTTACAGTGGTCATGAACCATTTCAGAGTTTCTCATTTAAATGAAGCTCATTATGTTGCTAAGCTTTTGATAAATATTACAATATGAAAGTCTTCATTTAGTGAATGATGTGTTTCTCAGAAAACTCAAATGAACAAATTGACTTTTTTTCTCCAACTAATTGAATTGAAATTCTCACCTACGTAATAACGGAGAGATTGCTACACAGAACAAGTTAATTCTGTCATTCAGTGCTTGGATTTTCTTCATTGAAATAGCTTTTCATATAGTGAAAGTTGAACAAAAGTAGGAGAAAAACTATAAAATATTTAGTGTTCTTTACAGTTGAGAATGTAACTCCTAAAAATATTCATGAACAGAAACAGAAGTCTACAGCAAGCCTTTAAGAAAGACCTTCAGTACCTTTTTTTATTAAATTGTATAAAAAAAGAGCTAGCCATTCTAAAATTTTTGTTGTTGCAAGATTTTGAGAGGTATAGTTAAACAGAAAGAGGGAGAGACAGAGAGAGGTCTTCCACCTGCTGGTTCACTCCCCAGATGGCCCAATCTGGAGTTAGGAGCTGCTTCTATGTCTCCCACATGGGTGCAGGGGCCCAAGCACTTGGGCCATTTTCTACTGCTTTCCCAGGCTGTAGCAGAGAGCAGGATCAGAAGAGAAGCAGCGGGGACTCAAACGGGCACCCATACAGGCTGCTGGTGCCGCGGGTGAAGGCCTAGCCCAGTACACCAGTGTGCTGACCCCCGAGCTAGCCATTCTAAACCACTGACTGTGATCCTTCAAAAATGCACTATGAAGAGGCTAAGTTAAATGAATTTAATTAAGGCATATAACACTGAAACCTTCGTTTCTTGTATCCCTGATATAGCAAGTGTTAGAAATTGAAGAGTAGGTACTAATTGAGATTGCTTTTTTTGTTTTACAGTGTCCTGATTCAGCATGTAAGCAGGATTTATTAGCCTACCTTCAACGAATTGCCTTGTATTGCCATCAACTTAATATCTGCAGCAAAGTGAAGGCAGAAGTGCAGAATCTGGGAGGAGAGCTCATTGTATCAGGGGTAAGCTGGGACTTGGGCTTCACAATGTTAAGTTCTCACTGTTGTACTTCAAAGCAAGCATTCTTGGCAACAGTACTGCTAAAAACACCAAACTGCAATGATTTCAGAGTTTTTTTTAAAGTAAATGTTATCACCATTATTCCAGACCTTACAATAACTCAGAAAGAGCAATTTGATTTTCCAATTACCTTGTGTTTATACTAGCCTTGTAAAATCACCATTCCTCACAAGAAAACTAATTTCATAGTCTGGGAAATCATTGCCAAGCTGTGACTATTACAATTATTTGGGGCTCTGTATATTTACTCATTGTGAGTGTACTTTGCTTTGTTAAAGCTACTAATTTTTATTCTCTGTTCAGGAGCCAACCTCTCTATGTGTGGATTGTCTTCACATATTAGAGATGATGGAAAACAATAGGAATTCATTCATCAGGTTCCAATGCATACTAGGTTATCAATAACCCCTGAAAGCCAGAAGATGTTGGAATTTAATATAGGTTGATGTGCTGTTGCCAAAACCCAATATAGTTGTCAGACACTAACAAGTATATATCCTTTCCTCAGTCACTTCACTGTTTCCCTTCTCATGAAAATATAAATTATCTAAATCATTTTCATCAAATACATAGAAAGGAGAAATTCAAGAAATATTTAGAAAAACCACGATTTCTTGGCAAGATTTCCAAATGTATGTATTGAGATTCTTCACCTTGGCTTTTCCTCCCCCAGTCCCTTTTTCTCAACACAGGGTGCCATTTATTGTAAATTATCTGCAAGTTCAGAAGTGTGGCTGTGTCACCTTTGGTTCTTTTCCCAGCCAACCATCCTGCTGCCATCTTAAGTGTGGTATTATCAGGAACATGCCATTATTGTCACAGAGAATGCCTTGGGAAAATCAGGCTTGTCATGAGACTAAGTTTTTCTGGAATCTACTTTTGCAAATTTAGTAATTTGACCATTTGGTTTAAAAAAAGGTGTAAAAATCATTCTTGTACCCAATGTTTTAGTTACGAATCGGTTTGGCTTGTGGAAAACATAACTGGGAAAAGAACTGATCTGGCTTGCATGAAAATACCATCTGGAAAGCTTGTTCCATGCAGTCCTACCTGAGAGCCCAATTGAGTGGCTATTTTGTGCCTCTTCCCAAAGCACAGTCACCTCTTTGCTTTTCCAAAAAGATCCTGCTTCAACATTCTTCCACAACCAAGAGCAATCTGTCTTGCAATGTGTCCTTTCTGCCAAGATGATAATCGCCAAGATTCTCTGGCTAAGGAGTTATCAAAACATTGCATCTCCCTTGCTTCCTTTCTTATCTTCAGCCTTGTTGGCATAGTTTCCCATTCCACTCAGCTTTCATGTCCATCTGTGTATGGCACCTGTGGACCTGAGTGCTTGTTGTTCAGCTTGCCTCGTGTGCTTTCATTTGTTACCTTCCCAATCTTGTTATTTACGTGGATGCACAAAGCATCTTTGTGGATCTCTGACTCCGCAACCTCATCTGGGTGATATTTTACCGGCAGAGCTGCTCTCCATCATCCTCTCAGTTCCCATTGTTCGTCACTGCCACCAGACTTCATTTCCATTGTCTTTCCCTCATGTAGCTGTAGTCCAAACCATCACTGGCTTTTATCACTTGCACTGCTGGCATTTGCAGAGGTGTTTGACATTGAGAACACCATCAAGAAGCCTGTTTCCTTCCTTGGGTCTTGTTGGCAAAGTCCATAAATCCTTGCATGAGAGAAGGCTTCTTTTAGAGGAATGGTATGCACCTTTATAATAATTCTAAGTCGAATGCATTATAAAAGTTTGCTGTGTATTGCTCAGTGATTGGCCTGCTCTGGGCCTCCTCATGATTTATCCAAGCTTGATTGCTGTGTGGTGCCACACCTGCATCTGTAGTCTGCTGTCTTTACTGCTTCTGCCTCCATCTGATTCTTCATCCTCCTTCACTGAAGGCAAATGGAGGGAAAAAAAAATCAATATCAGCATTGTGCAAAATAGCCACAACTGACGGCTTCTAAGTCAAGAGTCAAGAATGTGAGACTCCATACACACAAAGTTTCAGTGATTTTGCCAAGAAAGTTGCATTCATGCTTTGGACGCCATTTATTTCATTGTCTAGCATGACAAAGTTGCTGCATATTTCGGGAGAAGCCATTGTAGATGACAGTGTAGTGAAAAAAAAAAAGGAAATACTTGAATCTTCTGTCCCATGTGTTTTTACACATGGGAATCAGTGCTGTGGCTTCTTCTCTAAAACATCATAGAAATCGAAGTACCAACAAAAGCAAAAGAGATTCGGACAGATTATTTCCATTTTGCCCTGAAAAAAATAAGATTTAAATATAGAGCCATGTTTTCATTGTATCATTCTGACATGATGAACATATGTTAAACAAAATGCACAATTACACATCCTGTCAGCATGTTTGTTTTATGTAATTCTTTGTACAAACTGGGGAAGTCAGGTTGTGTTGTGTCTTTGACAGATTACAGGGGAAAATGAGTACAAAAGCTCTCCTTGAGTCATGCTGGGGAAGTCCAGGATGTGTCTTTGTATGCTCATTTACAACACTGCCAAGAAGCCCCATTAGTTTTTTGGTTGGCAGTATTTTTTTTTTTTTTTCAATTCATTGGCTTAAACCATTATTAGTGGCTTAAATGTGTCATTCTTATTAAATCTCAAAATAGATCGTGCTTTGGCAAGTCAGTCAGTTCAACCTGGTTACTAAGGAAATAATGGGATAGAAAAAAGAGTTTTTAATTGATGGAAAGAAGAAATGCGAACATGATAGTAGGGGGCACTGAGTTCAGAAAATTCAACATCAGTTAGTTTATAAACTGGCTTTACCGTTAGCTTGTTTGAGCATTTGTTTAAAGTCTTAAGCCAGGTGATATGCTTTTTGGAAAAAAAAAATTTTGAAGAGAAGGAAGGAAGGAGGGTATTAGGGAAGAGGCATAAAGAGAGAACAGAGGACAAAGAAAAGAGAACCTTAATCAGATCGTATCATAAACTAGCTTATTACAGATAATATCCAGTCAATGTGACAGCATTATATTATCACGGGAAGAAGGTTGAGTCAGACTTTCCAAGTATGTAAATACTATTTTGTATGCATATAAGTACCAATGCACTGATAGGGAAATCATTTGGATAGTAAGTTATCTTATTTTTGACTAATTTTTATTAAGGTTCAGAGGATTTAATGGACACTTTGAGGTAAAAGTAGAGACTTGCACATAGATCCGGAATAGTAAAAATCACTCCATGACCTTTGTTTATCTTTAGCTACCCAAAGATGTATGTTTTGTATATTATTGCAAACAGGATTGGAAAAACAGATGAAGACCCTTCCAGTTAGGCATACTGAACACGAAGTGTTCAGATAAAACTGCTAAAGATCATCAAAAAATTTAAGGTCAAATCCAATGGGCACTCCATTATAACTATAAAGCCAGAGCACAGGAGAAGTAATCCTGCTTTCACCAGGAATTTGGCCAGAGGAGGAAGGACTTGGATGTAACTTATACCTGATGTACATGTAAATGGTAAAAAAAAAAAAAATTGAATACAGTTTATTATATATAAATTTTCTGCATAATAACAAAATACGTGAGCAGAGTTTGGAGGTGAGATAACAGTAACCTAAATCCTCGTGCTGGTTGAATGGAGCTCTTGTCAATTCTTGAGCAATAGAGAAACTTGTCCTAATATGCACTTGTTTATTGGCCATTTAAATTTTCCCTTTCCCAATCTGAATCACTCTCCTTGGGGTTTTAGAAAGAAGCTGGACAAGGTGAGCAGATACAATTTGTGAAATTGATAGGATTTGAATTGGTAAAGTCAAAGTTGGAGAAGAAATGATCAATTATAGATAATTGTTATTGTCTGTATCACATCACTCAAAACATTTTGATACTAAAACAATGAATATTTGTCATGATAGATGAAAAAATTCATACATATGCTGAAAACTTTAAAATATTCAAATCAATCCTACTTGACCCTGGCAGATTAGCAAGGCTATATATAGGATTTGTTATTTACCTTCTAACTTCCTCAATAGTTAATAAAATCCAGACCTGAATATACAGTTGATAAATGTGACCTATCTGATCTGATACAATTTTGGGAAAGAAAAAATGGATGTCATATTTATACATATATAAAAATGTAGTTTCAATGACAAATTTAATTGAAACAAATCTGTAATCTCCCTATCTATAAAAAAATGCCAGTGTCTTCTAACGGGATGAAACAGTTATTGCAATAAGCATTGCATCTAATTGTACAAACCTGTACTTCATGTAATACCCCACCCCCACTTTTTTTTTTTTTTTTTTTTTTTGGTATTTTGTATTTTCTGATTCTGTGTAGAGTCAATTCTTGGCTCGCGTCAGTGATCAAAGTGTAGTAAAGGGAAAAATATCTAAATTGCTAGCCTAGATGTGGGTACAGAATGCATTTCTGTGCTTCATTTAAACAAAAGGAGATGTGATCAGGCATTCATAGCTGTTCAAAAGAATTTTATCCAGAAGGTAGCTACTAACTATTTTGACTTTTTCTAATCTAGGGAAAGTTGGAATGTTCAGATCTAGAGAGTAAAATAAAACAAGTTGAGATTATAAAGTTGAATCAATAGTGAAGATTTTCAGAAACAAAATGATACAGGTACTTATCATTTATAGAATTAAAGTAGTTCTTGGCACACACAGTTCTTGGCTAATAAAATGAGTTGTTACATGATTCCATCTTTCTCCTAGCTGTTCTCCAAAGTGTTATACTAGTAAAATATGTAAAATCTGGTTTCTAGATTAGGGCCTCCTTTGTTATATTCATATCAGTATATGTGGTTATTTTTTTGTACAAGCCCTGTAGGGGAATCAGCCCTTAAGTGATTTTCAGTGAAAATTCATTATCCAAGGATGATGAAAATGACATTGAACCTATCACAGACATTTATTTTTGGAAGAAATGGGAAATTCATAGGAATTTTGAAAAGAACAGTAAACATCTTCTTGGTGTCAGGCATCCTAGAAAGTATTTTTTGTCGGTTGCCCTGCACCTGCGTGTTACCTGGAGACCTGGATGGGCCTGCTTTTCATCTACTCAGGTAGTTGATTTGATTGCCTCACATGATCTTTTGGGCAGAGTTACTTGTATTTTATTTGGAGTACATTATTTTTTAATAGCAGAAGGTGTTAGTAACTTAAGGAAAACTAAGGCTATTACTTAAGATGCCATCATTGAACTTTGATCCCTTTGAGTCTTCAAAGTTTAAGTGTTGGGAGCCTCTAATCAAATAAAAGGCAAATAATTGATACCTTAATCTTTGATTAATTAATGCCATAGATTCTGGTTGTATCCTGAGGATTTTTTGGCAGCCAATTAAGTAATACATTGTGAAAACGTGGAAATTGGATAAACAGGAAGCACTCAGATGAGAAAAGATTACGTATGTTTTGAGATCTCTGAAAGCCAGGCAAGCCTATTTAAGAAATACTGCTTTTCCCATAAGACTTAGTATAATTTTGAGTATTGGTTCATATAGAATAATTGTCCAATATTACCCTAAGATGTTTTGTATTTTATTTATTATATAAATTTATTTATATATTTATTTATATATCTATTTATTTATATAATTTAAAAATCTTACTTTAAATACTTAAGGCTCAGAAGTGTCTCAGAAACTATTTTACTTGACACTCTCTATCTTGAACCAGTTTTAGATATGCAAGCGTCATCCAGATGTACCTACTCCCTTATATTGAATGAAGTAATTACAGGATGCTACAATTTTGATTGAATGCATTTACTTGGAAATGCTGTCTATAAATATAGACCCTGCTTTCTGATTTTCCTCTATACACTGGTAGATTATTTAAAATTGGTTAACTACATCTATTATGATTTTTCTTCTTCCTATTTGGACTTGTCCCAAGAATTCTTGGACATACAGCTATTGAAGAAAAAAGTTAAAATGTGAACAAGTTGATATAAAGAAATATAAAAAGGTAAAGAAGAAGACAGATAATAAATCATCCAGTAAAGCTTATCTAGGGATTACATTATGGATTTTGCACATCTTTCCATTCCCTTAGGAGGACAAGACTAAAATAAGACTCCACAGCAAAACTGAGGCAGGGTTTTTTATTCAGTACTAGATTGGATAAAATTCTGATAATGTTTTTTGATAAAGAGATCTGTGTTTCCACAAGTAACTTCTAATAACCAAGTAAGAATCAGGGCTTAACAGGTTTGCATTTATTTCCTGCTCACCAAAGGATATTTTCTGATTCCTTGAACTCAGCATTTTTATTATATCCTTACTTATATAAAAGGCACAGTGATAAATACTGGTTGAGTCAGGGTATTATCTCTAATACCAAATAATTTATTTTAAAAGAATACAAATTTTTTTGTGCATTGTATTTTTATTAGCCTCTATAGTATATGTTTATTTTTTCCATTTAGTTTCTCAGGTTACATAAATGTCTAAGATTCCTGGCTCAAAAGCAGGGTATCTGTTGTTAATGGCTATCTCTGTATACACTGTTTTTTTGGTTCACGACATTCTAGAAATAAAATTGTGTTTAACATACTGTCGTCTGCATTCTGTCCCTACAGATTACTTTATCAAGTGCTTTCTGCAGTCTAATGTAAATGATTTATAAATATGGTTGTGATCACAGCTCAGAAGAGAAGTACGTGCCACGTTACAGTCCATGTGTCTTATAAATCAGAAAGGCTTCTGAATGGGCAATACGGAGTTTTCTTAGTTCAGAATCCTTTAGCTGTTTCAAGACACATTGTTGACTCTATCTTGAACATTTTCCTTCTGGGCAATAAATACATTTCAGATACTTCATCCTGGTCCTATTTCCTTGAGGACAAGCTTTCTTAATTTAGACTTTAATCTTTTCTTTCATCATCAATGCTATGTCTTATGTTATTACTTTTTTCCAAATACCTTCATCTGTGCAGATGCCTTGCTGATGCTGAACTCGATTGGAACTCCTTCAAATCTGTATAACCTGTCTCTTGACCTCTTTCATCCATTTTATTTGGCAAATCTATTTTGCAACTGAGAGAGAATGTCTTGGAGAAGTTCCAGTCAGCCTCATTTCCTAAGAATCATGTACTCTTTTCAGCTCAAGTTTCTGTATGTGAGACACTACTATAAAAGAAAATCAAAACATGATCTCTTTATCTAGGAACTCCTGGTTCCAATCTGCTGCTATGAACATTTATTGGAACCTCCGTTATTGAAGTGTTTCTCTTCCATAATGACATTTCGGTCCAGTTGTCTGACAACTGCCTGATCATGTCTTCCACATTGAATTACTTTGTAATTTGTAAAGTATTTGACCTGGCTTTTCATAATTCTTCATATTGAAAAGTTAATTTTTTTCTTCCCAAACAAAAATTTTAAGCCAGTCTTATGATAATGGTGCAGCAATAATAAGATCTCTTGACTACAGAATCTTAATCATTTCATATCTTGAAGTCTTAAAGGGCTACTCATTCATTTATGGTATATTGGGTGAATTATGTGGTAAATCTAGTCACAGTGAGACTTACTTTTCATGAGCAACATCAAGAGGCTAGACCCTGAGAAGATTTAGAAAGTTCATGATCCTGGCTTTTCATCCTATTTCAATTAAAGTTTTGTTCTTTTAATTAATATCATAACTAAAAGCATTATCACAACCAATCATACTAAATTCAGCACTGAAAGGTCAGCACAGTTCACCACTTGGCATCCTTTTGATGCAGCCTAGTTTTGCATTGGGTTCCTGAAGTCTTTCTCCATTTCCAAATAAATAATAGGTAAATAATAAGAAAAATACCAATAGATTATAATCTGATTTCAAGTTGTTATACTTCAATATTTAAAAGTGTTTAATAATTCCATTTTTATTCTAACATTGAGATAAGTGGATTGTTTTTCTTGGGTAGTAAAAATCAGTTTATTGGAAGAATGGTCAAGTGCATAATTAAACTGAAGGACCTCTAAATTTTTTGAGGTGAGATGATCCCAGTGTTTTCTAATATATAATATATTTGAAACTGAGATGCAATGGTAACTAACATTCTCTAAAATAAGAAAATGAGATGCCTAATTTATAAAATCAAATGAGACTATTGTAAATTATTAACAAGCAAAGATAAGCCAATTAGTCAATGATCTATGCAAAAGTTGAGAAAAATAAAACTGTCAGGCCACTAATTGCAAAATCTTACACAAAGGAAGCTGTTAAATATGTAATTTGCATTTAAACTAGAGTACAGAACATGGAAATAGAATACATGGCTTGATTCCTCTAGAAAAGGACCAAAAAAAGTCAAAATCAGAAGTATTTCTTCTTAATGATGGACACTTGTTTTTCTATTGTCTTTATTTTTTTTTAAAGTTTATTGTGAAGTGAAATATGGAAATAATGCTGCTAAATTCATAATTAGTTTGAATTTGGTAGCTTCTGTGTTTCAAATTGCTCCCTAATCTGCCAATTTTCCTCAATTTTAAATTGCAATCACTATAATGTGTTTATATATTTAGTAACCTAAGAATTGAAGAATGAGGAAAAGAAATATATGGGCTTAAAATTTTATCCGTGTATGGAAATAGGCTTTGGGTTTTACACATGGTACCATGAATCGCAAGCTATTATTTTCAATCATCTAAGATATTTTCTGTGGCAAGAGATGGTGTCACTTTTCATATATTCCACTAAACAGATGACAGTCTGGTTTCTGTGTGAATGCATTAAGCTCTTTCTGCTCCTCCTATCACCCATTACTTTAGTGTGTGTAATGCGTACTTGATAACTTTGATTATTTCATGTTTTTGAACTTCCAAGTCACCATTTGAAAAACATACACATTATCATACCCTGTGTCTGATTTTCCTTATAAATTCCAGTCAGACATGAAATAGATCTATGACTGGAGCAGAATTCCTTGTGACAAAAATGTTTTGTCAGCATCATTGAGCCATATGTTGACCTCTGAGAGTGACAATGTAGAGCAGTCTTAGGATAACGGAAATCATGCTATCAGACTTTTTAAAAGCAGTTTACAAGGTGGGCTTTAACTACTCCTTTTAGATGTATATTACCTATAGCGCACATAGAAAAACTTAACGATTTTCTATAATATTTTATAATGAATCTTAAAAATTCTAAGGTAGAAAAAAGCATTGGTTATTGGCTTATCTTTTGCATTATGGTCCTTATGCAACCCATCCTTGGGTACAAAAATGACGAGTAAGAAGAGTTGCAGTTCTAGGAGTAATGCCTGCTTTAGTCCTACAGTGATCCCAGAGAATGAGGTAAGTATCCCTTGAGTATGGTATGCTGGCCAAGTGTGCCAAGGCCGAGAGCTTGACGAAGGTCACACAGCAGGGCACTGGAACCTTTAAGAAAGGCATCTGAGAACCCTACACGTGGTTTGTTCCAGGCTTTAAGAGCTGCAGCCCTTGCTTTCTCTTGGTGATCTTCAATGCTTTAAATAGTGGATGCATCCTTTTGAATCCCAACATGATTGTCCCTTACCATGTCTGAAAAGGCAGGATGCTTCATCATCCTCCTCCCAGATTGTCCCTTTGCCTGTTCAAGAGCCAATGAGGAATCCCAAAGGCCTGGCAGGTTAACTCAAGAAGGCCCCACTGTATCTCTTTCGGTGCCTAATTCTTTCATTTACCTCTTTCTCCCAATAACCCATTCCCTCTTCCACCTCCCTAACCCCTTCCCAAGTAGGGTACGTTTTTTATTTTTTTCTCTTGCTCTCTCTCTCATGCTCTCTTTTCTGTATCTCTCGGAAATCAGACAGGAGTTCAGAGCACTTTCACTACCTTTTATGAGGTAGATTGTGATGTCATAGATGGGGGCAGGGCTAGTCAACTTTCTACCCACCTCCCAACCTGTGCTGAGGGAGCTCCGATCCGGAGTGGAAGCAGTGATTCCTCCATGGTGAGTAACTTCCTTTCTAATCTAATGCCTCTCACTTTAATCATTGATTCTGAAGATGGGGGTGGGGGAATCCAAGGAAGTGAAATGTATCTACTCAAGCCCTCCTTACTTCCTATTAATCAACTTTGGGCAAAGTATCCATTTGTTTATTCTTTAAAGGGCTCAGGGATTCTACAGCACTGATAAGAAATACTCTTCAACTGTGATCTAAACTTGAGAAGTGAAAAAGGTATTTTCATTCCTTTACTTCTCAGTCTCACTTGCCATTGAGACTGAAAGTCATGACCTATGTGGAATGAATCCATTCTGTAGACTTTTTGTAAGGTTCTGTAAGGAAAACTGGTCAGAAGGATGTAGTCTTGGTTGGTAGATTTCAGGGTCTTAGGATATCCTTTATTGATGTTCACCAGAGAATCAGTTGGCTTTTCTAACACTGTGGGGACAAATGTAAGGAAACCCATACATGAGGATTATCAACTAAATTTGTTTTGTTGTAAATAAGTAATAACTTCCTACTGCATTCACTAAGTGTTCAATATCAAAAAAGTCAGTTTCTGCAACTGTAAAGCTGCAGCCCTTTCAAGGTCACAATTAAATTTGCTCATTTGCTTTGGTTGCGTGTCATGACCTTGATGCTGTTTTGGTAGTTAAGAAGTTGAAAACTTATTGTTCCTTGTTTCATTTTGGTTTCTAGTACTGATTAGTTCTTTTATATGCCTTAGTATTTAGAAGGAAAAATCAACTGGAGTGTGCATGTTTTCTCACTTTCTTGTTCTATTCTGGGTATTTATTAAAAATGTCACCATGTAGGCTTTTATATGTTAGGATAATCGTGGACCTGGTTAAATCTTTTGGGGTATCAAAGCATCACGGTCAATGTTTCCAAAAGGGTTTGACAATTTGCATGGACACCCTGTTATTTTTCATGAGGTATGATAAAGGCACCCTGGTATGGATCATAGGCATTATGAAAAGTATAAACCTCTAGTGGAATAGCCATGTATAAACATTGATGTTGGAAAATTGGGAGTAGTTGAAAAGGAAGTCCTTTTTCATCAAAAGCTTCCTCGTATGTGTAGATCACATCCCAGTATTACGTATTTTTATAGTGACCTGCATTAGAGCTAGTGCCCTTACCTTTTGGCCTCCTGAAAGGCCGGTGGGGTGGGTTCTGAAGTTACTTTCCCCCCTCGGTTTTCTAACCTGAAGTTCAAGTAACTGCAGTGACGAAGATTTCAGGCTCAGCGAGGGAAAATAGGACCATAACTTGACAATAGGATGTGGGTAATTCTCATCTGCAGTCAACATAATCCTGCAATGTGGGCAACAGTGCCAAAGTCTGGTATGTTGGGTTAAGCCACTGAGTCTCTGACCTGCCTTCCATTAAAAGTACTAGACCCTGGAAACCCAGGTAGAAGCAAATCTCCAGTGCCAGAACACTCTGATGTCTAATCATAGCTCAAGTCTTTAATGTCTTTTATCAACCCCTTATACAGCTGCAAGGTAAGAAATGCTCATATCTTACAAACTCTTGGAACACAATCATCCTTAAACTTCGTGAGTTAAGAACGGTTGTATTGTGCACTTGTGCAAATTCAGAGAGTCTCATGGAATGCATTGTGCATGCACTTGTTTATTTTCATGTGCATGTTTCATTTATAGTGGTGCTCAGTGTTTTTTTTTAATCCATTTGTATGTATTGAAGTTATAATTTAAAAATACATACATATATTATACTCTAAATGAGACAGTTGAAGTGTAACGGAAGCTGTATTAATTTGGGGTCTGAACACTGTATACCACTCTTACTTCTGGCATTGACTGGTTAGGTAACTCAGAGCAAATTAGAAGGAGATATTGTAAGGAGTTCCTGTTCAAATATCCTAGGACTTTACAATGGATTTACAAGGATATGTGTAAAAGAAAAGGACTGAATTGTCCATGAGATATAATCCTTACATTGGACTTAATTATTCAAATCAAATAAACATAGCCTAACCTAGGGCTTAACATGTACACTCTAGTTAAGGTAGTATTACTTGATCAATTATAGATGGATAGGTAGTATTACTTGATCAATTATAGATGGATAGATAGCCTATTTTTTATAAAGATTTTATTTATTTCCAAGAGTTATGACAGAGGTCTTCCATCTACTGGTTAACTCCCCAAGTCGTCGCAATGGCCAGATTTCATATGAAGCCAGGAGCTGCTTCCAGGTCTTCCACCTGGGTGCAGGGTCCCAAGCACTTGGGCAATCCTCCGCTGCTTTCCCAGGTGCATTAGTAGAGAGTTGGACTGGAAGTGGAGCAGCCTTATGGGATGCTGATGCTGCAGGCCAGGGTTTTAACCCACTGTGCCATGGCACCAGCTCCACCTGTGTTCTTTAAAATGCACAGTATCACTTAATTAACCTAACTATAAACAAGTTAGAAATGTATGTATGAATTGCATTTGAAGCACTGCAGAATCCATGATAGGTATGTGACATGTGTTTATGTTCCAATGATTTGAGATTTATAAATACCCTTATCTCACAGGTAAGAGATGGAGCTGGTCACACTGGGGGCTCTGAAATTCAAATGACTTATGCCATGTTGCTATAATTCATGGGTAGTATTTTTTTTTTTTGACAGGCAGAGTTAGAGAGAAAGGTCCTCTTTCTGTTGGTTCACCCCCAAAATGGCTGCTTCGGCTGGCACACTGCGCTGATCCGGAGCCAGGCGCTTCTTCCTGGTCTCCCATGCAGGTGCAGAGCCCAAGCACTTGGGCCATCCTCCACTGCCTTCCCAGGCCAGAGAGCTGCCTGGAAGAGGAACAACTGAGACTAGAACCTGGTGCCCATATGGGAGGATTAGCCAAGTGAGCCATGGCGCTGGCCCATGGGTAGTATTCTATGGCGATAGAAGTGGGTCCTGGCTCCTGAAATTGAGGAACTGGAAGAGTTTAGTCATAGGCCAAATGCTAACTCCAAAGTAAAAATAAAAAGTGCTTACAAAGAACTAAGAAATATACCTGTGATCTGGATGAATGGGATAGCTTTGTGAAAATTGAGACGTTTAGCTGACTTTGAACCGAGTGGTTGGGATTTGTGTTACTGTACATCAGAAGATCAGGAAAGAATTCTAAGTTTACAGGACCACAGACTTGTTAATGGAGCTCAGGATATATTGCTTTCAATCAAAACAAAAAGTCTTTGCTTTTAGTTTCCCTGAACACTCATTCCACTAACCACGTGCTGACTTCAGAAGGTAAGATAGACCTGTTAGGAATGATTGCTATTATTATACATAAAGATAAAATCAGGCAGTCATTTTCTCGAGTATGTAAAGGCACAGATACAACTATGAAAGCAAGAGGAAGACTAACCCTGTCTATTTTGTGAGTGGAAATGGATTAGCATTTTGGAGTTATTGTCAGACTTAGTAGAGGGTGATGGGAATTTCCAGAAGATGAGAATCCCTGGAGCCAGGATCGTTTCCTAAGCAGAAGTTACTCTGTCCGAACTGTAAAAAGGGACAGGATTCTTGCTTACTGTACAGAGAGTTGATAGGACTTAAATGCTAAGTAAAATTTCATATAATTTTCCAAGTCTGGTTTCTGTATACACTTGGAAAAAGATTATGGATTTGAGCAGGGTTCACCCATATTGACAATAAGGACTTGGTTTAGATCACCCAGTGAAAGGTCTCTTAGTTCCTATTCTGAGATAAAAATTAACCTGTAGAATTCATTTTAGGAAATCACTTTGTCTACTTGGGAACTACAAAGTGCTGGCATAGAACTAACTTCTCAAAAGAGGTTCAAGTAACTAATTATGGAAAATTAAATGATGGTAGAGACATTAGGATTATCAACCCAGAGGCAAGGCAACACATGTCGTCTTCTACCCCAAACTGTCCCTGAAATAATCAGTTGTTAGACCCTCGCAGTGAGGATGCTAACACGTTGAGAGGCACACCCCAAAGACTCAGAGTCCAGACCAGCTGATGCAAAAGCAAGAGGATTTATTCGGCACCTGTGCAGACGGGCCTCCTGAACTCTGGAGTCCAGAGAGTGTGCCCAGCACAAAGCCACACGGTTTATATACCCGCAGCGACCAATCAAAAGCACTATAGTGTCCATGCACACAGCAGTCCAATCCGTGAGCTGATCATGTGAAAGGCATGCGTCTTCTATCCAATCAGCTACGGGATCACATGGGAGGCATGCACCTCGTCGCCATTTTGTTGTTTACTTCTTTAGCAGTTCCTTTCCCTGCCAGCGCCATCTTGTTCACCCTGAGGGGGACGACGTCTCGCTCCCTTCGTTCCCCTGGAGGGAGAGCAGCGTCCCGCTTCCCACACCGTTATTTGAGTATTAGGAGGCATACAAACTGGGTTAGGTCTTAGCACAGCCAGGCACAAGTGTCACAGCTAGCTAAGCATAGGGTCCCTTATTTTTATAGCTGCACCTAATTTTAGCTTTGGGGGAAAAAGTTTAGGGCTATAATTTTTAAACTTTAATTTTATTTGGGGCAAAGGTGACTTCTTGTTTTTAATAGTGTTAGCTTAAGTCACTCCATCTTGGTTTGATTTTTAAGGTTCTTCACCGTAAATGTTTCTTGAATATTTAACATTTGCTATGCACTATCAAATGTACTATGGATTCATAGATGAAACAGACACAAATCAATACTTATGATGGAATATCGAGAAATTATTTTGCATATATTTTAGTGATTATTATTCATGCAGAAAAGGAGAAAGCCTTGTTAAAGGAGTAATTTATTTTTTGAGCCTTCAGGGATAAGGAATCCTCATGGAATTGATGGTTTTCAGGTAGAAATGGACAGAGAGGAACATTCCAAAAGAGAATCAGAGCATTCATGGTATTGTGGTATTCATATATTAGACTGAGTAGACCTGAAAATGTCAGAGAGGGGAGGGAAAAAAGATGAAATCCGGAAAGTGGTTTGGGGCTGGGTGTCAAAATTTTTTTGCCCTACACTGTTGTTACACTTATACTGTTGTTAGTGTTTTTCAAAATGAACCAAGTTATTTGCATCCCAAACCGAAGAAGGAGTGAAAAGAGGCTATTAAAATGCAGAATCCTGCACCAAAGTGCACACCTATTGGCATCAGGATTAGAAGGAGTAAGATCTTAGTATCTGCAATGGCCTCCCCCGCCAACCCAGAGGCACACCAGTTGATTCACTTACACCCCACATTTTCAGAATCCCTGCAAGGCAGCAAAGCCGACTCATGTTTCTAAGTTCTTACAAAAAGTTTCAGAAAAAAAAAGAGGTTTGGGAAAGATAGGAGTAACAAGTAATATAATATCCTTGAGACAATGTGCATAAATTTTGATTATTAAACATAAAGAATGACTAAGGGAGGCTGTTAAATCTCCTTGAAGGAAAGGTGTGAAACTGTTAACATTTAAGAGGCTGTTTTTCATCTTTCCTTGCTGTGTTTCAATGTCAGAAGTCAATGAAGATGGAAGGTAAGTAGTTGTAAACCTTCCAACTTATGCCAAGACAGAAAAAGTCCGGCACACAAAGAATGGCATTCTTTGGTAGTCATTTAACTATTTCATTTATGCCATGCCAATGCAGACTGTGACTTGTATGCCCTGTGTTGGAAAAATATTTGATGTAACTATACCTTAGAATCGATAATTTCTCAGAAGTGCGAAATTTCTTCCAATCTTCTCTCCATGGACACTTTCTGTTACCCTACTCCCATCAAGCCGAATAGCATGCTAGAGAAAGTATGTAAAGATGTAGGCGAGGAAGACACCAGACCACAGACTTCTCATTTTCCTCAGACCTAAGAGTGGGTCGGGAAGAGGGCCTTTGCACCTAGCCACAAGGATGAATTCTAGATTTAATCCCCGTATTGTTTTGTACATAGTTCATCTCTTCCAGATTGCCAAAATCTTCGGTATTTTTACTGTAATAAAATCTTTGGGCAGATAGTGATACTGTTAGAGTTTAGAAGCATATTAACTGCTAGAATGGCAGACCCTGCCATTAATTGAACACATTAGTTTAAGCATGTTGAACTAAAGATACTGAAAAAGCTTTCTTACATCATTGTCCTTCTGCCCTGACTCCCGAAGCAAATGAACCATGGGGTGGTTCAAGAAATTTCCCAGGGAAAATGACTTACCTTGACATGTATCCTTTTTTGTCTGAATAAATGCCAAGCCAAAAACAGTAACATGCTTTTGATTGTTAGAGGTCTGGGGAGATAGGGGGAAAGAGCAGAGTGGAATGTTCTGAAAAATGTTAGACAATATCATGTCTTTTTGAAATAATATTAAAATAAGATATTTATGTTAAAGTTGAAGGACAATTCTTACAGTTTGCACACTGTTAGACACTATTAACAAGCTTTATGGGATTTTACATTTTAAAGTTGGAATAGTTCTTCTTAGAGGGACAATTGTAGGTAGTAAATACCAACCATTATTCTTATACTCACAGGAAATGTTGTAGGTTTGTGTGTGCCAGGCAGTGAATTAAGTGTCATAATGGCACTGTTAAAACCGTTTTCCTATTTTGTCCAGTGAAAGACACAATCATCCCCTGTAAAAATATTAGGAATACGAGGTTCAGAAAATTTACCTATCTGCCCAGAGGTCACAACATCAGTGGCTGATACACTGCAGTATTTCAGGAAAAGGGTGCTGTGTCATTTCAACATAAATTTTAATCATATAAGGGGTCTTTAAAAAGTTCATGGAAAATGTGCATGGATTAACTTATTTGCCCCCAAATAAACTTATAATTCTATTTTTCCATGAGGTTACAGACCTAGTAAAGATTAAATGTCCATTTTTGATTGGTTGTCTACATGATGGGCACATAATGTGTTTAATATGCTTTTTGTCACCCCTTCTTCAATTGATTTTATCACATCTAATAAATGATTGTAAGGTCTATCAGTCATTTTTTTCCTTTATTTCTACAGAAAGCATCTAACTTCAATAGATTTGAAGTTATTGTTTACCTGTGATTGGAAACTCAAGTAAAAATTTTTTCCTGCATTGAATTGCTTTGTAATTTGTTGAATTCTCTGGAATAGTAAATCAACTGTTATCAATATACATTATGGCAGGAAGTATACAGAATTTCTTCCTAAAGAACTTTGTTTCATTTGCCATCCTAACTGCAGACTATGTTACCTTGTTATACAAATATAATGAAAGGAAATTTGTTTAATTTACCTAAATTATTAATGCCCACTAATGATATTAACCATTTGTACTTAGCCTTTTAAATATTTACATTGGATTTAGATTCCACTGTATATGATAAAACCTTTAAGTAGAGACTTACAATACACAACACACAGAAGGAGTTCAGGGGCAGTGCAGGAAATGTACAGTTGCTAAGAATCCAGACATCCAGTTTTATGATCTGCTATACTTAGTCGGTGGCTTCTATTCTCAAGTGCATCTTTTGGTCTGAGACACCTGCTAGTGTTCCATTTTCCATGCACTAAGAACTGAGAGGACAAAACAAGGGCTCCCTTTCTATATTTGCATCTTTCAAAGAAGCTTTCCAGAAGCACTTGCCTGTGAACAATTCTTGCCTTCAGGTCCAAAGGTACCTTTAGCTTCAACAGGGACTGAGAAAGGAAAATGAAAACGAGCTGGACTACCAATGCAGGTGAAACAAAAATGAAGATTAAGTATTCCCATAAAGTTAGCAATCAGCATGAATTTGGGGACTAGAAATCAAAACCTCTTCTTGGTAGTTTCTGGAACTGAAATTGGAGTATTACTCTACAATTAGCTTCAAAGGGTTTCTTCTCTTCTCCATCTTTGAGAGAATTAAGACAGGTAAGTTGCTGCCCAGCTGGATGAGAAGATTTTGACTTGAATGTGAGGAGGGCTTAGGTTCATTTCTGGGTTATGCTAGAAGGAACCAGATAATGAGGTCTGAGTAGCACAATTACTTCCAGCTTTTGTGGAATCTGAAGAAAACCAGGCAGTTAGGCATGGGATGACAGTTGTATGCCCTGTATTCCATAGGATAAGAATTGACAACTGACTTCTAGTAGCTGGTTGTATGAGCTTCACCTGATTGATTGAGCTGTAATTACCATTCTTCCTGGCTTTAAAATGAGAATGAAATTAGTATCTACTTTAACAGGATGATATTAGGATTAAATGTGCGTACCACATATCTAAGTGGAAAAAAATTGTGTTGTCTCTTCCAAGAGCCTGTACTGTATCTTTCTGATGCTATACGTGCCCCTATCATATCATATCCATCCCAGCTAAGGCAATGAACAACCATTGAAGTTCTGTCCCTATATAGATTATATATTTTTGGTCATGATGAATCCTGTAGGAGTCATTCATTACACAGGTGACAGCTGAAAATACAGAAAGGGGTAACCTCACCAGAGGTTGTCAACTAGGGACTCTCACATTTGCCTCTGTTAAAAATCCTATAACCAATACACATCGTCATTCCAGGGTTCTGCCTGCCCAAGTCTGAAATTCAGGTCCAGAAAAGGTGTATGCAGCAGCATGTTTGCTATTCCTAAATGTCTGTGATACTGCTGATTTCTGGAAATCATTTGAAAAATATTGGTTTGTGAGGTGGAGAAAGGAGATCTCTAGAGGCAATAGTGAGTTTCCCAGGATAGGAACACAGCTTGACCTCTTTCCTTGGAAAACTCTTGGTTTATTCCAGTAGTCAGTTTTCGACTTACCTCCTGTAGATAATCTTGTTGTGATGACCAATTTCAGGATGCTTAGCAGCTGTACACATCTCTGGACTCTCCTCACACAGTTGCCTGTGGCAACTCCTCTTCCCCTCTAATGATAATCGAATGTCACTAGACAGTGCCAAATGCACCCTAGAGTGGAGACTCTAGCAGGCTGAAATTTTGATGTTCATCTTTAAATGGAGGCTTTATTTCTTCCTTCTGGAAGAGTGAAAGATGGCAGATAAAATTGTTGTTGATCTTCATCCTAAGACTGGCTACAAGATATGGAGGTACACTTTTATAAACCAAGACTCTTGCAAACTCATCATAGTCATCCTCTGGCCCTAACCTTCGTAGGCCTTTTAAAAGTCTCAATACACCTCCCTTTTTAGTTACACCAAGTCTTCATTTCTTAGTAATTCATCCCAAAGACAATTAGGGATTTCAGAGCAACTTTTGTTGAGAAAAGTTTTAAACAAGATAAAATGACTTCAGTATCTTTTTATAAATATGACTATTGTGGGTACAGCATTCCAATTATTTTCATAGTATTGTTTAAATTTATGAGAACACATGGATATTGCTTTCCTCCCTCCCACTCCCTCTTTCTCTCCCCCCCCCCTTTTTTTAGTTTGAGATGATATTGCTGAAATTGACAGTATAGTAAAAAGGCTTCCTACTTCACCAAATCAGTGCAGTATGTAAAAAGCAAAAAAGACCCCAGTTTAGTAGGAATGGGGATAGTGGTTATAAACACTAGTTGAATGGAAAGAGGAACATTTCACCCATATATAGTCATTTTAAAGTACTCAGATAATTAAAGCTGCAGTAGCATAATGTTCTTAACCATTGGTTTGACAGAAGTATGAAACAAAACTTTACAAAGTTACATTTGCAGAAATACTGATATGCAGATTTTTTTTCTTGTTTTTTAAATTTAACTCCCATATATATGACATGACATAGAATATTTGCGTTTCTGGGTCCAGCTTACTTCATTCTATTGATTTGCAAATGTTGAGTGAAGAACAAAAACCATATGATCATTTCAACAGATGCAGAGAAAACACTAAGATTCAAAACCCCTTCATGATAAGAACCCTCCACAAATTAGGTATTTATACATGCTATATATCAAACAGCCAATATCATAGTGAATGGGGACAATCTGAAAGCATTTCCCTTCAGATATGGAACAAGACAAGGATGTCCACTTTTGCTACTCTTATTCAATATAGTACTAGAAGTTTTAGCAAGAGCAATTAGGGAGGTGAAAGAAAGGGCATCAGAATTGGAAAATAAATGTTTGCAGGTGACAAGATGTTACACATGGAATAACCTAAACACTCCATCAGAAAGCTGTTAGAATTGACAAACCAATTCAGTCATGTTGCAGGTTATAAAATAATACAAACACCAGTAGTCTTTTTGTATGCTAATGAGGAACTAACAAAGAAATCAAAGAAATCTCATTCACAATAACAATACACACACAAAATTTAAGCATAAATTTAACCAAGGGAGTCAAAGATCTCTAGAATGAAAATCAAACACTGATGAAAGAAACCATTTAAGACCCCAGAAAAATGGAAAGATATCCCTTGCTCATGGATGGAAATAATCATTGTACTACCTAAATCAACCTATAAGTTCAGTGCAATCCCTTTCAAAATACCAATGACAACCTACACAGACTTAGAAAAAGCAAGCCTAAAATTCAGATTGAATCACAAAAGACCCAGAATAGCCAAATTAAGCTGGAGCCATCACAATACCTGACCCAAAGTATACTACAAAGCCATAGTAATTACAACAACATATTACTGGCATTAAAAAAAGATACATAGATCAATGAGGCAGAATAGAGTGCTCAGAAATTAATTCACATATAGTCAACTGATTTTTGACAGAAGTGCTCGGACCATACAGTGGAATAAGGATAAACTCTTCAATAAATGGTACTGGCGAAACTGGATGTATAAATGTAGAAGAATGAAATTAGAGCCCTACCTCTCAACATATACAAAAATCAACTCTGGATGGATCAAAGCTCTAAATTTAAGACCAGAGACTATGAAGTTGCTGGAAGAAGACGTAGAGGAAGCATTCAGACATTGGTGCAGAGGACAACTTGTTGGATAAGACGCCCAAAGAACAGGCAACAAAAGACTAAACATATAGGACTGTATAGAGTGAAGAGACATCCAACACAATGGAAAATAGATTTGTAAACCACCTGACAAATTTTTAATATCTTGAATATATCAGTGTTATGGGTATGATTGTGGCAAAGAGGCAACCTCGGTTCTTTGTTTCATGTGAAAGAAGAATTTCCAAGTGGACAAGGCAGAGAGCAAAGAAAAATTTAAGTCAACCACCTCCTGCAGCAGCCAGGAGCTGGGCTCCAAGATGGGCAGACTCCCCTAACTGTGACAGGTGGAGTTTTTTAAGCACAATTGGGATGGGAAGGCAGAAAAGCAGCTAACAATCACAGGGAAGGAACAAAGCCCATTAAAAGGCCACCTTGTAATGCTGTCTAAAACAAACAAAACCAGGAAGCATCAGAAAGGTTGAATTTGTTTTCACAGTAAACTGAAAACACAGCAGGGTGGAATCACTTAATTCCTCACTATTTCCATGATAAAAATGAAAACCCCAAGGGGCAGGATAAGCAGGGGAAAGCAAGCGTTTTGCACCCTCTTAGACATATTTCCCTTGTCCTCATTCAGTCTGCAACCAACCTAACTGCCTATTAGCTCCTCTGCCGCCTCATCAGCAACTTAACCACAACAAACCCCCAAACAATCCAGTTGAGAAATGGGCAAAGGACTTCAATAGACGGTTCTCAAAATACACAAATGACCAACAAATATATGAAAAGATCCACATCACTAGCCATCAGGGAAATGCAAATCAAAGTAAGGATGAGATATTACCTGATCCCTGTCAGACTGGCTAAAATCCAAAACAATGACAAACGCTGGAGACAAAAGGGAACACTTAACTGTTGGTGGGAATATAAATTAGAGCAGACACTGTGGAAAACAGTGCAGAGATTGCTTTCGAAACTAGAAGTAGACTTTCCATCTGATCCATCAATCCCAATACTGGTTATATACCAAAAAAACTTGACTACAATGTATCAGAGATACTTGCTCCACCATGTTGATGGCAGCACTGTTCATAATACCAAAACTTGGTATCAACCAAGGTGTCCATCAGATGACTGCATAAAAAATGTATTTATACACAATGGAATATTACTGAGCTATAAAAAAGTGAAATTCTATTTGCAAAATAGATGCAACAGGAGAAAATCAAGTTGAGTGTTTTCATAACACAACATACAAAAAGGATTTGGTTTCTAATTGACTTCATCTGTCCTCTGTATTTTTAGTTTTTTTATTTGGTAAATAGGTGTCTTTAAAACTTTCCAGGAAAATATATATTATGAAAAAATTATATATCAATTTCAAAAAGTTTTGCAGGGCCACTTCTGTGGCACAGTGGGTTAAAGCCCCTGGCCTGCAGCACTGGCATTCCATATGGGTGCCGTTTGATGTCTCAGATGCTCCACTTCCAATCCAGCTGTCTAATGCCCCAGGGAAAGCAGTGGGCAATGGCCCAATTGCTTGGGTCCAGGATGAAGCTTCTGGCTCCTGCCTTTGGATTGGCTCAACTCCGGCCATTGCAGCCATTTGGAGGGTGAACCAGCAAATGGAAGACCTTTCTCTCTGTAACTGTCTCAAATAAAATAGAACTTTTTAAAAAACTTTTATTTAATATAAATTTCCAAAGTACAACTTTTGGATTATAACGGCTTTCCCCCCCCATAACCTCCCTCCTACCCGCAACCCTCCCTTCTCCCGCTCCCTCTCCCATCCCATTCACATCAAGATTCATTTTCAATTCTCTTTATATACATAAGATCAATTTAGTATATACTAAGTAAAGATTTCAACAGTTTGCACCCACACAGACACACACAGTGTAAAGTACTGTTTGAGTACTAGTTATACCATTAATTCACATAATATAACACATTAAGGACAGAGATCTTACATGGGGAGTAAGTGCACAGTGACTCCTGTTGTTGACTTAACAAGTGACACTCCTATTGCGTCAGTAATTACCCTAGGCTCTTGTCATGAGTTGCCAAGGCTATGGAAGCCTCTTGAGTTTGCCAACTCCAATATTTAGACAAGGTTGTAGTCAAAGTAGAACTTTAAAAATTTTTTTGTACCAAAATCAACTCATCTTTTAATTTCATTTTGCACACATATTTTGAAGTATCCTTGTACATTTTTAACTTCAGAAAACAAAGTGATAGTTTATTTTCTTTCTTAAATGGAGTACTTTTTGAATCAACAACAGGAGGCACTGTGCACTTATCCCCATGTAGGACCTCGCTGTCCTTAACGAGTTGTACTATGAAAATTAAATGTAAAACTTGTTTTCAAACAGTACTTTATACTTTGTGTGTGTGTGTGGGGGGGGTGCAAGTTGTTGAAATCTGTACTTAGTACAGAGTTGGTCTTTTGTATATAAAGTTAATTAAAAACTAATCTTAATAAAGAATGGGATGGGGGGGGAGTAAGGGTTAGTAAAATGGCGTAGTCTTATCTGTGGCAAGATCTACATCCCAACACCATCCTAGGCTTTAGCCCCCGCCACCATTGCTGGAAGCCAGGTGGCCACATGGCCCAACCACTGGTGTCAGCTCCACCCCATCCTATTGGGATTCATTGCTCCTACTTCCCCGCCTGCCCCCTGGCAAAGTTTTAAAAGGACCTGATCCTGAACACGTGGCGCATTCTCTCTCTCTCTCTCCATCTCCTGATCTCTTTCCCTCTCTGTCTATCTCTTTCTCTCTTTTGATCTCTCTTATGCTCTTCATCTTCCTCCTTTCCTTCTTCGCCCCTTCCCTCAGGTCTGTTGGGTTTTCTCCAATAAACCTTTCCCTCACTCCAGTTTGGTGTGTTTTGTGGCAAGCCTAACAGTGTGGGTGGGAAGATAGGTGTGAGGGGAAGAACTGCTATAGTCCTAAAGCTGTATCTATGACATTTGTATTCATTAAATAAAAGCTTTCTTAAAATATTTTAAAATCATTAACACATCTGGCTGATGGTCTCTTGGAGATTCAAATTATTTAACTGGGTGTTTTTGAAATAATATTTATGATGAGTATCTGCAATGCAAAAATTAGTGCCAGGTGCACCCCTGAAACCTAGCAAATAAGCGATAGGAGTTGAATGTGTTTCACCACTCAGTATTCATGTTTCGTAAGAGAAAGTTGGAGAGCTGTAACAGGTGGCAACTTCAGATATAACAGAGATCACTTTCAAATATTTGCTTAGAGTCTATTTGGAGATTTTGCCTTGGAAGGTTTTAGCATATCAGGTACAGAAATAATGAGGTGGCTTTTACATCTTGTAATATGGAGATGATTTAACTTTGTAAAGGCTAGGTCCATAGAGACTCCAAGATAGGGATTGTGCCTTGACGAAACTTTCATCTTAATTTTAGCCATGATTTTTAGTAGGGGTAGGATACTGTATCATACTGTCTCCAACTCTTTAGTGTTTATCTTTGTGCCCTGGTTAAAAGTTGTCATCTTCTTGGATTTAAAGTAGTACCTCATTTTTTTTCCTAAGAAAGTTTTCCAATTTCATAAATTTGAGGCTTTCTTTCAAAGGAAGCATTAATATTTTGTTCTGTGATTTTTGGCACTAGTGTTTGCATTTCCAGTCTCTTGAGGATTCTGCTTGCTTTAATCTGTTAAATTTGCAAGTTTCTTGTATAGCTCAGCCTCCTTTGCAAGGGACCAGACAATATGTTGTCCACCCATAGATGTCCTTTGTTGAACTACAGAGGTAACATTTCCAGTTTTAGATTGAAGGGCGTCCGCTGGAGCTTTTGCTGTGTCTTCCTAGAGTACATTCACTCCAGGAGAGACCGACTAGAAGGTTCCAAACTAGGCCAAGCCCTGGCAGGTACCTATCCTGGCTTCTAAGGAGAACCACCTTAAATACCTTTATGTATCTTATTCAAAGCAGTTAGAGCTATGGTATATTGTTAAATACACCAAGGATAGAGGTTATATATCTGCGTGAATCATGATTGCAAGAATGAAAATTTGAGAGAAGTTTTCTCCTCTGTGGCCTAAGAATATTTGCCCTATTGTGCTTGGTCCCATGACTCACTTTTGAACTGTTAAACACATCCTAAGTCATGCCTCTCTCCAGACCAATGGTGCCAAACCTGGAATATTGTGTTCAGAGCAGGAAAAGCCTCCAGTAGATTTTCCTGGTCAAGAAAGATTGCAAGTTATGTGTCACAATAGGGTAAGTGATATTCTACCAGATACAGATTTTGTGATCTCAAGTTCACAAAAATAACTTTCCTCTATTTCAGTTTCCTCATATGTGAGGAAGAGATGGTGATGTATACTTTGTGTATGTTTTGAGAATTAGAGACGATGTATTAAAGCTTCAGTACTATGCCTGGCAAACCAGATCAGTGCCTCATACATGCTGGTACTGCTAATGGGGGAGATGGTCTAGAAACAAAGACCTATGTTTTGCTTAAAAAAAAAAGCAAAAATTAGGCACAAAGAATTCAATTGAGGCTGTTTTCTGAGCAAAGCCTGATCTTCAAACTCTGCCATTTGGAGAAAAGTAAATGAAAGAAGCCATAAGCTTTGCATTGCAGTTTATCTAAAGTATATATTCTCTAATATGCCTCTAAATTCCACTCTTTTTGAAAATCTCATGCCTTTGGGTGCTTTCCCATGGAAGCATGGACAGTTAAAAAGAATGAGTACTGGACCAGAGATTTGTGCCCTAGCTTTCTCTTCAGATAAGCCTTTACCTGTATTTCACCAACCAATAAACTCACAATGATTCTTCAACACTCACACTCAGCAAATGTTTACCATATGCAAAGTTCTGTTTTAGGTGCTTGGGATATACACAAGGGTGAGAAATGATTAACAAAAGAATATATATTGAATGATGATAACTGCATGAAAATTATTCAAGGAATAGCAAACAGGATTGAGAGTAGGAGTGAAGTAGCAATTGGCAAAGTATAGTTTTCATGAAGATGTCCCTATTTGAATAAAGATCAGATAGCAATGATGGAAAAATTCTTGCAGGAATCATGGAAAGAGTGCTCCAGTAGAAGAAATAAATATAAAGGCTTTGCATTATAAGCATCACTGGTCTCTTTGATCAAAAGCCAGTATACTTGTTTTAGTTCTTTAAACAAGGGAAAAATCAGCAGTATTGGTACCCAGAACATATGAGCTTGAAGACCATTTAGGTGGCATTGGACTTGAGTCAAACTGAGATGAGGATTCACTGGAGCATGTTCATGAGGGAAATGCCATTATCTGAGTTCATTATACAGGATCACTGTGGCTTCTGTTTAATAGAGAAAAAGAGGTAAACAATAGGGAGCCAGAGAAGAGATCAAACAATGGCAGCTTTCTAATGATGATGATGTCAAGTATGATTGCAGATTGCTTGTTGATTGGAGATAAAAAGGTATAACCTAAGACCCTATGTATTGAACTTAACATTAGGAAGAATTGTGTTGCCGCTGAGATGGAGAAGAGTGCAGGAGAAATAAAGTGATTCATGGGGCTCTTGCAGTCTCTGAAATATTTGGAAAAATCTATAAGACAAGATATGCAGATGCTTAGATCATTCTGTCTAAGTCAGGAGGTAATCTTTTTGAAAATACCTCTTGCAAGACCCTAAGTTGAATCTAGACTGAAACAATTAATGGTTACAACTCATTGAGCTGTGTTCTGAATTAAAGGTAGCAGGCCCTTACCTGAATCTATGGGTGTACACTTTGATTATTTGAAAATGATTTGAAAGTGTGTTAACACTGGGAATGTAATGACCAGAAAGAAAGATGTGGAGAACATTTTTCTATGTCTACTTAAATACTGTTTCAAAGTAGACAGAAAATGTGTTCAATTATAAAAAGCTATGAATCCACTGCTCAAATTTAAAACTAATTAAAATTACTGGGTTTTATACTGCATTATACTGCAGCCCTCTTATAAGCCCTTGAGTAATGATACCATTTCTTCTTAATTCTCATTTCTATAATGAAAGAATTGAAACTTTAAGTTAATGTAGTATATTATTTTATATAGCGACATATGTTTATAATATTTCCCTTCAGTTATCTGCATTTTCTTTAAAAGATAATTCTTTATGAATTGTGTGAGAATAAAACAACAATACTGGAGAGAGAAGTGAAATTCATACTCATACTATTTTTAAAGTGGTCATGAACAGGTTACAGGAATCAAGTGATAGCTTTCTCCTATAAAGTGTGGTGGGTATGGTGATTGGGGTTCCTCTTGATTGCTGACTCTCATCAGCTGCAGTATTTGAGGAGGCTCTATGTTGAGAATTCTGAGACCATGTCTAGGATTAGTAGAAAAGAAGATTGTGATTGATTGGGCATGTTTGCTAATGAAGAAGTAGGAGCAATCCTGTCTTTACTGGTTACAGAAGGGACTTAGATCAGTAAATGTGTATTGTAAGAATCCCTCTTGCTTTTTCTTTTTTTTCCTGTTTTGCTTCTGTCTTACTTCTTGATGTCTCCCAACTTTTACAGGCCTTATCCTAGATAATTTCAATCTTTAGAATTTTGACTTTGAATCACCTTGGAGTTTTTCTTTGGAAGGTCTGTTTTTAGAATATGCCAGCAAAAGGCAGTGAGATTGGTATGCTTACATGTTTGCATTACCTAGTTGGAAAAAACTTGTAAATACCACTAAAGCATATGTAGATTTAAGATGGGGAGATAAGACCAGTCTTATCTGGAGATGGCAGATCCTAGATCAAATGGGTTAAGACTGGGCTAAAGATGAAAAAAAATTAAGCATTTGTAATCTACTTTAACAAAATTGAGCTACGGATTTAGGACGAAAGACTGTGAAACTCAAGTGTGTGGGTCTTGATGGAGATTAACAGAGGACTTGAGAAATTGGTCTTCAGTCTGTGACACCCTTGTATCACCAGAAAAGGCTCCATTTTTTTTTTATGTATTTAAGGATATTAACTGGGGTCTGACAACAGTGTAGACTGAAAATTACACAAATTAGTGTATTAACATTGTCCAGGTAACAATCTGCATTTTAGTAGAAAATATCTAGAAATAATATCTTAACCAAACAAATATACTGAATTTTTGAAATCTTTGGACTTTTAAGTGATTTTGTAAAATATTTCATATTAACTAGCTCCTTTAATACTTCCCAAATTAGATCTTTCAGCATTGCTATACCAGTTTAGATTATCTTTCCTCCATCTCCTAGTAGAGTCATGTTGATTGTCTATTAACTTATTAGGTCGTAAATGTTCTTAGATGCTTTGGGTGTCACATTTTTACATACAGCCTACATATTTTCTTGTTCTTGATTCCTCAATTAAAAGATTTAGTAGTGCTAAAACACATATACGTGTTTCAGTGTTTTTCTAATTCCTTCATGAAGTTCTCCGAGCTTTTCTCCCTAATACACTGAAAGTGTAATACTCATGCATTAAGAAGCAACCATTGTGGTGGTGGCTTCCATAAGACAAGAGCTAAAGAGAATCCAAAATGCTAGCTTGAGGAAACTTTGAAAGGAAAAATACTGGAAAGGAAGAGATAAGTATTTTAAAGGACCCTTTTTGGATTTTCATGGTGAATCACAGAAATAATGAACCCCAACATTTGGTTACCATGCTGCAGTTACTGAGGTTTAAGCACTTTATCTCATCTAATGAGCTTAAAAAGTGCGATTTTCATTTTTACTGTAAAAATGAAGATTGAGGTATAATGACATTCAGTAGCTTGTTCAAGATCACTTAGCCAGTGATCAATCCAATCAGGGTTTGAACTCAGGCACTGTTAAAGTTCAGATTCCAGGTTTTCATCAGGATTCCAAAGGTGAAAAGGGAAGGGAAACACGGAGGCAGCAGGAAAAGCAGGAATGCGACACCATGCAACCACAGAAGGGAGAGTAGATGCAGCTTGAAGAAAGGGGTAGGGACGAGGTGACCACACACATGCCTCTTCCAACCAGCACCCGAATGCACATTGTATGCTGGAGACTTGGGGCCATTCTGTATGTTGTTAAAAAATCTTTAGTACCCTTATTGGCAGTATCCAAGTTTATAAAGAATCAAAAGTGTGTCGTGTCCATTAGCAACTCTTGGATCCATTGTTTGAAGGCTTACTGCTCTTGGATCCTTGGACAGTGGCTCAATGTATATTCATCTCTTGCCTGTGATGCCACATGAGAGGGAAAATGGTGGAAATGAAGGGATTAAAGGTAGTCCCACTCTACTACTGACTCTCCTATAGAAAATGCAAAAGGGAATTATTATAAGATAGAACCCTTAGATTGTTCATATGCTTCAGCATGTCTGTACTAAGATGACAAGACCAAGTTAGTATATTGGGTATTTATGGGACATAAGGACCATCTTTCAGCCTAAGGCTATCTTCCAGTAATGGCAGATGCCTGAAAATCCATGGGCACTTCTTCCCTTGTTCAGTTTCCTCATGATTTTTTTTTTTTTTTTACATTGGAACAAATGACTTAGAGAAGTTCTGTGGATTTCAAGAATGAGAAAAGGAAGGGAAAGGAAGGGTGCTTAATGGAAGCAGAGAAGGAAGAAATATACAATAAAGAGACAGAGACTGCCTAGATGAAGTTTATAAGGCCAGCGCAACTCAATACTCTGACTTCTCTGGGAGTCCAAGGTTAGCAAGAATGCCTTATTTTGGGTTGAGTAAAAGATGTTCTTTCTTTAATGGTGAGAAAAAATGGCTCAAAGCCATATTTAGAAAATTTGTTGACTGTAATTAAACCTTCATGGGAGTCCCCAAGGTTTACTTACCTATAATTGAAAAAATGCAAATGAAGATAGTTAATCAGTGGACTGGCTGACTATGAAGCGGTACTATCTACCTAAATGAATTAAAAAGGAAGATGCAAATATGTCCAGTTGAGAAAGTTACCCGAGAGCCAACTGGTAAAATTTTCAGCAAGGCTGTGGAGACTTTTTTCTTAGCCTGACGGTAATTGCAGTGCCTTTCTGCTAAGGTCTTTGCCAGACTCATCTTGCACCATCACATACAGATTTCCGAACAACTGGCCTTCAGCACTGGTGGAACACCAGCTGCCTCTCTGGCATCACTCAAGGAAGCCCTGCAGAAAAATAACAGATCTCCTTTCCCCCTTTCTGTGCTGATTGATCCACTACTTAAAGCTGTAAAATATGTGCTTTTCAAGATCCTATATCAAGGAGGAAGAACACTCCTGGGCTTAATCAACACTCCAGGAACTACCCCACCATTATTTTAGCTATCTGTTATAAGGAATGAGTATGTGTTATTATTTATTTTCAGGTGGCTTTTAAACAGTGTAACAGTCATTCTCACCTCAGATATCCTATTTGTTGATACATACAACTAAGATTTATCATCTGGCTTAAAGTTAGCCTCCAAAAGATTTGCACTTCTGTTAATACTTATGTCTTCTCTTTACCGATCTCCTTAATTAGCAACACAGAATATGATGTCATTATCAAGAAGTACACAATTTCTCCCCAGAAACTGGCTGGGAGAGAAAAAGGGTGAATGCAGTATCACTTAGATAAAAACATTTGGCCGTAGTCTTACAGGTAGCAAGGAAAACAATATGAAAACAGAGTTAGAGGTACAATGGATGATCTATCTATGCTGTAGCTGGCATCAAGTTGCTTTTTGACAATTCTGTCACAAAGTGACCTCTTGGAGGAAGGCGGTAAATATGCTTCCTTACCCGTGCCACTTAGCAGATTCAGAGGGAACAAAATGCCATGATTGATTAATAATGCCTGCCATGGATACTCTTGCGGTGAGTGGCAACTTGCTGCCCTGTGCTCACCACTGTCATTCTCTTCAGAGCAAAGAATCCTGCTTTGCCAGCTTGCTTCATTGTCGGTGTTTGCGAAGGAAGAGTAAGTGGACCAGAGCTTGCCATACAGGCAATGTCTTTTTTGCAAGCAGATAAAAATCCTGAGAGGACTAAGGGTGAAAGATGTGATTAGGCTGCAGCTTTTCACCATGTCTTTGCTTATTTATCACCCTGGACTTGATACTTTTTAAAAAAAAAAAAGTGTTATTGATACAGACTCTGAAAAATGTAGGCAGATATTTCAAATGTACCACAGTTTCTAAGAAGATCAAATATTCCTTAAAAGCCTCATGGATTTTTTTAAACATAAAATATTCTTGGCGGATAATAGGCTCCAATGTTCTGGGTTTCTAACCTCTCATTCATTAACAGCAAAGCTGACTTGTAGCTCAATCTTTTTTTTTTTTTTCTTCCCTGCAAGCTATTTGTGACTTCTTGTGGTGAGATAATAGTTTAAATATAAGTAAATGACCAGCTCCAGTGGAAAGATTCTAGTTTTCCCAATGTGTTTGCTTTGAAACACTGCCAATTTTTTCATCACAATTTCCACCTGGAAAACCTAACCCAGGCCTAAATTAGTAGAGACTTCTAAAAATACCTGAATGCTAAAACTACATTATTGCCATTTGAAGACCTTGCAGGTGGCTAACATGGGCTTTGACCATACCAGGGAACCATTTTAGCATTCTCTAAATCATTACTGTTTTTAGCTCTGATGACGTAATAGAAGCAACCGTGGTCCAAATAGGACTGGGTTTCTTCTTCCAGGTATTTCTAAGCCTTTTGAAATAATCAAGGTATCCTTAGCTTTCATATTTCAAAATCACCTTTCAAGTGGGCTTGGTTTATTTTATTCTGTTTAGTTTATCCAGAAGTTCCTTGGCATTTGTATTACTTTAAATTCAATGAAAGATTGTTTTGTTGCTTGGATTTCCATGAATGTCCATTTGCTACATAAAATTTTGAGTAGTAGATCACCATCATCTTTGAAAACAGACATACAACCTGCAAATTAATGTAATTAACTGCTCATCTTTACAAGTTGACATCCTAAGATATTTATTATGTCATATATAGTTAACCCAATATTTTCCACCCCTTCACATTATTTGCACTTTTGAAAATGTTGTCTGTTTCTTAAAGCAAACCATTAAATCTAAGTAGTATTTATTTTACTGCTGGTTTGTCTCAGGAAGTCCACTAGTATTCGAAAAGATTGCCAATTAACTATTATGTAGACAGCCATGGCTATTTTCTTTCCAAATAAGATATTATTTGATGATGTAATATCTAAAATTATTAAAAGGTTACTGAGTTTGATCTTGAAAGTCTTCTGAGAAAATTTCTAGTAAATTTATTGGACTTAGGGAGAGAATATGGTTTTCATATTTCAGTGTTCCATTTTCTCTCTTTATAAAAATACTATAATGACAATAAAGGAAAAAATTCAGACAAATGGACATACATAACGTACCTACAGTATGTAGAATACTATTCATGAAACAACTGGGAAAATCACTATTAGCAAAGCATTTGATTTCTTTTCTCTACCTCTCTAAGATTAACACCCATAATTACAGTTGTGTCTTCCGTGACTCCAAATAATTCTATATAGAACACAGATACCTTAACCCCAGCATGTCCAAAGCTAATGTCCAAAGTATTACAGCACTTCAGCTTCCTTCTTCTTTCTTTCTTTCTTTCTTTTTTTTTTTTGACAGGCAGAGTGGACAGTGAGACAGAGAGACAGAAAGGTCTTCCTTTGCCGTTAGTTCACCCTCCAGTGGCCGCCGTGGCCAGCGCGCTGCGCTGATCCAATGGCAGGAACCAGGTACTTCTCCTGGTCTCCCATGGGGTGCAGGGCCCAAGCACTTGGGCCATCCTCCACTGCACTCCCTGGCCACAGCAGAGAGCTGGCCTGGAAGAGGGGCAACTGGGACAGAATCCGGCACCCCGACCGGGACTAGAACCTGGTGTGCCGGCGCCACAAGGTGGAGGATTAGTCTAGTGAGCCGCGGTGCCGGCTGCTTCCTTCTTATTTCTAACAATGGGTTAAGAGTGCCAAGATTATTATAGCTAGGAATTTGAGGATTGCCCTCCTATTTTATCATTTGAAGGGAATTTAGGTATCATGCCACTGAGTCATTTTTCTTCTGCCTTACTCCTGACTGACTCAAGGTAGATCCCCTATTTATTTTGTTCCTTTAGCATCTTACATCCTAATAAAACTTTTATCATGTTATTTTGTGTCATTTTGCTTATTATACTGTGAGCTGTTGGAGTCCAGTATTTGTTTACTTAGGTTTGCATTGTATACCTGACAGGTGTATTGGTTGGTACAAAGTACATATTCAATAGGTATCTGAAGAAAAGCTTGAATGGATAAGTATATAGGTGGGAAGATGTAAGGGCAGACTCTAGGTTTAAGAGTAGATGAGAATTCAGTATTTCAAGGTATGTGTTGTCCTTTTATTCAAAGGAGTGCATTTGCTTCCTATATAAGAGCACTTGTCCAGCATTGGTGAACAGTATCTGACTAATGACATGGGTCCTGGAAACAACCAGAGGATTATGTAATTGTAACAAAGTCTTTCCAGGTGCTTGTCATGGCGCTCTTCAGCTTGGATATTGTAAGGCATTAGGCAGCACAAATATTGATGAATGGGACAAACACAATTCAAGAAAGTCTTTCCCCCCACTCAAAACACAAAATGAGGAAGATACAGGGAAAGGGAAAATTGGCTGTCAATTAGAAATTCAGTAGGATTAAGAAGAACACAGTGGTAACAGAGGTAAGGGAAAAAAAGCCCAAACGTGCCCTATAAAAATGGCTGTAAAATAGCTCTGCCGCCCTTATTTGCTGTTCATGGACTGTAATAGAACAAGATGTGAGGAAACATCTGTTGCCTTTTTAAAATAGTACTTTGGTATTTTAAAAGAATAGTGACAGATTTAGGAGAAGTTAATTTCTATGGTTGGGGACAGCAGACACCTAAGGGATAGAACAGGGAGAATTCATCTAGCACAATTTGATTGATTTTTAGATAGAGGATTCTTTCATGCATGGCTCTGGGAGGCAGTAGGGAACAATGGTTAGAGCATACACTCTGGACTTCTATTGCCTAAGTTTAAGTCTCGGTTCCATCACTTACTTGCAGTGTGTTATTGGGAAACCCCTGTGGGTCCTCTGAGTCCCATGTGGGCATACGACTGTTACCATCTCAGGAACGGTTATTAGATTGAATGATAGAAATTAAACCTAATACAGAGAACTGTATAGAAATTAAGTCTAATACAGGGAGCTAATGCACAGACTGGAACATGGTCTCATTTGCTAAATGCAGGATGTTATTTTTTAAATGAGCTGAAAATGAGCAGTGTTTCTTACAGTAGATACAGGAACTTAATGGGATGTCCAATAGGAACAGAAAGGACCTTAAACAGGAAAAGGTGATCCTTTTCTGCTGTGAAGGCCAAGCAATGTAACGAGGCTGGCATGAGGAATGGTTGAGGTGTGATTGACTTTTGTGGCCATTTGAAAGCTAACAAGACTATCCCAGGTAAAGGCTTGAAACACACAATGTTTGTATTCCTTCAATAAAATAAAATAAAAAAAAAAAAAGAGTAGCCAAGCTCCACCTAAAGAAACAACCAGCCATGGCTGTATAATACATGTGCTTAAAAAAAAATAAAAACAAAAAAACTAAACCTGACAACAGAAAGAGAAATTAGCTGCAATCAGACTCCAGGCACTGCTGCTTCAATGATGAATCCCCATGAAGAAGACAGCCCAAAGGCCAGAGATTCTATGGATGCGTGGCCACTGAGCAGGAACTCACCTGAGGCCAGAAGTGCTAGGGAGGGAGAGTTCAAACATGGACATTAAGAATGACAGAGAAACAGAGGTGCTGATTAGACCTAATGAGGATGTTACCAGGATATTTCCAGGTTTGGAGGACAAATGTTCAGCCTGGACAGGGTGAATAGAAATGAGCTGTCTAGGAATGCTAGGTAGTAAGTGAAAAGACCTCAGAGAATGAATTATACTCTCATGAGCAATACTGTGTAAGAATTCAGATGCTGGCTTTGGAGAGAAATGGTGCTGGTTTTAACCCCTACTTTGTCAAATACCACAGGGGTGAGTTACATTACTCTCCAAGCTTTACTTCCCTCATCTGTAAAGTTAGAGTAAGACTCTATTCCTACTTCCAGAATTTTTTGAAATAATTAAAAGGACTCAGGCAGTGCCAGGTATCTAATGAGTGTTCGATTCATGTTGGTTATTATTAGAACTTCCTTTACACATATTTGTTTTCATATCTTATTTGAAAATGCCAATAGTTATAGTATAAATCACAAAATAGAGTATAATTATGCTAAGTGTCCTTTCCTTAAAAAGATTTGTTTATTTGAAAATCGAGAGGGAGATACAGAGAGAGAGACCTCCCATCTGTTCGTTCCTGCCCCATATGGCTCCAATGCGCAGGACTGGGCCAGGCTGAAGCCAGGAGCTGCTTCCTGGTCTCCCATGTGGGTGACAGGCACCCTAGCACATGGGCCATCTTCCACTGCTTCTCCCAGGCTGTTAGCAGGGAGCTGACTTAGAAGTGGAGCAACTGGCTGGTGAACCAGCCCCCATATGGGATGCTGGCATTGCAGGTGGAGGCTTTACGCACTATGCCACTATACCAGCCCCAAGTGTCCTGTCTTAAAACTTGCCTAAAAATATTTTTTGACATGTAACCATTTCTAGTGCATTTTTAGCAAAAAAATAAAAATAAAAAATAAAAGATTCAGTTAGAAATCAGTTCTGGGTACCTTTTGGACAAACACAGAATCCACTTTAAAATAATAAGAATTCTTATGGTGCTAGTAATGGTCTCTATCAGGAAAGTAGGTCTAGGACGAAGAGCAAAATTGAAGTCAAATTTTGTACTAGCACTTTAAAGCTGGGCTTATTGTCTGTGTATATAATTCATTCAAGGTTAATTGTCTGGGCCCCTCATCTCCTCACTTGATCTTGCCATAAATTCAAGATCAGCCTTAGAAGGAAACTTGAATAGAATCACTGGCTTTGTATTTCAGAGCTGATTCACTCTCAACCAATGTATTAGGTTTATTCACAGGGTTCCTGCTTGAGGCTGGGAGCGTAAAGGGGTTTGGAAGAAGAGGGAAGCTCGCATACTTTTGCTGCAGAATTAGACACCATCTATATGAAAATAGAATCTGGGGTAGAAATCTCTGGCTTCCTTGTAATCCTCTTCAGACCAACTCAGTTCTTTCAAGACTCATTCTTTGAGAACCATTTAATTATAATAGACATAGCTTATTCTAGTTCTTCTAATTCTGATGTCCCAAAGAAAATCAACAGAACTCTCTGATGTATTATCTCACCGTCTCTTTAACCATAGTATATAATATAATTAACCAATCACAATATTACTTATTTTTGAAACCTGGCAGACATACAGGGAACTATCAGTGGGCCAAGGGGGTGGCGTGTACAGCTACTGCAGGAACATTGATTGATTTACTCCTAATTATGCCAATATTTTGCTGTCTCCATCTCTGTGTTTCATCACTCACACTTCTACCTGGGGGGAGAGATTAGAGTATGATGGAAAACATAAAGAAGTGAAATCCAGTCAGATGACTAGCTTTGAGGTTGCTAAAATTTGTATAGTACAGTGGGAATCTTGAAATCTTTGCGTGAAGTAAGGCCTTAGATAGTTGTTGGGTTTCATGAATTCCCCTGGTTCTCAAACTTTGACATGTATCTTCTGGAGGACTAGTTAAAATAAGGACTGCAAGTTTTTTTTTGCTTCAGTACATTTTAAACTGGGCCTGAGAAATTGCATTTCTAACAGTTCCCAGGTGGTAATAATGCTGCTCCTTCAGATGCTCTGCTTGAGAACCACTGTATGAATCCATACTTAGCTTCTCCTGTTAACAAGAATAATCTAAAATTTGCTTTTACTTTAGCTAGATTTAGAAACTTAGGGTATATAAACTTTATGGGTTAAGCAGTTATTTTGGTATATGTGTACCTTGTATGATAGGAATGGTCAAGTGAAGTGAGTTACTCTATAAATTTGGTTAATTCACAAAGCAGTCAGTTATATGTGCACTGAATCATGGCTCTAATCCATAAGTATCTTTGATTTTCTGTATTATAGGATTTTTTTTTTTTTAGTGGTAAAGCCTTAAGTCTATGCTATCAAATATTGTAAGGGATTCATGCATACAAAGCATATTTCTTTGTTTCCCCCATTGGCCACACCCTACAAGCTTCCTTAGTGAATAAATAATTCAGCATATTTGATTGTCATAGCTTTTTAACCCAGAATGAAGCTTAACTAGATCAAGTGCATCACAAAGGCATTAAACTCATCTTCTGATGACTGCAATTACTATGTGGGACACATGTTAGTCTTGAAAAGGCATGAAGCTGGAGTAATGCCAGTCACACCACATAGGGAAACCACAGGGTTTAGTGTTTCCTGGCTTAAATGCCTTGCTAATCATCCAGCCCTCAGAACACTGAGTACCTCGTTATAATTCTTTTTTTAATGCAGGTACTGCCTATGACTGACAGGTTGTATAACAACCAGGCATGCCATATTTAGGCACATCCTTAGTTGCTTTATTTAACTGCAATGGATATCTTTTCTTAGTTGATATTATAAGAAATTAATGGAAAAACTAACCTATGCTCAAATGTCCCTAAGGTTGGGGTACTACTTGTAGTCCAATGGTTAATTCTTTCCTTTCACTATGTCACATAGAGTCCTGGCTGAAAGACAGTTTGGAAAATGTAGTTCTGAGATTTTCCAGGGTCTATAGTGCAGACAGTGAAGTAAGAAGGTGAAAACAAATAGCTGAATGTTCTAGGATATTGTAAAGAACACCATAGCATCTGAGTGGTTAAAAGCAAAAAAAAAAAAAACAACAACAACAACAACAACAACAACAAAACCCTAACAAGTCTCTGATCTTAGATTCTTATCATAGGCCTCTAAACCTATTCTCAAGTTGTGACTTATGGCATTTTTAAATGCAATCCTAACTCCACAGGGCAGTGCAGACCAATGGAAAAGTCTTCAACTTAACCTGTTTAAATTTCTGGGCTTCTGCATACATGAGCTTTGAATACATCAGCTTTTTCATGGTAAAATGGCAATGACAATATGCCTAATGCTTTGAGATATAAGAATTAAATGGGAAAATACTTCAGAGTTCTTAGTGTAGTACTTGTCACATAGAAAGAACTCAACATTTCATTAAATCTTGGATATGGAGACATCAGTGACTGTTCCCCAATTTATTAGACCCTGACACAATTACTGGTATTTATATAAGAATGATATTCATTATGTGGAAATAATTAAATGGATACTCAGAACTCCATAACCTAAGTAAGAAACAGAATACCCATGGGTCGTATCTATGCTTAACGGCTTTTATCTTCACTAATTCTGTGTCTAGGATAGGAAATGGTCTATGATAGAAAGGCATGTTCACCATTAGAGCCAGAGAAGTCCGAATATAACTCTTTATAGCATTTGATTCTTTAGTACCTGCTAAAGGCTTTTCAAACATTTTTGCTAATTAGGCTAATATAATAATATTGAGATATTTCACTTTAGCAAATTTTTGTCTAGGAATCACACATGTTAAAAAGGGTTTAGTGGTATTGAGATTTTAGAAAGCTATGAATCATAGACCAATCTTTTTTTTTTCTTTTTTCTTTGGGATTAAACATAGGAGAGGACAAGTGACTGATCTGTAGCCTATGTATCTTATCTTGTGCTAACTTGCTCCTTTTTGGTAATACTGTATACTTGTCCAAGCAAAACAGTGTTTGACTTGTGAAATTGTACCAACATGTTGTGCATTTGGGGACTCAGTTAACCCAGGTGTATTTTATTCTTCTCCCACTCTAGCTGGACAGTGCTACATCACTTATCCAGGCAGCTAAAAACCTGATGAATGCTGTTGTCCTCACGGTGAAAGCATCCTATGTGGCCTCAACCAAATACCAGAAGGTCTATGGGACAGCTGCTGTCAACTCACCTGTTGTGTCTTGGAAGATGAAGGCTCCAGAGAAGAAGCCACTTGTCAAGAGAGAAAAGCCTGAAGAATTCCAGACCCGAGTTAGAAGAGGTTCTCAGAAGAAACACATTTCGCCTGTACAGGCTTTAAGTGAATTCAAAGCAATGGATTCCTTCTAGGACGATAGGGTTTCGCAAGAGAGTTTTTTCTTTTTTTCTTTTCTTCTTTTCTTTTGAATTCCATTTTTGTATGCATACCTGCCGACTCGTATGCCTCTGGCATGGGGAAATTAAGGGAGCAGTATCTGTTTGCATGTAAGATGAGATGGGATCAATACTGCTGATCCATCTGTAGCCCTGGGAGGGGACAGGGGATTCCTGTCCCGAGGTAGCACAGAGCTGTCCTTTGCAAATTCTCATAAAGCTGGGCAAAGAGTTCCCATCACAGTGTTCATGGGAGCGGGAGGGAGGGGGAAAATAAACTTAACTAAAAGAGCAAACTCTAATGCATGCAAGAATCATTAGGTTGGCAGGTATATTCATAAGTGAAAAATCTGGAAGTGTAATGGTAGAACATAAAACTTGTATTGCTTCTGTTTCAGTGCAAAAATGTACTAGCCAATACGCTTAAATGTGTGGCCCACAAATTGAACAATTTATCCTTGAAGTCATATCCATGATATTAAGTGGATTTTTATCGGAGAGGAAACTAACTAGTCCAGAATAAAGTGCTTCTTTTAATCTGCATTCTGTTCTTTTCCAGTAGTGCCATTACTAGTGCTCATGTTATAATTTTTCCCCTTTACTGAAAACAATAAACATTTGTTTGAGATAATTAAAATCATTCTGGGGGCACTGGAAGCACAATATGGTGATCAATCTTGTGTTTTTCTTTTTTAATTTAAACTATGATTTTGCTAGAAATAGAAAGCCCAATGGTGGAGTGTTAGCAGAATGGAAACTGACCATGTTTGAAGGTTTAGAGGCAAATACATAGGTGTAGCTTGGAGTGCTGGTATCTAACATACCGTTGTATCCACTAACTCAAAATAAACACATTTAATCTTGACATCTGAAAAATGTTTTCATTCTTTAAATGCCTACTTAATAAATTAGAGCATCTTCTTAAAATTGATTCAAATGCGTTTTGTTTGGGTGTGTTTTGGAAATTACAGATAAAATCTGTGATTTCCAAATAATTCTCTCAGTCATCTTCAGAAAACAAAAAATTTTTTTTCATTTGTTTTAATTTACTTTCTAACTGAATCTAAAATGAGAAATTCTTTTATTAGAGTTTTCTGGGCCATGCGCAGCCTTGGGCGAAACTTAATGTGTTCTCAGAAACATAAACTGAAAAAAAATTGTAGAGAAGCACATTAATTTCAAACTATTTAATACATTTTAATTTTTCCCTAAATTGGAAAAAAACAGGGCCTCTGTCCCATAACCATGGAGGAGTGACTATAATCTTCCATCTGTGGACTAAAGAGTCTGAAAAAATAATCAAAACAATATTCACCTGAATGCTGCAAACTCTTCCCACTAGAGTCATAACTTCAGACAATCACATTATTTATGTCTTTAGATGACTTCTAATAAAATATGCACATATTTCTTAGCAATGTGACAACATACTACCAGTCATGAGCAACTAAGCTTATGCCAGCTTAAGCGTATTAGAATGCTTGAGTTTGAGGCCTGACTCCACTTTTGATTCCAGCTCCCTGCTAATGTGTACCCTGGGCATCAACAAGCTCAAGTACCTGTATCCCTACTGTCCACTTGGAAGACCTGGATTGCATTCCCAATTTCTGGCTTTGGCCTGGCCCAGCTAGAGCTGTTGTGAGCATTTGAGGAGTGAATCTGTCTCTGTCTCTATGCTTTTCCAATAAATAAAAATGAGCAGTTTTTTTTTTTTTAATAAAGCAGAGGACAGATGTGAAGGAGAGAAATCTTAGTCCCAAATCTTATTTAGAAATGGTTCTGCTCGTACTACTGAAAATGTCTGTTCATGAGGGAGTTGCAATACAGGCTGTGGACTGGTTTGCAGCAGAAGTCAGTAGATCTTGGATAACTAGCCTGCTCCTCAGTGTTCATAAACATTCAGAGAGGCACCAGAGACCTTCATTCATTCACAAATATTTAAGGAATGCTTTCTCTTGAGGTAAGTCCTAGGCTGAGCATACCACTCAGTCAATTTATGGGCAGCTTTCTCCATCAGCACATGAGTACAGCACTCTCAACACCACTGTTGCCTGCTAAACTGGAGAACAGACACTGTATTCTCAACAGCATACTCTCAGTTCTGAGAAATGTTTCTCTCCCCAACAGTGTAAGAGCAGCCTTTAGAGAAAATTTTCTCCAAAAGGCCCACTCATTGCATTTTTTCCCTCCCTGATTGTCTCATTAGAAACCTGGGAGATCTCGTTACCTCCTCTTGTCCACAGGATCTAAGGAAGCAGAGGTAGTAAGGCATTAAAGCAGGAAAGCAAAGTACCATCAACCTGATGATGATCCTGTAGAAAGAATGAACACAGTGTATTCTGAAGTCCCCAAAGGAAACAATTAGTACAATTAACTCTCTGGGTTCATACATTATTCTGCTACTTGATGAGTCAAAGGAAGTACATATTCTTCAAACCAGCCAAGTAACTTCTGGAATTCAAAAGCTTCTTGGCAAATCCTGAAAAATAGCCAGCAGGCTTCACAGAGGCATGTAGAGAATGCCCTTGACTTTGACATATAGAATTGTTGTAAAATGCTTTTAATACATGTTTGTTAACAATGTTTGTTAATAAATCAGCCCTTGATTTCAGTGCTTACTGGGCAAGCACCATCATGATCCTTTCCATCATGGCTCCTATGATCAAGAGCAATAGCTATGCAGAAAGTAAAGCAATATATACTTTGCTGAGAACACTACAGTAATTTAAAAAATGGTGAGGTTTCTGGCCTCGAGAAATACAGGGCCCAGTGGGAACACATGACATAGAATACTCAGCACATAGGCCAGGAAAGTCTGCTTAAAGTGCCAAGTGAATAAGGCAGAGAAATGAATGGAGAGGGGGGACTAGTGAGGTCAGTGCTCATCAGGAAATAAAGTATTTGGTAAAGATTAGTGGGAGCAGTAGGATCTGCAAATGAGCAAAATAATCTATTCTGAATCAATGAATTGCACAAATGATAAATTTGTTAAGAGCTATGACTGGGGTGGGCATTCAATGAAAAGGACACTGTGCTGTAAGGATTAATAATTTAAGCACAGGGAACATGGGATTAATGGAAAAAACTGGTGGCAAATACTTGTGGAATTGTGGTATGAGACTAAATAGGGAGGTTATGAAGGATCACTATCCTGGTGGTCATGCAGAAATTTTAAGTGGGATAAAGGCACAAAAAGTGCCTTCATCATATCAAACTATAATGTGTGGGGAAGTGGAGACTGAAAGAGGCAAATGTTATTTAAGATGGCTTGGACAGGAACTGTAAGGAAACACAGAACAGATCTCAAGCAAATGGAGTTACTTGGGGCATTTTCTAAGGATGTGCATTTCTGGATGCATAAAGATGAGTATTCTTGATAGCAGGAAACCAAATCTCATATTCTCTTGTTCCATTGTTTGAGGATTGGTGCCTCAAATGACAAAAAGTTTTTCTAAGGACCCAAAAGCATCCAAGTATGTATAGATTATCTAGGGAAGATGCGTAAGTTTCCTCCCATGATTCATTGAAATGTATGAGGCACTTTATTTTTTCAAGTCAACTCCATAACCAAATAATCATGTCTAGTCTGTGGGGAGATAGACTATGCAAGTGTCATCCTGACAGTCATCATTTCTGAGCATCATTTAATATGCAAAGAAACTTCTAAACACTTGATGTTTAAAGATCTTTAATGTGTATGTTAGAATAAGCAAGATAATTGTTCAAAAACACTTTCCTTTGATTTGATAAATTTTATTTCCTAAATTGATAGTAGGTCATAAGTTATTTCATTTTTGCTACCATGTCATCATATATTAACCAAACAGAAGAGGTCAGTACTAATTCTCCACTTGAAGATTACAGAATCTTTTGGAAGCATTGAGAACAGGTGAATTACTACAGAACACTGTTAATAAAACTAAAGGCTCTTATTCAGACTGACAGTTGTAGACTAGGAAGCTCCAGGTCTTCATTCATCCATGAAAGCAAAGGAAATAATCTACTATGGCAGCTTCATGAGGATGTCTAAAACATTGGTGAGCATTTTCTTCAACCAAAAGAATCTCCAGTCAGAATAAACCACACTCAACAGGGTAGAAATTCCACAGCATTTTTGCTCAGCTTCCTCTGGATAGCGTGTTGGGGTTAGGGAGCCACCCAGTTTCTGGGTTGCTTCTTATAAGGGAAGCAAGAGTACCACTTGTTTGTAATGCTGTGCCCGATCTAGTTACTTCCTAGGGGAAGAGTTTCTGTTTCCCCTAATTGGTGATGGAATGCTGGTATAGTGTATCAGGCTGGACCACAACAGCATGTAAAAGCCTCGACTTCTCAGCTCCCAGAGGCAAGAGATCATGGGCAGGGGACATGGAACAGCAAAGGCTCTGAGAAGAAGCAGGGATGACATGCAGGAAGAAAACATGACATTTAAAAGTATTTGTGGAGAGCCGGCACTGTGGTGTAGAAGGTTATGCCTCCAGTCACAGAGCTGGCATTCAATTTAAGCACTGCTTCCTGTCCTGGCTACTCCACTTCTGATCCAGCTCCCTGCTAACGGCCTGGGAAAGCAAGAGAAGACGACCCGAGTACTTGGGACCCCACACCCATGTAGGAGACCCAGCAAAACTCCTGGCTTTGGCATGGCCCAGCCCTGGCTATTGTAGCCATTTGAGAAGAGAACCAGTGGATGGAAGACCTCTCTCTCTAGCTCTCCTTTTCCCTTTCTCCCTCCCTCTTTTTATTTCCCCTGACCCCATCTCTGCCTTTCAAATACATAAATAAATATTTTTTAAAAATAAAAGTGGAGTTGGTGATGTGGCACAGTGAGTTAAGCCACTGCATGCAATGCCAACACACCATATGAGTGACAGTTTAAGTCCTGACTGCTCCACTCCTGACTCAGCTCCCTGCTAATGAACCTTGTAAAGCAGCAGCAGATGGCCCATGTTGCTGGGCCCCTGCCACCCACATGGGTGATCCTGATGGAGTTACAGGCGTCCAGCTTTGACCTGGCCCAGGCCCAGCCCCAGCTGTGTGGCCACTTGAGGAATGAATCAGTGAATGCAAGCTCTTTCCCTCCCCCTCTCTAATTCTGCCTTTCAAATAAGCAAGAATTTTATGTTTATTTACTTTGAAAGATTAAATAGAGGAAGAGACACAGAGAGATCTTCCATCTGCTGGTTCAGTCCCCAGAGGCTGCAATGACCAGGGCTAAGCCAGACCAAAGCCAGAAGCCAGGAGCTTCATCTGGGTTTCCTACATATGTGGCAGAGGCCCAAATGCTTGGGCCATCTTCTGCTTTTCCCAAGCCATTAGCAGGGAACTGGATTGGAAGTGGAGCAGCAGGGATAGAGACCAGCACCCATATAGGATGTCAATGTCAAAGGTGGTGGCTTTACCTGATATGCCACAATATTGGTTCCCAAATAAATACATCTTAAAAAAAAGTATCCATGTATACAAGGGACTCGGAGGAAAATAATACACAGCACACGGGGAACACAGATGCTTAGAAATGGCCTAGGAAAGACTATCAGTCTTCACACCAGGATGATTAGCTCCTTGCATGAGCCAGGCTGCAAAGGTGGTGGAAGGAATTTTTTTTTTCAGATGGTTGAGTACATGCTGTCTATAAAAGAATATATTTAGATCCATCAAGGCACACTACATTGAAAGTGAAAAGATTGTAAAAATTTGCACCAAATATAGTAACCCAAAGAGATTAGAAATGGCTGTAGTAATATCAGAAAAAAAAAAAAAACTTCATGTCAATACGGTTACAAGAAACAAGGACACCATAATTCTAAGAGTCAATGCACCAACAAGATACAATAATTACAAACACACAGGCACCAAACTTGAGCTTCAAATTACAAGACACAAATGTCTTATCAGCATTAAAGGGAGAAATGAGTAGTTCCAAAATAATAATTGGAGACTTTCTAACTATACATTTAATAACCAGACCAAAGATCAATATTGAAGTAGAGATTTGAACTGAACACTATAGGCTAATATGACCTGGTAGATGTACACAGAAAAATCTACCCCTAAACAGCAGAATATATATTTTTACTAAGTGCACACTGAATATCCTCAAGGTTAGATCATATGTCAGGTTACAAAATAAACCTTAACAAATTTTATTATGTTGCAAATACACAAAATATCTCTTCTGGTCCCAGTAGAATGAAATTTGAAAGTAATAACAGGCCGGCGCCGCGGCTCACTAGGCTAATCCTCCGCCTAGCGGCGCCGGCACACCGGGTTCTAGTCCCGGTCGGGGCTCCGGATTCTGTCCCGGTTGCCCCTCTTCCAGGCCAGCCCTCTGCTGTGGCCAGGGAGTGCAGTGGAGGATGGCCCAGGTGCTTGGGCCCTGCACCCCATGGGAGACCAGGAAAAGCACCTGGCTCCTGGCTCCTGCCATCGGATCAGCACGGTGCGCCGGCCGCAGCTCGCCGGCCGCGGCGGCCATTGGAGGGTGAACCAACGGCAAAAAGGAAGACCTTTCTCTCTGTCTCTCTCTCTCACTGTCCACTCTGCCTGTCAAAAAATAAAAAAAAATTAAAAAAAAAAGAAAGTAATAACAAAGTGAACACTGGAGAATACACGAATACATGGAAGTTAATAAACTCATAAACCATGGGTCAAGGAAAAAAGTCACTAAGAAATTATAAAACATCTTGAGATGAACAAAAGTAAATCATAGCAAAACTCATGGAATACAGAAAAAATAGTACTAAAAGGGAAATCAATAGCTATAAATATGTACATTAAGAAGAAATGAGGCCTCAAATCAATAGCCAAAATTCACACCTTGAAGTGATAGCCAAATAGTAAGATACTAAACCCAAAGCTGAAAAAAGAATGGCAATGTAATTGTTATTTTCATGTGTTAACTTGAATGGGCTAAGAGATGGCTAGACAGCTGGTAAAACATTATTTCTGGGCGTATCTGTAAGGGTGTTTCCAGAAGGGATAACATTTGAATTGGTAGTGTCTAAGTTGAGTAAAGAAAATCATCCTCATTAATGTGGATGAGTATCCTATAATCTATTGGGAGTCCAAATAGAACAAAACAATGAAAGAAGAGTTTACTTACTCTCTATTGAACTTAGATAGTCACCTTTTCTGCCCTTGGACATCAGTGGTCCTTGCACTGTGGCCTTCAGATGTAAACTGGAATTTACCCAATTTACCTCTGCCTTCAACTTTGGACTTGTGCTTGAATTATCCACTAGCTGTCCTGATCCAATTTGCAGGTGGCAGACCACGTGATTTAGCCTACATAGTGATGTGTATCTGTTCTCATCTATCTCCCTCCCTCCCATCTCCACTTACCGTGATGTTTATTTTTCCTATGGCGAACTGTAGCTAAACAGAAACAACATAGATTAGATCAGACATATGCAGAATAGAGAAATGATGGTGAGAGTCAACAAAATTAAGACTTGGTCCTGGGGCTGGCACTGTGCTGCAGTGGGTTAAAGCCCTGGCCTGAAATACTGGCATCCCAAATGGGCACCAGTTCTAGTCCCGGCTGCTCCTCTTCCAATCCAGCTCTCTGCTATAGCCTGAGAAAGCAGTAGAAGATGGTCCAAGTCCTTAGGCCCCTGCATCCACATGGGAGACCCGGAAGAAAACTCCTGGCTCCTGGCTTCAGATCGGCACAGCTCTGGCCATTGCAGCCATCTGGGGAGTGAATCAGCAGATGGAAGACCTCTCTCTTTGTCTCTACCTCTCTTTGTAATGTTTTCAAATAAATAAAATAAATCTAAAAAAAAAAAGACTTGGTCCTTCAAAAATATTCACAATATTTCAGACCTTTTTTTAGATTGACTAAAAAACTAGAGATGACTCAAATAATGAAAATTATAAATAAGAGGCAATATTCCTATCAATTCTATATAAATATAAAAGATTATAAGTATTATGAACAATGCTATGATGACAAATTGGATAACCTAGATAAAAATGTCTATATTCCCAAAACCATATGACCTAACTGTAGTAAATAAAAAAATCTGAATATACCTATAACTAGTAAATAAATTAAATCAGTTATCAAGTTTTTCAGCAAAGTCCAGGGTCATAAGACTTCACTAGTGAATTCTATAGATCACTTGGTGAAAAATTAATACAAATATTCCTTAAGCTCTACCAGCAAATTGAAAATTAAGCAGTGGGACCAAGTAGAGCTTTAAGAAGTGATTAGAGATCATCCTTCTTGCATGGAATGATCTATTTATGTAGTTAATGGATCAATGAATTATCTTGGGAGTATCTGCTGTAAAAGTCAGTTCAAACAAGTCTTTTGGATGCTCTCTCTCTCTCTCTCGCCAAGTGATAACCTTTCCTGCCAGATTCTACCAGGCAGAAAGCCATTGTCAAATGTGGCTTCTCAATTCTGGACAGAAATGAGAACCCAAATAAACTTCTTTCCTTTACAACTTACCCAGTCTATGGTACTGTGTTATTAGCGACAGAAAATAGTCTGAGATAAAGCATTGCACACCATGACCAAGTGGGACTTATTCCTGGGATGCAAGGATGATTCTACAGATGAAAACCAATGAATAGAATGAGGGAAAAGTCCTCACCTCAAATTATGGATAAGAAAAAAATTGGCAAACTTCACCATTTTATGAAGAACCTTCAGCAAGTCAGGAATAGAAGGAAATTGCCTCTAAATAAGAAATGATGTGGATGTTGGGCCCACAGCTGACATCATATTTAATGATTAAAATAAGAGTTTTTCTGTAAGATCAAGAACAAGACAAATGTCCCAATTTCCATCAGTTCTGTTCAAGATAGTACTAGAAGTCCTAGCCAAAGAAATTAGGAAATACAAAGAAAAAAGAGCATCCTAATTGGAAAGGAAGAAGTAAAATTAATTCTGTTAGCAGAAGACACAATTTTTTATGTATTTAATTCTAAAGTTTCCATGAACAAATAATTAGAAGACACAAACTCAGCAGTTTCAAGACAGAAGCAAAGTTTCATTGCTTTTCTAGACAGAATGAGAAATCTAAAATTAGGAAAACAATTCCATTTATGTTGAATCAAAAAGAGTACAATACTTAGGAGTAAACCAAGGAAGTGTAATATGTGCTGAAAAAAAGGTAAAGGAGATAAATAAATGAAAACACCCTATGTACACTAAATGGAATACTTAACATTCTTTTTTTATTTTTTTTGACAGGCAGAGTTAGACAGAGAGAGAGAGACAGAAAGGTCTTCCTTCCTTTGGTTCACCCCCAAATGGCCGCTACAGCTGGCGTGCTGCGCCGATCTGAAGCCAGGAGCCAGGTGCTTCCTTCTGGTCTCCTATGTGGGTGCAGGGTCCAAGCACTTGGGCCATCCTCCACTGTACTCCCGGGCCACAGCAGAGAGCTGGATTGGAAGAGGAGCAACCAGACAGAATCCGGCGCCCCAACTGGGACCAGAACCCAGGGTGCCAGCGCTGCAGGCGGAGGATTAGCCAAGTGAGCCGCGGTGGTGACCTTTTTTTGACAGGCAGAGTTAGTGAGAGAGAGAGAGAGACAAAGTTTTTTTTTATACTTAACATTCCTAAGATATAAATATTACCCAAAGTGATCCACAGATTGAAGCAAATCCCTTTCAAAATCCCAAGAGGTTTTTGTAAAAATACAAAAAGCTGGCCTGATATTCATGTGGAATCTAAAGATAGGCAAAATAGACAAATAATCTGGAATAAGTGCAAAATTTATTGTCCCATAATTCCTGACTTAAAAATTTACTACAAAGCTACAATAATTAAAACAATTTAGTACTTCCACAAAGAACATTGGAACAGAATAGAGAACTAAGAAACAAATCCTCACCTATGAAGTCAAGCAATTCTGGAAAGAATACCAAGCATTCACAGAAAAAAATGACAATTTTTTCAGTATACAGTGCTGGAAAGATTGGATATTTTAAAGAGAACTTCCACCTTCAATGAATACCATGTACAAAAATTAGATCAAAAAGGACCGAATACCTAAAAGCCTGACCTAAAACTACAAAACTCTTGTTACTAAACACAGGCAAAATCTTCACCACATTAGAATAACCCATGATTTCCTGGATATAACACCAAAAGCACAGGTAACAGAAGAAAACTAAATTAGACTAGATCAAACTTGAAAATTATTCATCAATGAATAGAATAAAAAGGCAATCAACGAAATACAAGGAAATGCTTGTGAATCAAGTATTTGATAAGGAACTAATATATAGAAAATCTACAAGAGTACAGTGTGTACATGTGTATACAGGGACATACACATGAGGGTAGTTCATGGAAAATACATATTATAAAATTATGCACAAAATTTAAAGATTTATTTGAAAGGCAAAGAGAAGAATTTGATTTTCTGTGAAATTTTTAAAGTAACCCCATATGTGTTTATTTATCACTCTTATTTCTCTCCCTTATTAATCAACATTAATTGCAATGTAAGTCTTTTGTTCATCCATGTTGTGGCATTGTGACATTAGTATCCCGTATCAGAGGGCCAGTTAGAGTCCCAGGTGCTCCACTCTCTAACTTCTTGCTAATGAATCTGGGAAGGCCACAGAACAACAAACCAAATGCAATTTTAAAATGTCCAAAGAATTTGAATAGACATTTCTCCAAAGATATATAAATAACTAATAATCACCTAAAATGATACTGAACATTAGTGATTACTAGGGAAATACTAATCAAAAGCACAATCAGATATTCCTTTATAGTCAGTAGTGTGGCTATTATAAAAAAACAAAGCTCAAAAAAGAAAAACAGAAAATAACAGATGTTGGCTAGTCTGTTGAGAAATTGGAAACCTGTGCCTTGTTGCTGAGGATGCAAAATTGTGCAGCTGAAAACTAGTATGGAAAACAGGATAGCATTTGTATTAGTCTACTGTTTGTGACTTTACAACAACCAAGAGGAACTTCTTTGAGAAAGAAAAGGTTTATTTCAGATTATCATTTGCAGTTACAAGATTGAGCATTCTCTAATCTGGCATCTGATGGAGTCCAGTCATGGTAAATGCAGATGCATGGACACACAGTGGGGCAGGAAGCAGAGAGACAGGGAATAGGAGACAAAGAGAGATAGGGAGAGAGAGAGGGAGGGAGTGAGGGAGGGAAGATGAGAGGGAGAGAGAGAGGGAGGGAGTGAGGGAGGGAAGAAGAGAGGGAGAGAGAGAGAGGGAGGGAGGGAGGGAGGGAAACTGGCTGAATCTGAATACAAACAAATGTCTCACAAGAAACACTCTCTGAGGGAATGCCATCAACAACCCCCAAATCTTCGACCAGCACAATCTCTCGAAACAATCACTAACTTAAGCCTCCACTCTTATTTATTTAACCATTAAGACATCAGAATTTAAACACTCATGAGTTCTAAGGAAATAAGTCCTGCTGTGCCCATAACTGCCTAGCAGTTTCTCAAAAATCCAGTAGAATTACCATATGATCTTGCAGTTGTACTTCTGGGTGTAAATAGGAAAGACATGGAAAATAGGATCTCAAAAAGATATTTAATATCCATACTCATAGAAGCATTATTTACAAAAACCAAAAGATGTAAGCAATACAAGCATCCATTCATAGATAAATGGAAAAACAAAATGTAGTCTATCCATACAATGGAAAATTTATGGCTTAGAAAGGAATGGAATCTGTGAGTGCTACAGCATTGATAAACCTTGGTGAAAAAATGCTAAGTGAAATCAGCCACCCACAAAAAAGAGAAACACTCTATGATCTCATTTATGTAAGTTATCTAGAGCAGTCATATTGGTATAGACAGAAAGAAGAAGGTGATTGCCAGAAGAGAGGGAGAGGGACTTTAGGGATGTATTGCTTACTGGATACAATTTCAGTCCCCTCTCTCACAAAAGCCATTCTCTTCTCTGGTTTGGATTAACACCTATCCAATTAGGCTGTGAATATGCATCATGCTAGAAGATTCAAATATATGTTTGTGAAATTGGTCACAATTCCCACTGAGGTAACCAGTGAAATTACTTCTACTGGTACTCATGAAAGGATGAACTTCACAGAAATACCGACCTGAATAAAATCTCAATAATTTGGGGGAGGGTTTAGGAAATGAAGGTCATTACAGAGTAATTGGTTATAATTCTTTAATGAGTGATATTATTATGGGAGAATATTCAGACCTAAACTGAGCTCAGGAGCTCAGGATCTTGTGACAGTGTTCAGAAATAAAAGCAGCTCTGGATGACACCTGAACTCCTCCAACACTCACATGCTTTATCTGTCATGGAGAAAGAGGTCAAGAATAGTACGGAGATTGAAATTTGGTGGCACCAGGATGGTAATCTCTAATTTCCTATGTATCTGAATGAACCATATGCTGCCTACAATGAATCAGAATTACAACAAATAACAATGACAACAAATCTGAAAATCTAGAAGAAAAGGATAGATTTCCAGACAAGCACAATTTACTAAAATTGAGGTACAAACACAAACAGAATCTAAATAGATCAGTAACCAAGACAGAGATTGAATCAGTAGTAAAGATCCTAACAACAAAGACCCAGGGAGCTGGTGCTGTGGTGCAGTGGGTTAAAGCCCTGGCCTGAAGCACCAGCATCTCACATGGGCACTGGTTCTAGTCCTGGCTGCTCCTCTTCTGACCCACCTCTCTGCTATGGCCTGGGAAAGCGGTAGAAGATGGCCCAAGTCCTTGGGCCCCTGTACCCATGTGAGAAACCAGGAAGAAGCTCCTGGCTCCTGGCTTCCGATGGTACAGCTCCGGTCATTGCGACCATCTGGGTAGTGAACCAGCAGATGGAAGACCTCTCTCTATGTATATACCTCTCTCTATAACTCTTTCAGATAAATAAAATAAATATTAAAAAAAATCAAAGAAGACCCAGGACTAGATGGCTTCATGGATGAATTCTATCAAACATTTAAAGAAGCAATCCCAATTCTTCTTACTACTCAAAACAAATGAACAGAGTCCTCCAAAATTCCTTCTATGAGGCATCATCTTAATTCCAAAATCAGAAAAATATTTAACAATGAAAGAGCTATAGACCAATATCCCTGATGAATGTAGATTCAGAGCTCTTCAACAAAATACTAGCTAATCGAATCCAGCAGCACATCAAAAAGATCACCCACTCTGACAAAATGTGATTTATCCCAAATATGCAGGAAAGATTTAAAATCTATAAATGAATAAACTGCAGACATAGTAACAAATTAAATAAAAACTGTATGATTATCTCAATAGATGCAGAGAAAGAATTTGTTAAAATACAACATCCTTTCATGATAAAAATCTTAACTGGGCATAAAAGGAACACATCTCAACACAATCAAGTCAATATATGACAAACCCAGCCAGCATAATTTTGAATGGAGAAAAGATGGAAGCATTTAAACTAACTTAAACTAACTTCTATAACCAGGAAAGGATGCCCACTCTCACCGTTATTACTCAATGTGGTTCTAGAAATTTTAGCCAGAGCCATTAGAAAGACAAAAAAATCAAAGGGAAACAAATTGGAAAGGAGGAAGTCAAGTTATCCTTGTTCACATATTATTAATCCTATAGATAGGAGAAACAAAAAACTCCACTAAAAGACTACTAGAACTCCTAAGAGTTTGGCAAAGTTCAGAATATAAAATCAACACACGCAAATCATTAGTATTTGCATACACTAACAGTGCCATTGCTAAGAAAAAACTTGTAAAATCAGTTTCATTCACAATAGCTACAAAAATTTTTAAAATACCTTGGAATAAATATAACCAAGGATGTGAAAGATGTTTACAATTAAAATTACAAAATATTAAGGGAAGAAATAGAAGACACACAAAAAATGGAAAAATCCTCTATGTTCATGGATTAGAAGAATTAGTATAATCAAAATATCCATAGTACCAAAAGCAATGCACAGATTCAACACAATCCCTATCAAAATATGAAGAACATTCTTCTGATATCTAGAAAATATGATCCTAAAATTCACATGGAGACCCAAGGGACCCCCAAATAGGTGAAACAATCTTAAACAATAAAACAAAGCCCGAGACATCACCATACCAGATTTCAAGACAAACCATAGGGCAGTTATATTTAAAATAGCCTGGGATTTGTGCAAAAATATACATGTAGACCAATGGAATGGATTAAAAAAATCCAGAAATTCATTCACCCACAACCAACTCATCTTTGACAAACGAGCTAAAATCTAGAATCAATCCCTGGAGAAAATACAGTCTCTTGAAAAATTGTATGGGGAAAACTAGATTTTTGCATGCAGACATATGAAACAAGATCCCTTCCTTATACCCTATACAAAAATGAACTCACAATGATTCAGATATCTAAGCCTAAGACCTGAAACCATCAAATCACTAGAGGAAAATATCAGGGAAACACTGCAAGACGTTGGTATAGGCAAGGATTTCTTGGATAAGACCTCAGAAGAATAGACAATAAAGGCAAAAATAGACAAATGAGTTTACATCAAGCTAAAAAGCTTCTGCATAGCAAAGGAAACATACAACAAAGTGAAAAGGCATCAGATGGAATGTGAGAAAATATATGCAAACTATATGTCAGATAAAGAATTAATAACCAGAATATATGAAGATCTCTAGAAACTCAAGAACAATAACAAGCAATCAAGTTAAGTCATGGGGAAAGGACATGAACAGTCATTTTTGAAGGATGAAATTCAAATGTTGAACAGGTAAAAAATTCTAAAGATCATTAGCCATCAGGGCAATGCAAATAAAAATAACAATGAGGTTCAACCTCACACCAGTTAGAATGGTTATCATCCAAAAATGCAAAAATAACAGATGTTGACAAGAATGTGAGGAAAAAGGTAGCTTAAGATGTTGTTGATGGGAAGGTAAACTAGTAAAACCATTAAGGAATACAGTACAGAAATTCCATAGAAATTTGAAAATAGATCTGCCATATGACCCAGCCATTCAACTCCTGGGAGTTTATCTAAAGGAAGTGAAATCAGCTTCTGCAAGAGTTATCTGTGTCCCTGTGTTTATAGCAGCTCAATTCACAATAGCTAAGTTATGAAATCAATCCAGATGTCCATCATCTCATGACTGAACAACGAAAATGTGAGATACACACACAGACAAGATGGAATACTACTTATTCATAAAAAGAATGAATCCAGTCACTGGCAACAAAATAAATGCAACCGAAGAATACTATGCTTACTAAAATAAGCCATATCCTTAAAAAACTAGTATCATGTTTGTCGCTCCCAGTCTTTGTGGAGGAACGACACAGGACCCTGCGTTGTTTTTTCGTCTGCTTGGCCCTTCCCGGGTTTGCTGCTGGTTCTTCCCGGGTTGGCTACCATCCCTTCCACCTCCGTGGAAGGGCGGTTCCCCCTAGCCACTTTCCCCACTTCCGCGGGGGAGCGGCACACCGCCGGCCGGCTCTCTCGGGGGCTGCACAGGTGTTCCTTCAGATAGATGTTCCCTGGTGCATGTTCTCTCTCTCCTCCTTTATAGTCCTCTTCCACCAATCCCAACTCTGCTACCCACACGCCGAGTACGCTGCTCTCCTCCAATCAGTAGCAGGTCCTACAGTTTATTTGTTGAACTGGAGGCAGCTGTGTAGAAGCTGTTTCTCCCTTCTCAGCACCATATTGTGGGAGAGCAGATGCATAGAATAAGTCTTAATTCCAGTAACTTAGTCTAGTCCGGGTTGCTCCCCACAGATCCCCCTTTCTTTTTATTTTTTGGCATTGATACACGCCTGTCTTTGGTGCCCCGCGGCACACACTCTGCTCTGCTTGCTGGAGTTGCCCACAGGTGCTTACAAGCCCTACCAATAAGGCAAACCGAATCCAGGTCCTCTCTTCGCCATGTTGTGAGGAGGTTTTTAGGCGCTGATGCGTGCCTGTGTTCGGTGCTCTGCAGCGCATGCTCTACTCTGCTAGAACTGCCTGCAGGTGCTTACAAGCCCTATCAATCAGGCAAACCAAATCCAAGCCTTCTCATTGCCGTATTGTGGGGAGACTTATTGATGTTAATTCGTGCCTGTCTTCGGTGACCTGCGGTGCATAAGCTGCTAGCCGCCCGCAGGTGCTTATCGTCTTACTAATCAGGCAGACCGAATCCAAGCTCTCTCATTGCTGTGTTGTGGGGAGGACTTATTTTTCTCTATTTCTCTATCTCTGGGCATTCCTATTTCCCCTATTTTACTTCTGTCTGCCAGCATTCCTATTTCTCTCATTTTACTTCTAAACTTGTTTCTCTTATGCCCGCGGCTTCCTGGCGCCCGCCCCGAGGCTGCTTCTCGGCGCCTTGCCCCGCGGCAGCTTCCCGGCTCCGCAGGCTCTGCGGTCTCCGTGCCCTTTGCGCCCGCACCACGGCCCCGCGCGTTCCCTATCTACTCGCGCCCCGCGCACTCTCTCTGCGCGCGGCGGCTTCTGCGAGTCACACAGCCCAGCTCACGTTTCCGCCACCGGTATTCAGTCTAAGTTCCCCGGGAACCTGGCGAATTCAACCTAGCTCACGTCTGCGCCTTTCGGTTTGGCTTCCCGTCTTTTGCTCCCCGGGCTAATCTGACGGATTCCAACCTGGCTTACGCGTCCGCCTCTAGTTTTAGCTTTTTGCCTTTTGCTCCCCAGGCTGACTTGAAGAATCCCAAGCTAGCTTACGTCTCCGCCTCAGCCTGCCCCCGCGGCTTCATCCTCCCTAATATATTTTTCTCTACCCGGTATGTTTCCTAACTTCTTCCAACAATATTCCCCTCTCACTTCTCCTGGCTTCTCCCCACAGTCCGTATCCGAGTCTAAGTTTCTTCTAGGTTTCACTTTCACTTTCAACCTGCAGTCCGTATCTAAGTCTAAGTTTCTTCTTGCTTTCACTTTAAATCCTAACTTCTTTCCCACAGTCCATATCCGAGTCTATGCCTAGGCTTTCAATAGCTTCTTCCGGCACCTTTTCCGTCCGGCTTTTCCCTAGGCTCTTTGCTAGTCTCTCTCTCCGATATTTTCCCGCTTCTTCCCGCTTCTTCCCTCCTAGGTTTCCTATCCGAGTCATGGCACCATTATGTCGCTCCCCCTCTTCATGGGGGAACGACACTAAACCCTGCCTAGGCTTCCTATCTGAGTCACAGCACCATTATGTCACTCCCCCTCTTCGTGGAGGAATGACACAGGACCCTGCGCTGTTCTTTTGCCTGTTCGGCCCTCCCCGGGTTTGCTGCTGGTTCTTCCCGGGTTGGCTACCATCCCTTCCACCTCCGTGGAAGGGCGGTTCCCCCTAGCCACTTTCCCCACTTCCGCGGGGGAGCGGCACACCGCCGGCCGGCTCTCTCGGGGGCTGCACAGGTGTTCCTTCAGATAGATGTTCCCTGGTGCATGTTCTCTCTCTCCTCCTTTATAGTCCTCTTCCACCAATCCCAACTCTGCTACCCACACACCGAGTACGCTGCTCTCCTCCAATCAGTAGCAGGTCCTACAGTTTATTTGTTGAACTGGAGGCAGCTGTGTAGAAGCTGTTTCTCCCTTCTCAGCGCCATATTGTGGGAGAGCAGATGCATAGAATAAGTCTTAATTCCAGTAACTTAGTCTAGTCCAGGTTGCTCCCCACAATGTTTTCTCTGATTTGTTCTAATATACAGAGTACAAAAAACTTCAATGTGTAATCATCTTATAATTTGATTATTATTTATAGCCTTTGGCTATATTCCTGTTAAACATGGTCTTTGTCTTTTTACTTGTTGAGCATTGTAAGTAATGGAGTATTAAGCCTATGGTTATAGAGTAAATTGAAAATATGCAACAAGGGGATGGAAGGAGAGAAGAGGATCAGAGGGAAAAACTGTTACATTCTTCCAATGGTATTCTTGAAACACACAAAATCTGTTCTCTTTATAGTAATAAAATATTCTTACATTATTTGGAGGAGAACACCATTTTTGAATTCTTGTTTTAAAGAAATACTCAGAGCATGCAAGCTCAGGCTGCACCACCATTTTGTTCTTGATCTGATGCATGTGTTTCCTTTCCTCCCCAGGATTACCCACTCATGTGTGTTTATACTGACTTTTGTGTTTTTCTTTACATTTAAACACATATGAGCCCAGAGGGAACCTTCAGCACATCACATTGTCACAGTATCTTTTTTAAGTGTCTTACCCATATAGCTGTTGTAGGAATGCTAGCCAGAAGGCAGGGCAGACCATTACTCTTGTTTTGCAGTAATGATAAGCCCAAGAGTGTAGGAGATGGGATTGCACTGGCAAAGACAATACTCTACAAAACTATTTGGGGGTACTTGTGGAAAAGAGCATTAAATTAGCATTCAGGGAGTAGACACTGTCGCACAGCAAATTAAGCTGCTACTTGGGATGCCTGCATTATTTCGCAGAGTGCCATTTGAGTCTCGGATGCTCTGCTTGTGATCCAATATCCTGGAAAGGCAGCAGATGATGGTTCAAGTACTTGGGCCCCTGCCACTTGCATGGGAGAACTGGATGGTATCCTGGGCTTCGGGTGTTGGCCTGGCTGAGCCTGGCTTTTGCAGGCATTTGGGGAGTGAAGGCAGTAGATGGATTATTTTTGTCTCTCCCTCATTCCATCAGTCTATCTTTCAAATAAATTTTTAATAAAAGTGTTAGGTCATAGATTACAGGAAAATAGGAGTTCCAACCCTGAATTATCAGTAGCTTGTATGGTATTTGAGAACCCTTATTATTATAAATCAATCCAGCATTTATGGTATATTAAGAAGATGCAAAGGACTCAATTTTATACACCAATGAACAGAAATGGGGGAAACTACTATTGACAAGGAAACTCACCTGGATCCTGCTATAACTATGTTGCCATGTTGGCTAGAGCAAGGGTGGAAGTCAGTGCTTCCAGGGATGTGTGATGTGATCTGGTGTGAAGAAGGGCTGGTATCTACAGAAGAACAAGCCAAGGGCCCCCTATTATGACTGTACATTGCACTGAGTGGGAAAGAGATTGGCCATCACTATATTAACACAGGGATCAACATAGGAATGAGATGTAGCAGGGCTTTCTATCCTTTTAACCTGAATCAATTACTAATATCAGACCAAAGTGCATCATTTCTCAATTTCCTAACATCACCTAGAGTCTTTGGTTCTTCCTGAAATATTTATTTAGCATCTCTTGGTTTTAGCAACAATTTTCAGACCCAGCTTCTGCAATCAATTCTAGTCTGGAGCTGGTGCCATGGCTCACTTGGCTAATCCTCCGCCTGTGGTGCCGGCATCCCATATGGGTGCTGGGTTCTAGTCCCAGTTGCTCCTCTTCCAGTCCAGCTCTCTGCTGTGGCTCAGAAGGGCAGTCAGTGGAGGATGGCCCAAGTGCTTGGGCCTCTGCACCTGCATGGGAGACCAGGAGGAAGCACCTGGTTCCTGGCTTCGGGCCGGCGCAGTGCCGGCTGTGGCAGCCATTTGGGGAATGAACCAAGGGAAGGAAGACCTTTCTCTCTGTCTCTCTCTCTCTCACTGTCTATAACTCTACCTATCAAAATAAAAAAAATTAAATTAAAAAATTCTAGTCTATAATTACTTCAAAAATTTTAAAAATATTAGTCTATAATTACTTCAAAAGGTAAGGATTTTAATACTCCAAATTAAATAAAACTATGTAAATGCAATTTACATGATCTCAAGCAGAAGTTGTCCTACTTTTTCTTTGAAGGGCAGGTTATCAGTACTGTCAGCATCATGGGTCATCTGCAAAGACAGCCAGACTTCAAGTGCTCAACTCTGCTCTTGTGGTGCAACAGCAGACATAAATATGTAAAAAAGCACAGTTGTATTCCCACAAAACGTTATTGGTGAAAACACTGGGAATGGGGCAGGGACTGTCTGACAGATAAGATGCTGCTGCAGGGCTGGCACTGTGGTGTGGTGGGGTTATTCCACTGCCTGTGGTGTCAACAAGCCGTATGGACACTGGTTCAAGTCTTGGCAACTCCACTTCCAATCCAGCTCCCAGCTAATGCACCCAGGAAAGCAGAAGATGGCCCAAGTACTTAGGCCCCTGCCACACACGTGGGAGACCGAGATGAAGTTCCTGGCTCCTGGCTTCAGCCTGGTCTGGCCCAGCCCTGACTGTTGTGGCCATTTAGGAAGTGAACCAGCAGCTGGAAGATGCCCCTTTTCTCTAACTCTGACCTTCCAATTAAAAAAAAAAAAAATCTTCAAAAAAAAAAAAAAAAAAAGATGCTGCTTGGTGTGTTCACATCCTGCATTAGAATGCTTGAATCTGAGTCCTGCATGTACTCCACGTTCCAAATCCCTGCTAATGAGCACCCTGGGAGGAAGCAGGAGATACAGTTCTCGACTCACAGTCCTGGCTGCTGTACACCTCTGGGGAGTGAACCAGAAGATGGAAAATTGATCAATCTCTTTGTCCTTTCAAAAAAATGAAAACATAAATGGAAAAAAAAGATTTAAACAAAAACAAAAACAGTGAGCTTGCTGGAGTTGGTACACAGGGGCCAGGCTGTAATTTGCCAACTCCAGCTTCCTCCATCTTGCAAAAACTCTCCTGATATTTAGCATTTCACAGGGATTTCATATTCTCAGTTTGCAAACTTTCCCTTTTCCAATGTCCCTATCAAGAACATTGTTTCTCATAAATGGAAAATAATGTTATATTTTGATTTCTAAACTTTGTACCACAAATTCATTTGGGAAATACTTATGAGTGCTGATTTTGTGCCAAGCAATACTCTCCATGCTGACAACATGGAGATGGAAAGATTCATGACTGATTCTAAAGAAGCTTAGAGTCATGTGCTGACAGGCAGGTAGGAAGACCATCACTGTGTGCTAATGAAAGGTTTTCTCAGGATTCAAGAGGGATGGATCACTTCTGGGAAAGTCCTGTGGGAATCTGGTGTTGGGGGTGTCAGCCGGGTGTGGGAGGTTGGGAGGGCTGGTATTTGTGGGTACCAGGGAGATCTACATTTATGTGAGATTTCAGAAGGCTCAAGAGCAGCTCTGGATCTGAGACTTCTTCCCTTGTGTTGTAGGGATGCCCTTCCTGGGTTAGCCTGGAAGGATGCCTGCTCTTCTCAGAGCCCTCCAGCGAGCTCAGCTGATGGTTCCCTTACTCAGAGTGATTTCCCTTTAAAATTTCACTCTTCAGGGGAGGTTGAGTATCAGGTTCCCTAAAATCGTGTTTCTCTGTACCACTATGGCCACGGCTAATTCTCTGCACCTCTTTGAATTGCACCATTCCACAATTTAAAATGATAACTTTGAGTCCTAAAGGGCTACACATAGAAGAGATACCAGAATAGAGGGAGGAGCTTGACAGGAATGAGATTCTGAAACATTTTTTTTTTCTTATCTCTACTTACGGTATATAGTTTTCCGATTTTCTAGGTGAAGCGATATTTGGGTGGGATGCCTGTCTATTTTGTTCCTAGTGAAACCATGACAAGTTAGCCAATATAGATCTTTATTGGTGATTAGTACTCAGGCCTTACATTACTTAGAATGATTGCACTTACCTTGTATCGGACAATTAAGTAAAGTCCCTGGGTGTCTGCCAGTCTGGGAATTCTATCATCACCACTGAATTAAGAAGCCCATATCAATAACACCATCTCCTATCCTTATTCTAGTATGTATAAGAAAGACACTTTGATGTTTTCTTTATTTTTACTTGTAAATTTTTTAAAGAAATTATTTGAAAGGAAATAAGGCAGAAAGAGAAAGAGAAAAAGGTAGAGGTAGAGACAGAGAGATCTTCCACCTGCTGGTTCACTCCCCAAATCTCCGTAATAGCTGGGGCTGATCTGGGACAAAACCCGGAGCCTGGAGCTCTATCTGGGTCTTACACATGGGTTGCAGGTACCCAAGAACTTAAGCCATCACCTGCTGCCTCCCAGAGCATCCATTAGCAGAAAGTTGGCTCAGAAACAGAGTTGTACTTTGAATCCAGGCACTTGAATCCAGATAGTGGTGTCCTAGGCAGCATCTCACCAGCTGTGCAAAATGATCACCCCACTACTGAATTTTTCATAAATACTGGTGTGTTTCCCCCTTTAGTATACTTTTGAATTTCTTAGCCTATCATACTGGAGAAGAGGAGAGAGAGAGATGAAACAGTGCTTCAGGAAAATAAACTTCAATATTTCTTTACTTAAAGTTAGAGACTTCTTTCTTCCACCAGAGAAGTACTGGCATGTAAATTTCATTTCCTTTAAATCACCATTGACTTTAGGCTTCTTTCAGCCAATCAAGAAAACTGTTAGAACTACTTCCAACTGCTCAGGCTAATAGATTGAACCTGCAATCACCAGTAAGTATGTATCCTTATCAATTTTATATATATTCTACCCAACATTGATTCTGTGCTTCTGTTCCTAGGATTAATTTCTACACTTAACATGGTTTGTTTGCCTCCATGTAACTCAGCAAAATCCTGTAATTCTGTAAGTGTAGGAACCATCTTTTCCTGGATCAAACTTCAACCTTTTTCTCCCTGGAGCATAAGGGTCTCTGACTCTGGTATTCATTTCTAAGACAATGAGAAGTAATTTTTAAAGAGATTCAGCATTGCCTTTAGAGACAATTTCCTCTAGTGAGGTAATGACAGGCTGATCAAGAGGTCAAGGCTAGTTTCATTAGGCAGAACTGTAGGGCTGAATTTCCCTGGGAAGAAAGGCTCAAGGAAATTGGTGAATTCAAGTTTACCTATTCATTCAAGGGCACCTAAATGTCTCTACCCCCAAATGTTGGGCCCCTTTCCTTACCAATCAATGTCCTCAAAAGAGGCTTGCCAAATATGTTAATTCAACATACACTTCAGCAAACTTGGTACTTAATTTCTACTATGTCAATCCTGTGTCTATAAACGAAATTTACTTGGGGGCATAATAGACTATAGCCAGTTATATGTCCTGAACTAAGAATTTAGGGCCTGAGCCTGTGTCACTTCATTCTGTAATCTTTGTAATGCATTGAGAAATAGCTAGTCAGTTACATGTTTCTTATTGTAATCATTAATACCACAATGGTCATTTTCATTAGCACTTGGCCTCCTAATGTCTTACCTTTAAAAAGTACTTTATTACAAACAACCACTGATAATAATTTCAGCACTAGAAATGACAATACTTTCAATGGATTTTCGAAAGTTCATTTACCAATGACAATGAGGTAACCTCTGCTTACAAATCTAATCAGGTGCAGTCACCAATTTCATCTTCTTATATATGAGCATTTGCTGGGACCATCACTATTTTGGTTTTAATCTAATCAGGAAAAGATGTGCAATTTGTGTTTTATAAACATAGTATCAATTATATTAATAATTTGTAAGTGACTTAGAAACACTGGAGGAACAATTTGAGACAAAGTTGTTTGGAGAGGAGAAAATGACTTTCAGTATTTGTTACTTTTATATTAAGCAGTAAATTCTCTTGACTGTAACCCACAAGCCTGCCTTGCTTCTTGACTTTTTGGGATACTATAATTGCTCATAGTTCTAGAAGAGCTGCTGATGCATTAGTGTTAAGCTTGGAATTTTTGGAATTTGAAGTCACCCTTCCCCTATAACATCATTAAAGAGACAAAAGACGGAAGCAAAGGCCAGAGGACATGGGGGCTTGACTCAAGCCACATTCACATCTTAGAGCTTTTGACTCTGTGCAGATCAGCGTCCCTTTCCCCACATATGTTGAGGCTCCACTACACAGAAAGCCATCCCCATCCTGTTACTTCCATGCTGAGTTTAGCTTTGTCATTCAAGAAGAATATTCTTACCCTGTAGCCAGCCTTCAAGGCTGTATTTTCCCAAAGCTCCTTCCTCTCTCAAGGGTATCTTTGTTCTTGTCCTCTCCCTGCCCCTTCTCCTTTACTGACAGCTGTTTTATGTGCATCCTTTAGTTAGCCAATGCCTTACTTAGAAGACAGTGCATTATTGTAGCCAAACTTCCTTCTTGGCAAGTAAGTGGTCTAATCCTCCTCCCCACTTATAGACTTTTTAAAAATTTTTATTTATTTGAAAGGCAGAGTTACAAAGAAAGAGGGGGAGGGGGAGGGAGACAGAGAGAGAGAATTGGTATTCCACCTGCTTTCACCTGCTGGTTTATTCCTCAAATGGCTACAACCACCAGGACTGGACCAGGCCAAAGCCAAGAGCTTTTTCCAGGTCTCCTATGTGGGTGTAGGGGCCCAAGCACTTGAGTCATTTTCTGCTGCTTTTCCAGGTGCATTAGCAGGGAGTTGGATCAGAAGCGGAGCAGCGGGGACACAAACCAGAACCCCTATGGATGCCGGCATCACAGGCAGCAGCTTTACCCAGTAAACCAGCCCCACAGTCTTTGTCTTTAAAATCTATTTGACAGGGGCCGGTGCCAAGGCTCAGTAGGTTAATCCTCCACCTGCATGCCGGCATCCCACATGGGCACCAGTTTGAGTCCCAGCTTTTCTACTTCTGATCCCGCTTTCTGCTATGGCCTGGGAAAGCAGTGGAGGATGGCGCAAGTCCTTGGGCCCCTGCACCCATGTGGGAGACCAGAGAGAAGCATCTGGCTCCTGGCTTCGGATCGGCACAGCTCTGGCCATTGAGGCCATTTGGGGAGTGAACCAATGGAAGGAAGACCTTTCTCTGCCTCTCCCTCTCACTGCCTGTAACTCTACCTCTCAAATAAATAAAATCTTTAAAAAAATAAAATCTATTTGACACCCCTAAGTACTTGGAGCAAAGATTCAACAATGCTTGAGCTTTTTATTTCTGTGTACTATAGCTCCAAATAAGCCCAAATAAACTCATTTGTTTATTAATGGACTTGTGCCACATTTTTATTTTAAGGGTCAACACGCCTCTTGCTTTAACAGGGTGAGACTACAGTGAGACCACGTAAGAGCAAGGAGCTGAGGCCTTCTCCCGTCTTTCTGTCTTCTAATCTCCCACTAGTACTTCCCATTGGCCAAACCCAGTGAGAAGCTAAGAGTTAAACTAGCTAGTGTAAAGTAATTCTCACTACTCTACTCCAAGCATCTCAGAGCAGAGTATACATGGGTAGGTATAGGGCTGAGCAATAGCTTTTGCACACTGACAAATCAAAAGCTTAAAATATTATTCAACATATTACACATTTCTGTAAGATTCATATTGTAATATGAAAGCTCTAGATATAATTTATATTTGACAAAACTGATTAAGAATGTCACCTTGGAGCCAGAATTTTGAGCAACTGGCATGTCATATCAGAGTGGTGTTGCAGATCCTGGATGCTTTGCTTCTGATACAGTTCCATGCTGAAGTAACTGGGAAGGCAGTGGAAGATTGACCAAGGACTTGGGCCCCTGGGATGCAGTTGTGAAACCAGGGTTTAGTTCCCAGCTCTAGAATTTGATCTGACCCAGCCCCAATGGTTATAGCTATTTGGGGTAGTGAACCAAACAATAGAACATCTTTTTCTCCCATTCTGCCTTTCAAATAAACAAACACATAAGCAAAAAAAAAAAAAAAAAAAAAAGTCAGGTGGATGATGTGGCATAGCAAGTTCAACTGTTGCCTGCGATGCCAGCATCCCATATGGGCGTGGTTTGTGTCCCTAGTGCTCCACTTCTGATCCAAGTCCCTGCTAATGCTCCTGGGAAAGCAGTAGAGGAGGGCCTAAGTGCTTTGGACCTTGCCACCCACATGGGAGATCTGGATGAAGCTTTTGCTCCTGGCTTCTGCCTGACCCATCCCTGGCTGTTGCAGCCATTTGGGCAGTAAAATAGTGGGTGAAAGATCTCAGTATGAAACTCTGTCTTTCAAATAAATTCTTAAAATAAAAGAATGCAAGAATGTCAGCTCTCAGAGGAGGAATCAAATTCCAAATACATTATATAAGTAGTTTGGTTACTTCCAACAGGATATTTTTACTTTGGGTGGCTCTTAGTTTTCATATATATAAAATGAGGTCTATTTAACTCTACAGAAATTAATAAGGTAAATATGTTAACAGGCATAGCACACAGAAGTCCCCTGTTAATATTGATGTTGGTGGTAATGATAATGGCAATTTATTTTTTTTTAACGACTTAGCTATTTGAGTGGCAGAGTTACAGACAGAGAGAAGAAGAGACAGAGCTAGAGCGCTTCTATCTATTGGTTCACTATACAAAAGGCTGCAATGGCTGGAGTTGGACTGATCTGAAGCCAGTTTCTGGGTCTCCCACGTGGGTGCAGGGGCCCAAGGACTTGGACCCTCTTCTACTGCTTTCCCAGGCCATAGCAGAGAGCTGGATCAGAATTGCAGCAGTTGGGACTCAACCTGGCACCCATCTGGGATGCCAGGGTGACAGGCAGAGGCTTAACCTACGCCATAATGCTGACGGTGATAACGCCAATTTCGATGAATATAGAAGCACTGGGTGGTGATGGCTTTTAAAACTGATGCTGACATTTTCTGTATATTAAGAAAATTCATTATTTTGCTTACATTTTCAAAGTGATCGGAGTCTTCAAACATCGATAATCACTGCTAAGGTTTTCGAGGGACTACTATCAGTTTTGAGAAGGTTCTTACTGCTTTGATATTTTCAGCCTAGTCCTAGCTTTTTAGAGTAGGGTTAAAGAGAATCACACCAAGAAGTCAGCAATCATTTGTTGATAATTCTTTGCTGGGCATAGAACATGTTAAAAAGTTTAATTAAACTTCAGAGCCAGATATTTCCTGCTCTGAAGAAGCTTATTTTTAATTAGGATGCAAGTGAAGTTGTACCTATGATGATAACATTACTGAAGAATAAACAATAGAACTTAGTTCCTGGGTGTGGAGAATAAGCGATAGTGGATATTATGAATGGAATGTCTTTCAACAGAAATAGGAAAATTGGGGGAAATGCCTAGATCCAAATTGGGTTAGTGGGGCCTGTGCTGTGGCAGAGTAGGCTGAGCCTCTGCCTGCAGCACTGGCCTCCCATACGGCTGCCGATTCTAGTCCCGGCTGCCTCATTTCCATCCAGCTCTTGACTATGGCCTGGGAAAGCCATAGAAGATGGTCCAAGTGCTTGGGCCCCTGCACCCACGTGGGAGACCCAGAAGAAGCTCCAGGCTCCTGGCTCTGGATCGTAGTATGCCTCAAGCCACTGTGGCCATCTATGGAGTGAACTGACAAATGGAAGATCTCTCTTTCTCTCTCTCTCTCTCTCTGTGTCTCGCTTGCTCTGCCTTTCAAATACATAAATCTTTCTTTAAAAAAAAAACTAGGCAGTTATTAAAAAAAGAAATTGGATTAGTATTAATTTTCCTTTTCTTCTCATTTCCTGTTTTCTGAAAAAAGCTATTTTTAATTTGTTTTACGATATCAAGAGATATATTTTTCTATCTTTTTAGTTTTTAACAAGAAAGAAAAAAATCCTACCCACATACAAGTTTTATCAAATATCAAAGTCCATCCTGCTACCCTTTTAGAGGTTTTTAATTTTCCCAAATATTCAAAATGCTAATAAAACTTGGTCTGATTTTGGAGATTGCCTCCTATATATATATATATATATATATATACATATACATATATATAAAATCACTGTGAAAGCGTCACAAGCAAGGTTGGGATTGATGCTTACCAGACACTCTGAAGATGCCAATCCCGCAAGCTTTTTGAAATGGGCCGCATTACTTCCTTTCTGTGAAGACAGAGTGCAGACCACAGGGATTGTATACTACAGATGTGATGTGAACCTTCTCAAGAACTGCAGGAGGGCTCGCATCCCACATCTGTGGCACCAGCATCCTGTTCAGGCATTGGTTGGTGTCCTGGATGCTCCACTGCTGATCCAGCTCACTACTGATGTGCCTGGGAGAGCAGTGGGGCATAGCCCAGGCACTTGGGCCCCTGTATCCGTGTGGGAGGCTCCTGAATTTTCTCTTTGGATCAACCCAGCTCTGGCCATTGTATCTATCTGGGAAGTGGACCAATGGATGGAAGATCCCTCTAAAATAATAATAATAATAATAATAATAATAATAAAAGAACTGTAAAGATTCTACCTCTAGAAACCCCAAGCATCAGAGACAACAACAAAATGTCCTTGACAATGAATGCTCTGTATTTATTTGGATTCAGATGCTGCTACTCTGGTATCCTTCAGTGCATTTCAATTCAATTTGGCCCTAAAAGCATCTTTTGAAGTTATTTTGCTCAGGGAACCTGCTAGCTTGATCATTAACAGCCCCATGACAATGTGTGCCTCTGAACTCATCTGCTTCCGTTTGTAAGTCAGTCACCACCTCTGTATTAGTCAACGAAGATTTATTTTTCCTTTTCCCCCTCACAGATCTTATGGGGGTAAAAAAAAAGTCACGCACTGACAGAACTTAAAACAGTCAGGCAAAAAACTAAAACACAACATTATTTTACTTAGTTTCTTTTACCTTTACCAAAACCAAGTGTGAACTGAGCTCCAATTGAAACAATTTAGGTAGAACAAAAATAAATGAAATGAAACTCTTCAACACATGCACACATATACAATTATACAAAAGTGCAACCTATAGAAATACATACATACTGAATCTCTATCTTGACAATGGAGGAAATCTTTGTGGCTATACTCAGCCTTGAATACTACATAGCACTCTACCTTAAAACTCTATGTGACTGCTCATAAAATTTTGTATAGTCAAAATTTGAAGACAAAATTTTGAATGTTGAAGACAAAAAATACAAAACCCACATTAATAGTTCTTGTAATTATGATTTTCTATATGTATCTTTTTTTATCATCTTACCCTTAATGTTAAAAAGTCATTTAATGGAAGGCTATTATGTCAATATATCTATTTCCTTGAGTAAAATTTTTAAAAAGTTGTCTTCATTGGTTTGATCACACCCTCACCTCCTCTCTTCCAAGGTGATTAATGCCCAGGTGTTAGTCCTCAGCAGGTGTAATACTCATCTGTGCTTCCACATGGACTGCACCAAGGATCTGTGTAGTCTTTGGTATGAGCCCAGATCCTGCTGCAGTGATGCACCCTAGGCAAGCAGGGTGCTCTGGGCATGTGGGGCCACTCACAGTGATTGCCCAGAGACCCAGCTATACCTTGTGCCCCCTTGTGCAGAGTTCCCACATTCTCAGCACCTAGGGCTCCCACAGTCACAAGGTGCCCTGCTAGCCTGTCCTGTCCACAGAGGGGCTGAGTGGTTCCCAGAGCCCCCTGCCTGTAAATGCTCTGCCCAGATAGACTGAACCCTGGTGCCTGTGATTTGTTGGTGACTAAATTCATTGCCAATATTAATCAGGGATATGATTAAATTCAATAGAAATGACAAGGGCTCACTCTTGTCTTTAGCAGAATTGAATATACAGTTTGCACACAATTATGTTACATGTTGATCCTTAGAAAATGACTGAATGGAACCAAAATGCTAATACTGTGTGTCAGGATAACTGAATTTTAAGTACTTAATTTTTAAAATGTAGTCAGTTTCATTCAATTTGAAAGTCAGAGAGACAGTGAGAAAGAACAGAGAGAAAGAGATCTTCCACCCATCAGTTCACTCCCCAAATGCTCACAACAGCCTGGGCTAGGAAAGGCCAAAGCCAAGAGACTGGAACTCCATCCAGTCCTCCCCTGTGGCTGGCAGGAATCCAAGTACTTGAGCCATCATCTATTGCCTGCCATGGTGCTCATTATCAGGCATCTGGAATCCAAAGCAAACCTGGAATTCAAATCAAGCATTCTGATATGGGATGCGGGAATCCCAAGCTGCGTCTTAACTGCCTTGCCAAATGCCTCCCCCTTAAGTAGTTTTAATCTTCTTTTTAAAAAATATCTTTCAGCTTTTCCACAAAAGGTCTCATGTTGAAGATCTTAACAGGAGAGACAGAATATAAAAAATTCTGTGTACTTTTTTAAAGGTGTAATCACTGTGTTGTTATTTATCATTTATGCTGCCTTCTCTACAGCAAATTTCTGTTATGGTGATTAAATATTCATAAGTATTTATTTAGCAACTATTTTTAACTCTGAACTTCCACATCTATAAAAGCAGAGAATATTTATAACACGGTATCTGAAAATATGTAGTGGCTCAATACATACTGAGTGAATGAAAGTCAAGGAGGGGCAATTAGGATGACTTGAGGTAGCTTAACCTGGCCAGATATAAATGGCAGTTAGTGAAAGATTTTGCTACTCTCATTCCTTTTTTAGAACCTTTATCTCCTGAACCTGCTCAACTTACTGTGTTATTTTTGGCCTTACACTCAACATTTTCATCATCAACCTTCTCATTTTTTTTTTTAAAGATTGTATTTATTTGAAAGACAGCATTACAGAGGGGAGGTAGAGCCAGAGAGAGAGAGAGATTGTCCATTCCACTGGTTCACTCCCCAAATGACTGCAACATCCAGAGCTGAGCTGATCTGAAGCCAGGAGCCAGGAGCTTATTCCAAGTTTTCCATGCAAGTGTAGGGGCCCAAGGACTTGGGCCATCTTCTACTGTGTTCCCAGGCCATAGCAGAGAGCTGTATCAGAAGTGGAGCAGTCGGGACTCGACTGGCGTCCATGTGGGATGTTGGTACTGCAGGCTTGAGCTTTAACACATTGCACCACAGTGCTGGCCCCAACCTTCTAATTTTAAATGAACTTATCAACCAACCTACTAACAACATTGATAATAATGTAAATGGATGCACATGCTCCCTCTCCTTTCCCATCTAAGGTGACTACTATGCTTAACTTTGTTTTCTCTACTCTTACTGTAAATGGTTCCATTGAATGCATTTCCAAGCTATAGATTTCATATTCTTGAACTTTATGAAAAAGGGTCCATGCTGTTTTTAGTTCCTACAAATTAATTTGTCATACAGCATTGTGTAAACATGGTTCATTCAGGTTGCTGCACATGATGAAATTTATGCAAGCAGTATCTTCAAAATTAGAGAAATAAGTGGCATATTTTCTTTTCAAAGAAATGTATTTCTAGAATATATGAATTTTGATCCAGCAACTCTGAAGTTTTATATACATATATATTTTATACACACAATCTATTAAACACTGCTTTTTAGTGTGAAAAATAAAGAGAAATTAACTATTTTTATAATTGATCTCATATTTGTATTTTTTAAAAGATTTATTCATTTGAAAGAGTTTCAGAGATTGAGAAGGAGAGACAGAAGAGACAAGAGATAGTCCATCTCTGGTTCATTCCCCAAATGGCTACAAGTCCAGGGCTGGGCCAGGCTGAAGCCAGGAACTTCTTCCAGGTCTCCCACATGGGTGCAGTGGTCCAAGGACTTGGGCCATCCTCTGCTGCTTTCTTAGGCTCATTAGCAGGAAGCTGGATTGGAAGTGGAGCAGCTGGGACACCAACTGGTGCTCCTACGGGATGCCAGGTCTAGAGGCTGTAGCTTAACCTGCTGGCCCCTTATATTTGTAGCAGTTGAAATATCACTATTAGTAACCATAAATAGCTAACCTGGAATACATATTTCTGATTTTAGTGTTATTCAGTATCATACTTGGGGCTGTTGTGAAGGGAGATTAATACTTGGCTAGACTCTATGATTACAAGAAAGTTCTTCAAAACACTTGGCATACAGAAATTTTATACCTGCCATTCTAAACTCCCAGTGTATTTCTCTGTTTCTACTTCACTTAAATTCGATTACTTCACAATAGCTTAGATATGGAATCAATCCAGATTTCCATCAAGTGATGAATGGATAAAGAAAATGTGGTATATATACACTACAGAATACTACTCAGCCATAAAAAGAATAAAATCCTGTATTTTGCAATAAAATGGATGCAACTGGAAACCATTAATGCTTAGTGAAATAAGGCAGTCTCAAAGAGACAAATGTTTTGTTATGTGGCAGCTAATATAAAACACCAAAAAATACATAGGAATGAAATGGTCATTTTGAGATATGATTGTCAGATTACTCCTGTGGAACTGTGGTGTTCCTACTTTTTAATTGTTGAATATTCTGGTTAGTGGTGAATTAAGCCTGTGAATATAAAGTAAATTAAAACTATGACTTTGCAAAAACTGATAAACAGAAAAGGACGGAGGAGTATGGTGGGGGGCAAGCAGGCGAGTGAGCAAAGTTTAGTTGTCTTTTTGGAACTGTAGCTATGAAATGCAAAAAAAAAATGTTCTTTTATATTAATAAATAATTTTAAAGAATATACAGAAGACTTGAAAAACAATGTTCATAGAGAGCAGAATATACAAAAATAGATTTTATATATTTTTTTGAATACATAATACCATTGAATTAAACCTGATCATCTACTAGGCCACAAAAAAACAGAAAATAACAAATAGTGCAAAGCTAAACTAAAAAAAAGAAAATGAGGAATTTCATTAGTTAACTTTTAATAGGGCAGAGAAATCTCATGGTTATTTTTATTATTTCATAATCTATATTAACATAAAAAGAACACTTAACAATTATGTAGTCATTATCCATTATCAAAATTCAATAATTTCTTCATATTTCTTTAGATCTTAAAGATTTTTATGGAAATAAAATAGCAGGCTTGGTCAAAAAATTAATTATGTAAAGGATTCTTTTTCATCTTAACTTAATGATCTCTATAACCCCTATAAAACCTTATGAAGGGGAAATTTTATTTACCCTTGAGATGAAGAAATTGTGATGGCCAGAATCAGTGAATCACTCTGATAAACTCAAGAGTGATAGGGACTTCTGTGAGTTAAGTATTTCAATCACTAGAAATCCAGACATGGTTCCGCTCTCCACTCCCCCTACTCTCCTTCCGAGGAAGAATAAAACAGGCAAAAGGTGAACATCAGAAATTCAGTGGTGTGTTGTTTGCTTCGTGCATGTTCAGCTCATCTCCTACAGGGGATGTTCCATCTAACCCTGAGCTTCTTTTCTTTCCCTGGACTATCAATCCCCTCTAGTCATGCACATATGGTGACTCAATGCAATCCTTTCATTCCTCAGTCATGGGATGAGATGTAAGGCTGAAAATGATGACCGCTCATTTGTGTTGAGCTCCACACATTATAGACTCCCTGGTCCTCCCTGGACTTCTGTGAAATTCAGGGAAAAAATTTATTCATAACCATTTTTACCCAAATACCTTGTTGTTTGTGGATCTTTCTCTTTAGACATAGTGAATCATTTTGGCCTTGTGGAAATAAATCTCTATTGTCAAAACTTAAGGTAGCGTAGAGAAACACATTGAATTGGGAGTAGGTTGAATTTTTGGTTTTATTACAAATGAGCACTGGGCATGGGACTTGAACATCAACTGCTTTTTCTCATCTCAAAAATGGGAATGATAATGGAAACATCAACATATTGTGGTAAAAATTAAATTATATCAGGCTATGTAGCAGAGTTGGCCCTTAATGTATTGGTCCAGTGGAGGAACTATATGGAGAACTTTTAGGTATAATCTATCAAGCACAATAGGATGCTTTCTCTCACTTCACTAATAGGCATAATGTAGGCAGTTTGCTCATGGTGAAGGCAGTCTGCCTACTTTACATTTTTATAAATGCTTTTAAACATGTGGAAATTTGAATACTTAAATGAAAAAAATCATGGGATTCAGTAACAAATAGACCATAGGGTACAGTACATACCACTGGGCTTTGTGAAGGATCATCTTGTTATGGGGATAAGCAGCAGCAGTTCTGCCCATCTTCTTCTGCCAGATTCCTCTTTTAATTTAGTCAACAGTTGTGAGGATGTTTTCAGGTTAGGAATCCAGAGCCAGACATCTGTATCTCTTTCTACCTAGGGATAAATCTATCAGTGAAGTATAAGAGCAGTTCTCATGCTCTCCAAAGTGGTCCAGCTGTCTTCTCTCACCCTTGAGAGCACAACCTTCCAGTAAATGGGAGTCTGAGAAGGCTCCCAGTTTTCTGGTAGTCATGCAATCCATACTCCCCCCATACAGAGCTTAGGTGTCTGGGCTGAGGCTGAGTTTCCAGGAGCAGGGTCCATCTTAAATCTCTTACCACATTTCTTGCAGCTATCTTATTTGTGCTATTTATAGTATAAGTTAAAAGAAAATACAAACAAAACAACAACAATCCCTAATCTCCTCTCCATCCATCCATTAAGAGGTCTCTGGCAGAAGGTGGGGGAATCTCATCTCCTCTCTGGACCTGCATTACTATTGTGCTATTAGTTGTTATTGACAAGATTATATATATATATATATATATATATATATATATACTTCCCACTTCCTCCTTTCCCTTCCCAAGATTTATTAGTCAAGTGACCTGCATTCATGTATTAAAAATTAATCCTAAATTTGAGAACTACAGCCAAACTTATAAATTGTCACAGGAAAAAGTATTTCTAGAATCTCTAACTATGTATCCATACCTGGTTGAAAACCACTGTCAATGTTAAAAAAAAAAAAAAAAAACAGAAGACTTATTTTTGTGCCTTAGCTCTTGTATCAGAAAAATAGGGCTAATGAAGGTATACTGTGAACACCAGAGACAATGACAAGAAAATTGTGGCACACCTTGTCTTCTGTTGAAGAACTGTGGCTTTTTTCATCATACTATTTGTTGAAGTCTTTTACTTAGTATAGAATTAACTTTATGATCATTAAGAAAACTGAAAATAGATCTTTGTAAAAATTAAGAGTGGGAGGCTGGCACTGTGGCTCACTTGGTTAATTCTCCACCTGCGGTGCCGGAATCCCATATGGGTGCCAGGTTCTAGTCCTGGTTGCTCCTCTTCCAGTCCAGTTCTCAGCTGTGGCCCGGACAGGCAGTGGAGGATGGCCCAAGTGCTTGCCCCCCCCCCCCACTGTCTAACTCTATCTGCCAAATAATAAAAAAAAAAATTAAGAGTGGTAATGGGCGAGGGAGGAGGAAGAAGGTTTGGAGTGGAGGTGGAGGTGGGGTAGGATGTGAATCATCACTATGTTCCTAAATCTGTATATAAGAAATACATGAAACTTGTATATCTTAAGTAAAATTAAAAAAAAATCTGTGGCACAAAGGATGTTTCTACTGTGTGTTTACTTTAGTTTTGAGAGAAAGAGAAATGTTGATTATATGGGCTAAGTAAAGGTAGGCTCATCGCAGATAAGCCAAGGACAAGAACTATGAAGATTTAGGAGGAAATTTAAGCAAGCTGCTCTGGACGTAATGTGTCTCAAGGCCACCTTACATCTAGACCAAAACATTTATAGGACAACAAGCTTACTTAATGGCACAAAACTGTGGAATTCATCTGCTCTAGTTTCCTTTCCCATAGAGAAAATTGCCCTTTAAACTAAAGCACAGTAGATCTGAGATAATTTGAAGGACATATATTATTCACCCTTTATCGATTAATTTAGTAAAATATGGTAGGATGTTTAAACAGGGGTACACCAAAGATGCTATAGGGACATGGAGAAATGAATGTTTAATGCTTACAATAGCCCATGGTCAGTCCTAACATTGATTTGCTCCTGGTAAACATTTTTAGGGAAACCAAGTTTTTGTACTTTCTAAAGCCACCTTATGGCAGTGTCCCTTTCCACATTCACAATACCAGAGGGTGCTTTTTTTTTTTTAAATTCCTTGCTTTTCCCATAATAAATCATGGTGTCTGAATAGGATCTGACTAATCATTCATTCAGTTGCACATGTCTATTGGATGCTCAGTGAAATTACCTCCCAAGGTAATGAGATGTAATTCCCTGTTTGAGTGAAATTATGTAATGCATGTAAGATTTTCTGATTCCAAAAGCCTACACAGGAGACGTTCACACACAAGGAAGGGAACAGAGGACAGAGGATGCATTTATTTTTGGTTTTAATTCAAATCTGTCCAACCATTCAGCAACTGTAAGTCAATGAACCACATTCTTAAATCATGGTAACCTCAGTTTCCTCATCTGTAAAACTGGGATAAAAATAGTAGCTTCCTCAGAGTGACCAAAAATCAAATGACACTAAATTTTATCATTGACATCACATCTGGTCCTTGATAATAAATAAACTTAGCTATGAAATAATCCACTATTAAATCAGAGTTTCTGTAAAATCCTATTTATTCTCCCTTTTCTTCAGGCTGTCTACTGGCCATTTTTGCTCTCTGTGGAGAGATGGCAGGCTGTATTTTCTCCTCCATGCTGTGTGAGCCCAAACAGCACAAGCCCAGGGAGTCTATAAGGAGAAGCAAGACATAAATTCAAGAGATTGCAAGAGAATCTTCCTGAACTGGGCTCAGAATTACACACAAAAAAAATCTTTTAAGAGTTATTTCGTCTTCAGAAAAGGACTTGCTGCATTATTAAATTCCACCATACTGGGAGCTTTGCTCCTTCACATTTATGCTTTCAAATGTTACTTATTACTGCTCCATCCTAGAGGGGGTGAACAAAGCTAGGAAAGAAATGCCAGGCCGTAGATCAGAAAGAAGATATTTGCAGGGATAAGAATAGTTCTTGCTTTCTACCGATATTACTGAGTTACTTTTAACTTTCAAAACATTTTCTTTCCCATCTTCTCTCTTGGGTTTTGTAGAAGCAACTCGGCCCACTGTGAAGCCAGGACCCTGGATATTAAAGTGCAATTTTGTTTCTTGGGTAGGAAATGTTTCAGCCTCAGCAACAGCTACTCAGCTTTTAATCATGACAGTCACTGGAGTCGAGTAAGACAGTGGCTGTTGTCATATCTGGGGACCCTGACAGTTTTGGATGCATCTACTCAGGAAACGGCAGGAATCTGTGATAGCTGACGTCATGAAGGAAAGGTACCGTGACAACTCTGTCCCATACCTGGTACCGCGGTTACCACAATTTCTCCATCGCCCCTTCTCATCCCTCTCAGACAACCTAGAAATAGAACGCTTTATTTGGAAGGCTACTGAAAGATAAAACAGATTCTCCTTGTTCTTGAGTCTGAAGGTAATGAGTCAGAATGAGATAGATTACAGAGTCAATGGCTGTGATTAGGCAGTGAACCTGCCTCCTGGTCCAAAGTAGGGAGGAGTTATTAATATGGTATTTATGGTCATTATAAGATGGTATAAGAGCTAAAAGATGGAATTTGTTGAGATGACATGGTGAGCCTATTCCTATGAACTAAAACTGATGTTACTAACTAATCCCTAAGGTGATAGCATTCAGAGGTGTGCTCTTTGGGGGTAATTAGGTTATGAGAGTACAGATCTTCACAAATAGGGCTTCTGCCCTTATAAAAGAGGCCCCAAAGATGCTGACTGCTCCCTGCCACTTGAAGACCTGGTGAAAGGCACTGTGTGTGAGGCAGAGAACAAGCTTCCCCCAGACATCCAACCTCCCAGCACTTTATTCTTGAACTTCCCCATCATCAGAATTGTGAGCGGTTTCCAGTGTTTACAAATTACCACCTTTTAGGAATTTTGTTTTAGCAGTGTGATGGACAAAGACACCTTTATCCACAAACTGTTGTCATAGAAAACTCATTACCCTCAAAAATATCAGTTTTGTACCAATTTTTAAGAGTTTCTTGGGCAAAATACTTCATAAAGCTGTATCTGTGCTGCAGCAATGGGACTGAAAAGCTTACGATCTCAGCTAACACTGAGTCTGTGTCTACAGAGGATTCTCTGGGAAAACATCGTTTCTCCATTTACTCATTTGCTGATACACGGAAAGTAACCAGCAGTGAAAGATAATTTCATAAGACAAATTAAATTATACATGGACTGCTCAGACCTTTGGTCAAATATTATTTAAGGCATGTTTATGAGAGTGATAGCCCATGTAAAGGGAGCCCCAAATCAATCAGTAACACCCAAAATTTATTTGATAAAACTATTTTTTTAAAGATTTATTTCATTTATTGGAAAGAGAGTTACAGAGGGAGAGAAGGAGAGAGGGAGAGAGGAAGAGAGGAAGAGAGGGAGAGAGGGAGAGAGGGAGAGAGCGAGAGAGTGAGAGAGCGAGAGAGGGAGAGAGGGAGAGGTCTTCCATCTGCTGGTTCACTCCCTAATTGGCTGCAATGGCCGGAGCTATGCCAATCTGAAGCCAGGAGCCAGGAGCTTCTTCCAGGTCTCCCATATGGGTGCAGGGACCCAAACCTTGTGTCATCTTCTATTGCTTTCCCAGGCCATGGCAGAGAGCTGGATGGGAAGTGGAACAACTGGGTCTCGAATTGGCTCCCAAATGGGAAGCCACCACTTCAGGGCAGGGCTTTAACCTGCTGTGCCACAGTGCCAGCCCCGGATAAAAATATTTTTTAATGAGGGGTAGTGCTGTGGTGTAGCGGGCAAGGCCACTGCCTGCAGTGCTGGCATCCCATATGGGCGATGGTTCGAGTTCTGGCTGTTCCACTTCAGAGCCAGCTCTCTGCTATGGCCTGGGAAAGCAGTACAAGATGTCCCAAGGACTTGGGCCATAGGAGATCCACCCATATAGGAGACCCACAAGAAGCTACAGGCTCCTGGCTTTGCTTTGGGGCAGCTTCGGCCATTGTGGCCAATTGGGGAATGAACCAGCGGGTGGAAGATTTCTCTCTCTCTCTCTGCCTCTCCTTCTCTCTAACTCTTTCAAATAAACAAAAAAATATTTTTTAATCAAAAACAGTAAAAAAAAAAGACAAGGAAGTCAATTATCTTATAATAAATGACTCAATCCAGAAAGATTAAATAACACTTATAGAATTAAAAAGCAGAGAATGATCCAACATGGGAAGCGGGATACACAGCAGAGACATAGAATGGAAGATGTCCTAAGCAGCACTCTGGCCTCAGAATCAGCCCTTAAGGAATTCGGATCTGGCTAAAAAGCCCATGAGAGTGTCTCAGGCATGGAAAGCCAAGACACTGTGCCAAAAAAAAAAGTGAGACCTATAAGAGGCTCCTGGCTTTGGCATAGCTCTCTCTGTTGTGGCTATTTGGGGAGTGAATCAGTGGGTGGAAGACCTCTTTGTCTCTCTCCCTCTGCCTCTTTTTCTCTAAATCTGCCTTTCAAATAAATAAATAATTCTTAAAAGAAAAAGAAATCCATCTGTCATAGAGACATCTGTATTCCCAGATTTATTCACAATAGCCAAGAAATGGAGAAAATTTAAGCATCCATTCACTTAAGGAATAAAGAAAATGTGGTACATACACACAATGGAATACTACTCAGCCATAAAAAGGGTGAAACATTGTCATTTGCAGCAACATACTAAGTATAATGTGCCAGTGGTCATTATGTAAAGTGAATTAAGCCAAACACACAAGACAAATATCACATAATCTCACTCACATGTAGGTCTAAAATGCTAATAATCTTGCAGAGCTTAAAAACATAATGGAGGTCACCTGAGGCTTAAAAGGAAAGTAGGCAAAGTGGGAAGTGGGGAAAGTTTGGCTGATGGTTATTAGATTAGAGTTCCATAGAAGTAAGAAGCTCTGATTCTATTGCACAGTAGTGTGGATATAGATAATGTTAATGTACTATATATCACTATTTTTAAATAGTGGCTTTTGAATGCTTTTGCTATAAAGAAATGTTAAATAAAACAGCATGGTACTGGTACAGAAACAGATGGATAGACCAATGGAACAGAATAGAAACACCAGAAATCAATCCAAACATCTACAGCCAACTTATATTTGATTAAGGATCTAAAACCAATTCCTGGAGCAAGGACAATCTATTCAATAAATGGTGCTGGGAAAACTGGATTTCCACATGCAGAAGCATGAAGCAAGAACCCTACCTTACACCTTACACAAAAATCCACTCAACGTGGACTAAAGACCTAAATCTATGACCCGACACCATCAAATTATTAGAGAACATTGGAGAAACCCTGCAAGATATAGGTACTGGCAAAGACTTCCTAGGAAAGACCCTGGAGACTTAGGCAGTCAAAGCCAAAATTAAAAATAGGGATTGCATCAAATTGAGTTTCTGTACTGCAAAAGAAACAGTCAGGAGAGTGAAGAGGCAACCGACAGAATGGGAAAAAATATTCACAAACTATGCTACAGATAAAGGATTAATAACCAGAATCTACAAAGAGATCAAGAAACTCCACAACAACAAAACAAACAACCCACTTAAGAGATGGGCCAAGGACCTCAATAGACATTTTTAAAAAGAGAGAATCCAAATGGTCAACAGGCACATGAAAAAATGTTCAAGATCACTATCAATCAGGGAAATGCAAATCAAAACCACAGTGAGGTTTCACCTCACCCTGGTGAGAATGGCTCACATTCAGAAATCTACCAACAATAGATGCTGGCCAGGATGTGGGGAAAAAGGAACACTAACCCACTGTTGGTGGGAATGCAAACTGGTAAAGCCACTATGGAAGTCAGTCTGGAGATTCCTTAGAAACCTGAATATAACCCTACCATTCAACCCAGCCATACCATTCCTTGGAATTTACCCAAAGGAAATTAAATTGGGAAACAAAAAAAAAAAAACTGTCTGCACCTTAATGTTTATTGCAGCTCAATTCACAATAGCTAAGACCTGGAATCAACCTAAATGCCCATCAACAGTAGACTGGATAAAGAAATTATGGGATATGTACTCCATAGAATACTATACAGCAGTCAAAAACAATGAAACCCGGTCATTTGCAACAAAATGGAGGACTCTGGAACACATTATGCTGAGTGAAAAAAGCCAGTCCCAAAGGGACAAATACCACTTGTTCTCCCTGATCGGTGACAACTAACTGAGCACCAAAGGGGAAACTTGTTGACGTGAAATGAACACTATGAGAAACGGTGACTTGATCAGCCCTTGCCCTGACTATTGATGAACAACTTAATATATTTTCCCTCTTAGTATTTTTTTGTTTGTTCTACTTAATACTATTGGCTGAATTCTGTAATTAATACACAGTTATTCTTAAGTGTTGAAACTTAACTGAAAAGTGATCACTGTTAAACATAAGAGTGGGAATAAGAGAGGGAAGAGGTGTACAATTTGGGACATGCTCAATCAGACTTGCCCCAAATGGTAGAGTTAGAAACATACCAGGGGATTCCAATTCAATCCCATCAAGGTGGCATGTACCAATGCCATCTCACTAGTCCAAGTGATCAATTTCTGTTCACAATTGATCATACTGATAGGACTAAGAGTCAAAGGGATCACATAAACAAGAATAGTGTCTGCAAATACTAACTGATAGAATAAAAAAGGGAGAGAACGATCCAACATAGGAAGCGGGATACACAGCAGACTCACAGAATGGCAGATGTCCTAAACAGCACTCTGGCCTCAGAATCAGCCCTTAAGGCATGTGGATCCAGCTGAAAAGCCCATGAGAGTGTTTTAGGCATGGAAAGCCAAGACACTCTGTCAAAAAAAAAAAAAAAAAAAAAAACCACCTAAATGAAAGATCTCCACGAGTGAGATCCCAGTGGAAAGAACAGGTCATCAAAGAAGGTGGTACCTTTTTCTGAAGGGAGGGGAGAACTTCCACTTTGACTATGACCTTCTCTAAATATGATCAGAGTCGGTGAACTCAAAAGGCTTCCATAGCCTTGGCAACTCATGGCAAGAGCCTAGGGTGATTACTGATGCCATAAACAAGAGTGTCAATTTATTAAGTCAACAACAGGAGTCACTGTGCACTTACTTCTCTTGTAGGATCTCTGTCCTTCATGTGCTGTACATTGTGATTTAATGCTTTAACTAGTACTCAAACAGTATTTTTCACTTTGTGTTTCTATGTGGGAGCAAACTGTTGAAATCTTTACTTAATATATGCTATACCTGTATAAAAAGAGAATTGAAAATGAATCTTGATGTGAATGGAAGTGAGAGGGAGCAGGAAAGGGGAGGGTTGTGGGTGGGAGGGAAGTTATGGGGGGGAAGACATTATAATCCATATGCTGTACTTTGGAAATTTATATTCATTAAATAAAAGTTAAAAAAAAGAAATGTTAAATACTTGAAGGATAAATATATTTATCCTGATTGGATATTACACAATGAATAAATATGAAAAAATTTCTTAGTTCCCCATAAATATACACAACCCTCTTGTTCATTAAGTGTTTTAGTAAAAAAAATTTAAAATGTTAATATTAAATGATATGATAGAACTATAAAATCATAGAAGGTAAAATGTGAACTTGAGAAGTGGGGTTTATGTATGTGTGTGTTCCTTCTAATGCTCTGTTAGATGCAGATGGATGTACAAAGGCTTAGATGAAGTTAATAATACACGAACTGCTTATTTCTGCCTATTATATGCAACAGTGACAAGCAAACTCCAGGCAATCAAAATGCCTATGGTAGAAAATGATGGATCACAGAATATCAACAAAATGGAACTTTAGGCAGCCAGCAAAATATATATGAAAGATATATAGAACAATACAAAATTATGTCTAAGATGTAGCATCAAGAAAAACAGTAAGAAACTTTTATGCTAGAATTACAACTATAAAAATAGGTATGTATTTTGATAGAGTCTGAGGAAGAATATAAGAAAATCAAAACTGTTGTTTTAGAGTGATAGAATTATGGATTATTTTTCTTCAAAATATCAGTAAGTGCTGTATATTCCTTTTATAATACAAAGGCTATGTATATGGAAAACCATATGATAAAACAATCAGAGATTGTCTTGAAGCAAAAGAGCAAGATGAAATCCAGACAATATAATTGAGGTATATTTCATATTTATTATTCACATCAAGCAGAGAGCATTTCCTAGAAGCTAGAATGGCTTAACAAAAAGCACTGATTACAGCACTTTTCTTGAGAAATGGGAAAGAAGGCATGAGACTATCAGGGCTACTATAAACTCCTTTCAAGACTATTTCTTCTTCCTCTCTTCTGGTTTCAACATTGATTCCTCTTACTTTGCAAATTATTAGCAACTTCTTACAGTTCAGTGTGTCCACCAACATTTTTGCACCTTATACCAAGTTAATATGCAGTTTCCCAAGAACTGTATAAGGATTATCAGTTATCCTGAGGAGAAATAAAGAAGGAAGACCCCGGTCAGCTTTCAGAGAGGTCCTGCAGTGTGGTGGATCAAAACATGTGGAAAGCTGACAGCAGTGGGGTAACAACATGGGAGGAATCTCAGCCATTGGGGCCACAACTGCAGAAATCTGTCAGGCTACACTACCAGAGAGAAGTATTCTGTTTCATATAATTATAAATATTCTTCTAACATCACATTCAGCTCTACATTAAAAGGGGAAATTCATGAATCATTTTAAGTATTTAAACCATATGTCTTTGTCCTATGGTATAATATTTCAATGACAAATGCTGGTTCATTTTCTTTAGAGATTTTAAAATTTATTTAAAATGCAAAGAGACAGAGAAACCTATCTTCAGTCTCCTTGTTCATTCCCCAAATGCTCTCTGTAGCCCAGGCTAGGCTGGATCAAATCCAGGAACTAGGAATTTCATTTTTGTCTCCCCTGTGGGGGTCAAGAACCCAAGTACTTGACCCATCATCATCTGCTGCTGCCTTCCAGGGACATTAGCAGTAAGATGGATTTGAAACAGGTGGTAGCCAGGACTCATAATAGGCACTCTCATATAGGATGCTGGTGGTCCAAGTGGTGGATTAACCCAGTGTATCACTTATATATTTAACTGAATATTATCTATTAATACAAGATTTGGGGAGGGTGGTTTGAAATTATAGTCACATAACTTCTCAATTATAAACTGAATCAAGGGGGCCAGTGCTGTGGCATAATGGGTAAAGCTGCCAGCATCCTATACAGGCACCGGTTTGAGACCTGGCTGCTCCACGTCGGATCCAGCTCTCTGCTATGGCCTGGAAAAGCAGTAGAAGATAGCCCAACTCCTTGGGCCCCTGCACCCGTGTGGGAGACCCGGAAGAAGCTCCTGGCTCCTGGCTTCAGATTGGCAAAGCTCTGGCCATTGCAGCCAATTGGGGAGGATGGAAGACCTCTCTTTCTCTGCCTCTCTTTCTCTCTCTCTGTGTAACTCTGACTTTCAAATAAATAAATAAAGAAATCTTTCAATAAAAATCAAATCAAGGTTTTTCACACTGATATCAACTTCTGTATTTATTCTAACTACTAGGTACTATTTCAAATAGAATTCTCATATGAATCTTTTCCAGGCCATATAAAGTGATTCTATTTCTGTTTTAATATTTTATATTTCCTAGAGACACTATTTGAACTTCACAAGACAGCCCATATCCATATATGTATACACCCATACCCACCCACCCACAAACACGCACACAGTTTGTTTTAGGCATATGTTTAAGCACAGATACTGTTGGACAAAGTACGAAATATTTGGTGTCCATAACAATGGGCTGGGAGAATCACTAATGCTTTTTTACAAAATATTTATGACTAAAGGGAATTTTCTTTTTCTTTTAAAAATGTTTGTGATAACATAATGTTAATTTACCTTATTGTCACAGGCTTACCTGAGCATCCTTTCCGAGAATAGTGAAATACAACTAGAAATCATTAACAAGAAAAGTCTTGGGAAATACATAAATACATGAAAATTAAACAACTGACTCCTGAAAACCAGTAGATTAAAGAAGTAATTAAAAAGAAAATTTTAAAATTCATTTAGATCAATGAAAATGGAAACATGACATATCAAAACATTTGGGATACATCACAGAAATTTATACACTAAAAAGGCATAAGAATCTCAAGGCTCCTGCCATTGGATCAGCGCGGTGCGCCGGCCGCAGCGCGCTAGCCGCGGCGGCCATTGGAGGGTGAACCAACGGCAAAAGGAAGACCTTTCTCTCTGTCTCTCTCTCTCTCTCACTGTCCACTCTGCCTGTCAAAAAAAAAAAAAAAAAAAAGAAGAAGAAGTAGAAAAACAGGAATAAACCAAACTCCAAATTAATAGAAATAAATAAATAATAAAATTTACTGCAAAATACAATAGAGCCCAACAATCTATTAAAAAAAAAAACACAGTGAAATGGAGAACTGGGTTTTTTTTTTTTTTTTGAAAAGAAAAGCAAAATTGACAAACTCAACAAATAATAAAGGAGACGATTGAAATAAATGAGAGATGAAAAGGGAGACATTACATCTGATACTATACAGATTCAAAGAATTATAGGAGACTTTTATTAACAATTAAATGACAACAAATTTGATAACTTATAAGAGGTGGATGAATTCCTCATCACCTACAGCTTACCAAGGTTTAATCATAAAGAAATAGAATATCTGCACAGACCAGTAATCTATAGTGAAATTGATTCAGTAATAAAGGTCTCCACTTAGAGAAAAGGCCAGGAATTTTTTGTGATTGAATCCTAGCAAACAAAGAATTAACATCTATTCTTTTAAAATTACTTCAAAATTGGAAGAGAATTCCTTCAAACTCATTCCATGAGGACAAGATGACTTTGATGTCAAAATAAGAAAAAGACACAACAAAAAAGCTACAGGCCAAAATATTTGATAAACATAGATGCAGAAATCCTCAACATAGCAGCAAACTGAATATAACAGTGCATAAAAAGATTATTTGCAATGATCAATTGGGATTCACCCCAGTGATGCAAGAGCAGCTCAACATACATAAATCAATATTCATGATACATAGCATCAACAGAATTAAGGGTAGCAATCCCATTATCATCTTAATAAAGGCAGATAAAGCATTAGACAAAATTAAATTTACCTTCATGATAAAACCTCTAAATACATTAGGCATAGAAGGAACATACCTCAACATAATGAATGTTGTATACAGTAACAGCTAACATCCGATTGAATGGGAAAAAACTGAAGACTTTAGCTCCAATATCTGAAATAAGACAAGAAAGCCCCACTTTGACCATTTTATTCAACATAATTTTCAAAGTCATAGCCCTAAAAATTAGGCAAAAAGAAGAAATAAATGGTACCCAAATTAGAAAGAAGTCAAATTGTCATTGTTTGCAGATGACAAATTATATATAGAAAACCACAAAGATTCCGTAAAAAATTGATAGAATAATTGGATTCATCATGTTGCAGGAAAAATAACAATGTACCAAAATGAGTAGCATTGTTATAGATCAAAAGTGATTTATCTGCAAAAGAAACCAAGAACCCAGTCTCATTTCCAATAGATACAAAAAATGAAATAGGGGCTTGTGTTGTGGTATGGCAGGTTAAGCTGCCATGTGCAGAGCTGGCAACCCATACAGGTGCTGGTCTGAGACCAGGCTGCTCCACTTCCAATCCAGCTCCCTGCTAATGTACCTGGAAAAGCAGCAGAGGAGGGCCCAAGTGCTTGGGTCCTGCATTCATGTGAGAGACAAGGAAGAAGCTCCTGGTTCCTGCCTTTGGCCTAGCCCAGCGCCATATATTGTGGTCATTTGGGGAGTAACCAGCAGATAGAAGACCTGTCTCCATCTCTCCCTTTCTCTAATTCTCTTTAAAATAAATAAATAAAACTTCAAAAAAATGAAATAAAATACCTAACAATAAATTTAACCAAAAAGTTGTGAGATCTCTACAATGAAAACTGTAAACTGATCAAAGAAATTGAAGAGGACATAATAAAGGACATAATAAAAAGGAAAGGAACCCAAGATATGTGGATTGGATGAATAAATGTCATTAAAATGTTCATTCTACCCAAAGTTATTTACAATACTACTATTATTTGTATGGACCCACAAAAGACCATGAATAGCCAAAGTTATCTTGAACAAAAAGAACAAAGCAGGAGGCATTATACTACCTGACTTTAAAATACATTACAAAGCTATAGTAACTAAACAGTACAGTATTGGCACAGAAACACATCCATAAACCAATGGGTCAGCATAGACACTAGTCCAGAAATAAACTTGGGCATCTACAGCTAACTGATCTTGGAGAAATGTGATATGAGCCGACATTGAAGATGGTGCTAGAAAACTAGATAAAAACATACAAAAGAACACTTCTAGACCCACCTCTCTCCCCATGCATAAACATCAACTCAAAATGGATTAACAACCTGAATATAAGACCTAGAATTTTGAAAGTAGTACCAGAATACATTGAAGGAAACCCCAGAACATTTGAATTTACCAGAATTTATTTTCATCAGACCCCTAAAGCAAACAAACAAATTTAAAAACAGAGAAATGGGATTTTATCAAACTAAGGAGCATTTGTACAACTAAGAAATCAAACAATAGAGTAAAGAGAGAACCTTACTGATTGGGAGAAAATATTTTCATGTTACACATCTGACAGAGGGTAGTAATCAGAAGGAACCCAAACAAATCAATGTGACAAAACAAATAATCCTATCTAAAAATGGGCAGCAATGACAAACAGACATTTCTTGAAGGAAGACCAATGATCAACATGGATATATAGAGGCACTCAATATCGCCAATAATCAGGGAAATGCAGATTAAAATCTAAGGAGATATAACTTAACTCCATTTAGATTGTCTATTATCAAAAAGACAAACAAAAACAAAAACCAACCAACAAATGCTGGCAAGGATGTGGAGGAAAGGGAACTTTGCACCTTACTGATCTGAGCACAGCCATTGAGAACAACAGCATCAAGTTTCCTCAAAAAACTAATAATGGAACTATCATTTGACCCAGTAACTCCATTTCAGTGCATATATATCCAAAGTAAATTAAATCACTCTGTTGAGACATCTGGGTTGGCATTTTATTGTAGCAACAGGCAAGAGATGGAAACAACCTACGTGTCCAATAATTGATGAATGGATAAAGAAAATGTGGTACATATAAACAATTGAATACTATTCATCAGCAAAAGAATGAAAACTTGTTGTTTGTAACAACATGCATGGAAGGAGTGGCCATTATGTTAAGTAAAATAAACCATGCACAAAAGACAAATATTGCTTGATTTCATTCACAAGTAGAATGTAAGGAAATTGGTTTTGTGAAGTCAAGAGTACAATAGTGATTACCAAAAGCAGGGGAGACAAAGGCTGATAAATAGATACTGAGATATATTTAGATATGCCTAAGAAGACCTGTGTTCTATTACAAAATGAGGTGACCACAGATAATGATACTTCTAAAAAGAGAACAGTTAATATGAAGTAAAAGAAAGGATTTAAACACATGCACACACATATATGGAGACAGACCAATCTCCTGCTTCACTCCCCAAATGCCCATAAAATGTGTGGATGAACCACAGTGAAGCCAGGGTTTGGGAACAAACAATGCAACACAGGTCTCCCAGTTGGCTCAACTCCTTGAGCCAGTGATACCTTCCAGAGTACACACTGAGAGGCAGCTGACAGGAGTGAAGCCAGGACACTGCAGCCTAGTCACTGTAATGCGGATGTGGGCATTGCAACAAGTTTATATCTATCTATATCTATGTCATCTATATCATCTATATCAATGATAAGCACTAAACTCATGCCCACTTTTTAAAAATTTAGAAGCTAAAATTTTAGATGTTTTTACATAAAAAATGCTAAATGCTCATGGAAATAGATATATTTACCCTGGTTGGACATTAAGCCATGTATATATATGTATAAACATCACATGGTATTTCATAAATGCATACAATTTTTGTGTTAGTCAATAATTAAAGAAACAGAATAGTGGAAACTATGTAGATAATGGTATTATTTTAAAAAAAAATGTTCATTGTAACCTCAATCACATTCTTTGCATAAACAAATATTCGATATTACTGTATAATTAACACTTTTTGAACACTTACTCTATACCTAATAGTTTTAGAGTTACTAATTCCTTTCTGTTATATAGGAACTAGGCTTATGCTCATTTTAAGTGTGGATCAGCTTAAGCCAGAGTTTAAATTCCTTTTTCAAGAGCATATGTATTAGATCTGGAACATGGGACTCCTTTGTAAATTTCCACTATGTCTACCAGAAATAACCACTAATTTGGTTCCCTAAACCAATAGCAGTTGAAGCTACATTATGTAAGCTAGAGGTTCAAGGGGATGGACCTAGTGAACTCAGTTGCCTTGTGAGGCTCTAGGAAAGAATTCACTTCCTCATCCTTTCCAGACACTTTAGGCTACCTACACCCCCTGACTTGTTGCCCCTTCTTCCATCTACAAAGCTATGATCCTAGCTTCTGCAAATCTGACTCTGAATATCCTGCCTCACTCTTCTACTTACGAGGACCTTCATCATTGTGTTAGGCTGGCCCACATGATTCAATTTTATCTCCCAAATCCCAGGATCCTTAACTTCATTACATATGCAAAATCCTCTTTGCTATGTTCCTTAATGTATTCATAGGTTCCAGACTGTAGGATTTGAACATCTTTTGAGGGGCCATTATTCTGTTTAATATAGCTCTGAAATCTGTTTCATTAGTTACTCTGTAATACTGCCTCTTGGGGATGATAACCATAGGACAACTCTACTGTAATGTGCAACGCTTAAAATCAGCAACATCAATAGCTGCAATAAAAATTCCTTCTAAAACTAACCAGCTGTACACTGAATCAGCCTTGTAGAAAGAACTTTGACCTCCAACTTTGTATCTAACCCATCAATTCATCAATGAACTACATAATAAAGAGTTATGAATTGGATGGGGTAAAGTACTATTTCTGCCATGTTTTAGTTATTATCAACATTTTACAGATGGACATGAGGAGATTTAAGAAGCTTATCTGAAAATGATGAGTCATTTTCACCATATCATATTATATCTCATAACATACAAGTCTTTTTTAAAGATGTATTTTTGGGTTTGGCGCTGTGGTGCAGGTTAAGCATCCACCTGTGGTGCCGACATCCCATATGGGCACTGGCTTGAGTCCCAGCTGCTCCACTTCTGATCCAGCTCTCTACTGAACGTCTGGGAAAACAGAAGATGGTCCAAGTGTTTGAGCTCCTGCACCCATATAGGACCCAGAAGAAACTCCTGGCTCTTGGCTTTGGATCAGCCTAGCTCTAGCCATTGAAGCCATTTGGGGACCTCTCTGGCTCTCTCTCTCTCTCTAAATCTGCCTTTCCAGTATTTACTTGAATCATTGAGAGCTCTTCCATCTCCTGGTTCACTCTCCAAATGACTGCAATGGTCAGGAAGAGGCCAGGCTGAAGCCAGGAGCTTCTTCCAGGTCTCCCATGTGGGTAGAGGGGCCCAAGCACTTGGACCATCCTTTGCTGATTTCCTAGATGCATTAACTTTAGCTGCTATAAGACGATGCTGACTTGACATACAAGTTTGCTTAACAAGTACACTTGGAATTAAGTGTTGTAAATTTGGGAAGGGATAAATCACAGCAGGTTTGAGTACTGGGGAAGTTTATTTAACTGTGGAAATTCAATTTTGCCTGGAAGAATATCAAGACGCATAGTTGCAGGATTTACATTAATCCAAATATTAACTTTACTAATATACACTGATGACGTATTCTGGTTTGGGAGATTACAGTAGGAATTTTCGTGTACTAAAAAAAATTTGATGAGAAAACTAAAAACTCCAGACTTTATGCTTGTTTTATTTTCATATGTAAAAAGATTATGAAAAGTAGAGGGAAGAAGCAGACTGGCTGAGGAATTTAGGACCCAAAGAACAAGATGGTGTTGTATTTCTTGTGTTTCCTTTGTACCTCTTCTATCTCCAAGTGAAGCTGAAGAAGCCAACAGCTCAGAAATGCCAATTGGTAAAAATATCTGAACAAAAGCTTGCTCCAGGAAAGGGGAAAGCCTGACAATATAGCACTTTGACTTAATAATCCCTGGGTTCCAACCCAACAGTACAGCTACAATTGTGATCTCATCTACACCCATACCAAGAAAGGAACCCAGGCCTCATGACTGAGGGACTGTAGTGAGGGATCCCAAGACCCACCCCAGGGAACTGCAGAAAATGATTGAGGGTTCTATAAGGGGTGTCCTGAGGAGAGTAACTCAGATTCTCCAAATGTTAGGTACGCAAAGATGGAATGATTGCTTACAATTTCTCCACACTAACCAAAAGACTCAAAAATTAGGTCGAATATTGCATTTCACATATGAGTAAATGAGATACAGTGTGTTCCTCACAGGTTATCAATGATTTTGTCTAGCTTTTGTTACCTCCTCATTAGATTCTCAGTGAGTACATTCACCTCTAGGCCCTGAGGAGTGCCCTTCTCTTTCTTCTCCTGCACTGTCCATACTAACATCATGCCATCTCATTTGGGAAACGGAGCTCCAGTAAGTTACATTGAATTATTCACAATTAACTTCTAGGAAGTGCTTAGACTTGTCTTAGAGTTTTTACTTCTAAAGTTACCAATGTCCTCTGATGACTTGTAAAATTTGGAAAATGGATAAAATCTGATAATAAATTTTTTATATTTTTTCTAGCATTGAGGTGAAACAAGAGGCTATAGTTCTGACGCATGAGTGGCCATTTTATTCATTCATTCTACAAATATTCTGTTCTTCTGTGTTGAATATGTTCTGAAAAAGATGAGATTATGGTAGCTGCAGTCATCTCTTTGGTCCCAGGATGTCTCAGTGATGCCAATATCTGTAGATGCCCATGTTTAATAAAATAGACTCATAACTGCATATAACCTATGTATACCTTCCATATACTTTAAATATTCTCCAGATTACTTGAAATACCAAATTTAGTGTGAATGCTAAATAAACAGTGGCTAAACTGTACTATTTAGGAAACAATGACCAAGAAAGAGGACTATATAGTATTCACTACAGATGCAAAGTTTTCTTTACAGTTTTACCTGCAATTGGTTGAAACTCCAGATATAGATAGAACCCAAGCATACAGAAAGCCAACTATGCTAGCTTTTTTTTACAGTAAAACAGAAATGAGAGATACTTTGAATTGTTTGCTTTTGACCTAGCCGAAGACAAATAGAAGCATCATCTTGCGATTCTGTCAATAAATTTACTGTTGGGTGGATTGTTTTCTTCCTTTATTACATCCTGACTCCAAGAGCCTGGTATTCTACAGCTGGCCTATAAAAACGGAAATAAGTAGGGCAACTGCTCAGTTCAGTTGAGACCTTCACAGCTGCACCTAAGGGAACTTCCTAATTGATATATGCTCGAACTAGTTCAGAACTGAGAAAGAGAAAACACCAGCTATTCTGAAATAACAAGAAGCTTTCCCAACTTTCATGCATTCATACTGGGACCTGAGCCGCTGCCTGGAGTTTTCTAATTCCCTCATGAACAAAATTGGTCCAAATTATTATCCAGTGCTTAGAGCAATGTACATAAGAGTTCTTGGACTCTTAGATGTTCTGTAAATGGAGGGTGTGCAAGGAAGGAAAGAAGAGGCAGAAGAAAACACAATTAGCAATTATCAGTTAGAAATAAAAACAAGTGAAATCAGTACTCATTCTCACTGGTTAGCAAAAACAGTGAGGCTGTTCAAGTTTCTTAATCTCTCTAACCTACATTAACAAATCTACATACAAACGCCCAGTAGATGCCTTTTCTTAGTCCCATTATAGATTTTACATTCCGAGGATTGTGAACTCAAGTATTAACTGTCAATTAAGGTATTACCCAATTAAGGGAAGTGCTGCTTCAGAAGCATTTGCATATAATCTGGAGCTTTTGAAAGCTTTAGGGACTTAAATGAGGAGTCCGTACTGTGCAGGGCGAGTTTTATTTCTTTGGATGGAAACTATGATTTGGTTTGTGAGGCCTGAGGTTTTCCTTCTCCGTGTAGCTCAATAATAGGCATTCAAAAAGAGCACACTACATGCATGTCTAAGCTTAAGTAAAATCGTCATGATTGGATATAAAATTTCAGTCCAGTTTATACAGAAGTCCTTCTGGTTTTACTTCCTTGAATTTGCTGCTTTAGAAAGAACACACACATTTATTCCCATTCTTGATTTTTTTGAAGATAAGCCATTTAAGTATAATGTAGAGGAAATATAAGTTATTCATTTGCTGACTATGTGGGTGCTGCATTTAATGTGCCACCAAAGTTTACTGTGAAAGACAAATAAGAAGATATCACTTGGCAGTTTGGGAGAAGGCGTGAAAAAGGAGGGCAGGGACCTGGGCCTGTGGAGGAACAAGGGGTCACAAGGTGGGGCCCAGAAAGGCGACTGCTGGTGCACGTCCAACAGGGAGCGGCCATTCTGCCTTGAGATGAGTGTAACTGTGGAAGGCGGCTTGAAGGGCACTGTTTAAATACCTAGGAGCCTTTAAGAGGGAGTTTACTGCCAGTTGTTGGGCTTTTTTAAAGATTTATTTATTCCAAAGGCAGACTTACAGAGAGACAGAAACAGAGTGAAAGCAAGAGCAAGAGCAACACAGAGGTCTTCCAACCACTGGCTCACTCCCCAAGTGGCCACAGCTGGGCTGATCTGAACCCAGGAGCCAGGAGGAGCTTCTTGTGGGTCTCCCACACAGGTGCAGGGGCCCAAGAAATTGGGCCATCTTCTACTGCTTTCCCAGGCCACAGCAGAGAGTTCGATCAGAAGTGGGGCAGCTGGGACCTGAACTGGCGTCCATATTGGAATCTGGCACTGCGGGCTGTGACTTTACTGGTTACACCCCAGCACTGGTCCCTGGGCAGTTTTTATACAGAAGAGGATTTCCCATGTTCAACGCACAAGGTTGGCTCTATCTGAATCATCACCTTAACTGTTAACTTGTCCCATAGGAGGGTAGCCTTACTGCATTCCCTCCTCTTCCAGAGCTCTGACTGACCACATTTTGGGTTACAAGTAAAGATGCTTATCGATACATAGAGGGAAAGTTCTTCTGGGTACCAGGTAGAGGATTACAAAGCAGGCTAGTCACTTCTCATTCATTTAGCAAGTATTTTAGGAGACTTTCCATGACCAGGCACTCTGACATATTGTATTGACAAAGATAGGTGAAGCACTGTTCCTGCTCTCAGCACTGTTTAACAGGGATGAATAATTAAAGCTTACATGTTCAATGCCAAAAGAGAAATTAGGGCAAAGGGTTATGGAAGTTCTCCAGGCAAAACAGTGGAGGGAAGGATCCATTCTTACTGGGAATAAGCAAAAAATAATCTCAGATCACAACATATCTGAGCTGTGTCTGGAAGAATAAAACAGTGCATTAGGCTGAAAAGGGCCAAAAGTAGTTCAAGAGAGAATGGGCTATAGTGTCAAATCTTAATGACATGAACATGCTTAGCAAATTTGAAAGATGTGGGGGAAAAAGAAAATAAATAGCTATATGAAAGTGGTATTTATCTTTTGTGGGTGCCAAAAGGAGCTATCAGATCATTTTAGGGGGGAAAATGTGACACAGATTACATTTTAGAAGGATGAGCTGATGTTAGTGTGGTGGGTGGAAGGTTTAGTAGTCAGATCACACTCATGCCACGTGTGCCCCATGGAAGAGCCAGGAAAAGTACATCTAGGTAGGAGATAGAAAAATAAGAAAGAAAGAAACAGAGAAACAGCTAGTTTAGAGAACGAGCAGAAGTGAAGAGTGTCTAGGATCTGGGTGAAAACAAACATCCAAGGGGATGAAACTAGGTCGTTAGGTATGAAAACTGTATAGGAGGTTACATTTGGAGGTGCAGTTGCAGTGAGATTTTGAGGTGGGGTATGCCTGGTACTTTTTATCCCATAACCACTTTGTACCATCATTTTTATTTATTTTGCCTCCAAAAGCTGACTTTCTATATGTCTTCAATGTGTTTCTGTAATATCAGGCTTCTCGTGGGTTTCTGCAAAGGGGAACACCACCACAAGTGTACAAAGAGGCAAAAAAAACAGAGCATGTCCCAGCTTCCCTACTGTGAGGTCACTGTGGGGCTGGCATGGTCACTCTTGTGAGGTGACCTCCCTGTGACTCTCTCTCTGGGTTTTGTTAAGCGCTCCCTCTTCTCCTTTCTTGGGGCCTAGTTATGGCTCCTCATGGTTCCTGTAAGACTAATACCAATGCATGACATCATTTCTTGTTCATAGGTCCTTTGTAAAATTTCCTTAAATTACCCTAATTTGATGCATTTGTTTCTTACCTGGAAGATGTAGCTGATGGTAGAATTTAAGGAGTCCAACAGACTCCTATAGATAGTAGAGACAGAAGTGTAGGCCATAGATATTTAGTTAGGAAAGGAAAGGGATAAGATTGTAAGTTAAATAGAGGCCAGAATAGAAAAAAAGTATTTAGGGAGGAGATGCTCATTTTTATATATTATGTAAATGATACCTCCAATCCTCTAAGTAGGCAGGTTAATTAAAATAAAAAAAGCATCTAGCTACTGAGTTTTTCCTCACACCCTACATTTTGGCAAATTCTCACCTCTAACACTGTCCTCCTTTAGTCGTCACATGGGGAAAAGAAATCTTGTTTCAAATCCAAAATCTAGAGAAAGAATCTAGCATTACCACCTCTAATCTGCTAAGCTGAATGATAAAAATCACTATACAGTCTTGGTGTAGAACCACTGTTAAGCTGTGAGACAGAAATGCAGAAGGCTTTCATGGAATAATCCCCAGCAGATTCAGGGCTAGAGTTAGTCCCAGCCAGAGGATGAGTCATGCAAAGCGGAGGAACAAGACAAGGGAGCATCAGTCTATGATAGGGTTAATAATTACACACTATTAGTATTTTCAGTACTGCAGAATTTTGGCATCACTTTGTGATATTCCTGTTATGTTTGGCTACTACAGTGGATAATGCATGGTGCTTTGTTTACCCAAAGTGAGTATCTTGATTCAAATACTTTCCTCTATCACAGAGTTGACTCTATTAGAAGAGAAGCAACCAAGGCAATAGAACAATGTCGCAATGCACATCCAACACTTTTCACTTAATGAACAGGGCAGGCAATGATCACTCTGAGTTCAAATAGGTGGAAGAGATGATGGAATAAACAGACATTTACAAATGACTTATCTATAGATGCAGTCCACTGGATAATCCTTTGAGTTTAAGAAGGAGGCAGTGTCCTGATTTTGAATATAAAATTCATTAAGGTCTTATGATCTCCTTTAGCTTGATGGCTCCCACAGCTTGCTATACAGACTCTTAAAACTACCAACAGTTTTTTTTCCCCTTACCAGCCGGCCCCATCAATTACCCCAAAGTGCTGGATGCTGAGCACAATATGAGGTAAAATACAGTCAGCCTGGAAAGTCATGGCGTTTTCATTTTGATGATATTTCTAAAATGTTTCAAATAACTGTAATACATAGAGAAATAACCATAGGTTTAAACTAGGATGGTGTTAGCGGAACAATTGCAAAACACATGGCATTTCCCATTGTAAGTGAATTTCTCTTCAACCCCCTCCTCCCAAATGAAGAAAAAAAAAGCAAAAAGCATCACAGAACTTTGGGGAATTATAACACATTACTTACTTCAAACCCTCAATATTTGATGATATACCTGCAATCTATATTTATTGCAAAAGTTAGGAAAGAAAATCTAGAATAGAAGAAAAAGCAAACAAAACAAAATATAAGTGATATGAATTGCACCATGGATTTCAGACTATCCAACACACAGACTCACAGATTCCTATCATTTTTTTTTTTTCAAATTAACTGTTCAAACTCCCACCGGTGGAATATGTGTCTCTCTGCATTTCTATTTAATTGTCTCAGAATACTATGGCATTTTTCAGCCTAAAGGGGTTCTGCACCATTGAGGCCTGGTTGCCACTGTTCCTTGGTGCTTTAGTGTATCACAGTTGATGACTGGTATTAACAGTCTGATTCTTCATGTTAGCCCTGGTTCTGGGAGTTTTATTACTTGTTTGGACTTCTCCAGAGGTTGCAGTTTTGAAGGACAAGCCTTTCCCATCCTGTAACCCAAAGGTCATCTTTTCTTGTGTTAGGAGGATGACAGCTCTTAATAACCAACTCTTTATATACTCGGAGCCAGTCTCAAAGACTGGAAAACTCACACCTCTCATCTGTTCCTTCTCAGATCTAGAAAAATCATCTTATTTTTCTTCTAGAAACATCTCTCAGGAATGTGATATCTTTTCTTTAAATTTTCGCAGATCAAAGGGACTTGGGCCAGCATTGTGGCACAGCTAGCTAAGACATCTCCTGCAATGCTGACATCCCATATAGCCACTAGCTGTAATCCTGGCTGCTCCACCTCCAATCCAGTTCCCTGCTAATGTGCCTGGGAAAGCACCAAAAGATGGCCCAAGTGCTTGGGCCCTTGTACCAACATAGGAGACTTGTTGAATCTCCCGGCTCCCGGCTCAGCCTGGCCTAGCCCCAGCCTTTGCGGCCATCTAGGGTGTGAGCAATTGGGAGAGATTCTGTGACTCTGCCTTTCAGATAAATAAACAAATCATTAAACAAAAACAAAACAAAGGGTCTTGTTATAGTTTTTTTTCTATCAACAGCTGCATGCTTTGGGGTCTATCCAAATAAAACCTATCTCTTAGATATAGCACCTCTCAGTAAGTCTAAGCAATATTCTGCCTTATATTATCATGCAAAAATATGACCTCTCTGTCCTAAGTGGAGATAAGGAAAACATTCTAAAAAGACAGTTTATTCTTTTGTAGTACATTCTCTGGCAGGGACTCTGCCCATGTAATATTTTGTAATTCCTATAGTGGTACTAACTTATTTTAAAATATTACCTTATATTAAAGTTTCTACTTTATAGGGACAAAAATTAAAATCAGAGAGGTGGGTACTTACTCAAGGTAACACATCTACTAACATGGATGAGTTAGAACTTCAATGTAGATGTCTGAGGCCATGGCTGTACTCCTCCTATCACTCTGTTGACTGTACCCTCAGTGTGCTGTGAGGGATTAAGACAAGTCCCACCTACCAAACTTAATGAGTTTGCAGTCATGGGAGGGGAAGAAAATGTCCAATTCTTCTGTATGTGTGGGCAGACAACAGTGTAAGACAGCACAGTAATAAATTGAATTTAATCAAACATCTAAGGTACTGAGAGTACTTCTTAGAGGTGTTTTACTCAATTCATCTTATATTAACATAGCTATTTAATGCTTTCTGCAAAAATAAAAAAAAATCTCTTTCAAAAAATTGATAAACAAAAAAGCGGTCTGCACCCTAATGTTTATTGCAGCACAATTCACAATAGCCAAGACCTGGAACCAACCTAAATGCCCATCAACGGTAGACTGGATAAAGAAATTATGGGATATGTATTCTTTAGAGTACTATACCGCAGTAAGAAACAACGAAATCCAGTCATTTACAACAAAATGGAGGAATCTGGAACACATCATGCTGAGTGAAGTAAGCCAGTCCCAAAGGGACAAATACCATATGTTCTCCCTGATCGGTGACAACTGACTGAACACCAAAAAGGAAACCTCCTGAAGTGAAATGGACACTATGAGAAATGGTGACTTGATCAGCATAGCCCTGACTGCTAATGGACAACTTAATACATTATCCCTCTTAGTATTTTTTTTTTGTCTGTTCTACTTAATATGACTGGTTTAATTCCGTAATTAATACACAGTTATTCTTAAGTGTTAAAAATTAACTGAAATGTGATCCCTGTTAAACATAAGAGTGGGAATAAGAGAGGGAAGAGATGTATACTTTGGGGCATGCTCGGGCTGACTTGCCCCAATTGGTAGAGTTGGAAACATACCAGGGGATTCCAATTCAATCCCATCAAGGTGGCATGTGCCAATGCCATCTCACTACTCCAAGTGATCAATTTCAGTTCACAATTGATCATAATGAAAGGACTAAGAGTCAAAGGGAGCACATAAACAAGTCTAGTATCTGCTAACACCAACCGATAGAATAAATAAAGGGGAGAGTGATCCAACATGGGAAGTGAGATACTCAGCAGACTCATAGAATGGCGGATATCCTAAATAGCACTCTGGCCTCAGAATCAGCCCTAAAGGCACTCGGATCTGGCTGAAAAGCCCATGAGAGTATTTCAGGCATGGAAAGCCAAGACACTCTGGCAAAAAGATCTCTGTGAGTGAGATCCCAGTGGAAAGAACAGGTCTTCAAAGAGGGAGGTGCCTTTCTCTGAAGGGAGGAGAGAACCTCCACTTTGACTATGACCGTGTCTAAACAAGATAAGAGTTGGAGAACTCAAGGGGCTTCCATAGCCTTGGAAACTCATGACTGGTGCATAGGGAGATTACTGATGCCATAAACAGGAGTGTCAATTGGTAAAGTCAACAACAGGAGTCACTGTGCACTTACTCCTCATGTAGGATCTCTGTCCTTAACGTGCTGTACACTGAGGCTTAATGCTATAACGAGTACTCAAACAGTATATTTCACTTTGTGTTTCTATGGGGGTGCAAACGACTGAAATCTTTACTTAATGTACACTAAACTGATCTTCTGTAAAAAAAAAAAAAAAAAGAAAGAAATTATCAATTCCCAACTTGACTCTCACTGGGATTAAACATGACAATAGGTCTGATCTGATTTCATCATCATTTAAAAAAAAATCATCTATTATTTTTCACTTTATGTTTCTGTGTGGGAGCAAACTGTTGAAATACTTACTTAAGGTATACTAAGCTGATCTTCTGTATATTAAGATAATCGAAAATGAATCTTGATGTGAATGGAAGGGGAGAGGGAGTGGGAAAGGGGAGGGTTGTGGGTGGGAGGGACGGTATGGGGGGGGAAGCCATTGTAACACATGAGTCGTACTTTGGAAATTTATATTCATTAAATAAAAGATTAAAAAAAAAAAAAAAGAAAGCACTTTACTTGTATTGTGCAAGTGGGCTCATGCAATGCCAGCATCAGTTCCCATTTACTAGATCTCCCAACTCTACAGATTGTAAAACTAAAAAAATAAAACAACAACAACAACAATGAAACAGTTATAGTATGGCTTCTGTGTGTGATCTAAGTTCCACTGAGCAAATGGATGATCTAAAGTTGGAAAGACGAAGTTGACAGTGTCAAAGGACAGCCACAAACATGGAGACTGACTGTCCTTAAGCCATTGGGTGGTACACATGTCATTGTAGTGCATGTTTGTTAACAGTCTTGATTTTGCTAAAAGCCTTTTCTTTTGGCTCTATCATTCTGAACAACTAGATTTTGTAGTAAATCCATTTCTGCCAATTTTAGCTACAGGAAATTATGGCATCTGTAGTGCAGAAGCTGCAAAGGATGATAATTGGCATGAGAATGGTTTTCAGGCAAGAGACATGAAGGAAATATGAGTTAGGGTTGTTTATTTGACCTAGTTGGGTGGAAGGTAGGGTGCCCAGCAATAGAAATCAGAACACAATAGGCTCTAACATTTAGTGGTTAAGCAGTTATCCAATAACCACTATTAGTTATTGGGAAAGAGGTACCTAATAAAGGCATATGCTGTGTTTATGTGGGTCATGCTGAATAGTGTGAAAAATATAAAGATAGTGTCATGGGCTGGTGCTTTCAACTGAACTGGAAAGCAGAAAGCAAACACACACACACACACACACAGAGTCATGTTCTAAAACATTGGTTCAAGTTCTGGCCAAGGCACCAGAATTTCTATGATTATCCTCCAAAAATCTTGTACAGCTATCTCACAAAATTGATGTGATCGTGGGTCCAGGACCACCTATAGAATAAAAAATCCAGGTATGCTCATGTCCTTATATAAAATCATGTGGCGCTAGTGCTGTGATATAGTGGGCTAAGCCTCTGCCTGCGGTGCCGGCATTCCATATTGCACTGGTTCTAGTCCCAGCTGCCCCTCTTCCAACCCATCTGTCTGCTATGGCCTGGGAAGGCAGTAGAAAATGGCCTAAGTGTTTTTGGCCCCTTCACCCACATGAGAGACCCGGAAGAAGCTCCTGGCTTCAGATCAGCCTAATTCTGGCTATTATGGCCGTTGGGGGGAGTGAACCAGTAGATGGAAGAATTTTCTCTTTCCTTCTCTGTTTATAATCTACCTCTCAAATAAAGAAAATCTTAAAGAAAATCATGTAGTACTTTCACAGAACTCATGTACCTTCTTTTATATACAATAAACTATCTCCAGACTGATGACAAAATCTAACATAATATCAATGCTATGAAAGCAGTGTTATACTGTATCATTTAGGGAATAATGTTAAGGATCTGTACATGCCCAATACAGACCTTATGCTCTTTCCCAAATGTTTTCAATTTGTGGTTGATTGAATCCTGGAATGCCAAGCCACAGCTGGGAAAGGCTGACTGCCTAATTAACCGATGCGGAGAGAAGATGAAATCAAACAGGCAAAATTCAGAGCCTCAGTGAGTCTTCAGTAAAATATAGGGAACTCGTTGGAGGCAAGTTAAACCTAAAGGTTATCATTTGAGGTGATTTAGTCTAATGATGACTCTAAATCCTCCAACTTTACGAGTATCTATGTGGCACTAGCAGTAACTTCTCCCTTCTGGACTGATGAAGCTCCTTCTTTCTTATCTGAAGATCTTCTGACCATTCATTTCATAAGAGAATCTTATTCTCTCCATAGAACACACTAACATCTATATTACTGTGTACATATCTCAGAAAGCATTTTTTTATATACAGGAAAGAAACTGGGATTAGGTCCATTGAAAATGTAGACATCAGAATTGCTTATGTTAAATAAAGCTGAAATTCCAGAAATATCTTAGTTTTGTTGAAAATAAAATATGAAGGCCTATTGAGACTAAAAGGATAGTATGAATCTATCAGATGGCAAGAAATCACCTAGATTTAAACGTGTCCAGCCGGCGCCGTGGCTCAATAGGATAATCCTCCACCTGCGGCGCCTGCACCCCGGGTTCTAGTCTCGGTTGGGGTGCCAGTTCTGTCCTGGTTGCTTCTCTTCCAGTCCAGCTCTCTGCTGTGGCCCAGGAATGCAGTGGAGGATGGCCCAAGTCCTTGGGCCTGGCACCCGCATGGGAGACCAGGAGAAGCACCTGGCTCCTGGCTTTGGATCAGCACAATGCGCCGGCCGCAGAGTGCTGGCCGCAGTGGCCATTGGGGGGTGAACCAATGGGGAAAAAAAGACCTTTCTCTCTCACTGTCCACTCTGCCTGTCAAAAAAAAATGTCCATGACCATAATAATGAAAAAACTCATGTGTTATTAAATTCAGATATGCCATGGTATTTCTATATATATATTGAAATGTATGTGTATCATATATAATATGCATATTATACATGCAAAATGTGTATATATGAGTATCCTACTATTCAACTTCTCCCGTTGAACTCCAGCTTACACAATGGGTCCTCAAGTTACCATATATGCTATCCAATCTGCTATCAAGAACTGATGTGCCATAATTTGAGCAAACTCATAGGATACTACTATCAATAAGAAATGAGATAAACAGGATTGGATCTAAACCTAGCCAAAAGGCCCCAAGAACTTGCATAATCAGGACAAACACTTGCACTATGTTCACTCCTTCGGCTATATTGTTACTTTCTCTAACCAGAAACTGATCTCACAATGAGCTCCTCTTATTAACAGAGGGACAAATGCTTCATGTATGATTCAATCTAATCTGTTGGCATCAGTCAATGGTGAATTGTTGGTTTCATTCTTATGTTTCCACCTAGGGATAACCCTGAACAACAGTATAAATGCTGACATTCCTCTTGGGCAAAATATAAGAGCCAGGCATGATTATCACTATTTGAAAGAAGACAACATTGATGACATAGATATACATTAACTCCAAGAGTAGGAATGGATAATGGTTTGGAAAGGTGGTCATAAACTTAGTGCTATAGAAAGCACTGGAAGATAATTGGCAAGGATATTTTGTTATGAGATTCATGGATGAATTTCCTAAAGTTTTCCAGAGTGCCAAGTGTTTGTGCCCAGAGAGGATACTTCCTATGAGTATTATGGCTCTCAGTAATTATCTCTGCTGCTTGTTTCAGCCTCTATTATGTGCCACTTCATATTTGCATAATGGACTTATGAATAAAAGTGGCTCAAAAACTAGGCTAACCTGATAGTTGCTACTTCTTAGTCCTCTATCTACCAGCAGAACTTAATGTTACTTCACAGTATGTTGGATCCCAAACCACAAGGCACTAACCAGCAACTCATGCAGGACAGCTACATGAGATCCTCTTCTTTCCCCCTACAGCAAAGTGATTTATTCTCACTAGAAGAGATATTAATTTTTACCCTAAGCAAAACTATGTATTTGCCTTCTATGCACACCATAGGTATTGGTTCCCCTGTGGATTTATCAGATTCCTATTCACTGTCATAGTATATCTTACAACACTGATTCTGACCAATGAATAATTTTACAAACTACCAGGGATATCAGGATCTGATCTCATCGGGACCAGGAGAAAACAGAATAGGAGGCACATGAGTCAAAAAACAAGATGAGGGAGACAGTGAGGACTAGTGGAAAGAGTGTGAGACTCCAAGCAAAAGAATGTGAGTTGTGTCCAATTTTTACAGCTCCTGTACTGGCAAATTACATAACCGCCGAGTTTGAGTTACATTCGCAATAAAATATATAAACCATATGTAATTCTTTATTGTAACAGCAAATGTTAATTTAAAAACCTCTACACAGATGTTTTTCCATTTCTGGAGCTAAATGACAGGAGGATTGCAGTTGTGGAAGAACATATTTTGATTACCTATTTAATCCAATCAACCATTTCATGTCTTTTCTTTGGAGAGATTCATTTAACATATTTTACAGAAATTACTGATAGTAAGGACTTGCTATTGACATTTTACTAATTGACTTTTGCCTATTTTTATATCCTTAATTGTTTTCTTCCACTTTGTTGATGTTTTTCTGCGATTTTTGGATTCCTTGTTAGTGGTATGCTTTTTAAAATATTTATATATTTGGAGCCAAGATGGCGGAATAGTGAGGGCGCGCACCGATAGTCCGGGAAAATTTAGTTTAATAAAAGGGGAGTTACGGTAGCCTCAGAAAAAAGAACCAGGAAAATATTGCAGAGGAAACTCTTCTGGATTGAGTGGCCGTGAATCAGAGGACCTACTGGGAGAACAAGGTCGCCCACCGCGCGGAAGCCGAGCCGCGGGACCGAGCTGCGCAAGCCGCAGGCTCTGCGCGCCAGTGCTCGAAGGGGAGTGCGTGCCACACAGACAACAGCGGGGAGACTTGGGACGTCCAGGGCTCCGAGTCCACACATCGGCGCTGGAAGGGGAGCGGACCTGCATGGAGAGCATGGGAGCCCACAGTTCGGGACACCAGCGGCAGACTCAATACACCAGCGCTGGAACGCGAGGTGAGCCGAACCTCAATAGCCTGAGACACCGGCAGGCAAGTAGAGAAAGGAGACTAGAGGGAACGACCCCCGGGGGGGGGGGACTTCACCAGGCTAACTGGAAGAGAGAGAGAGGGAAAAAAAAAAAGGTGACTGGTACGGACACGGGTTTCTCTCTCTCTGCTCACCTCTCAAGGGCGGGCAAGACAAAGAGCAGGCGCCATCTTGGACATACGTCATAAGCAGAGCGACCTCAGGTCTGCACCGGCCCTGAGCCTAGCAGAAAAACCTGACTCTGGGCGGGGCGAATTAACAGGAGATTAGGACCTAGTAAATTTGTGGTGCTACTGAACTGAGACTGTGAAAAAAGAGACAGTGGGGGAGAGAACTCACAGAATTCACATGAGCACTCTCCAGAGACGCTACAATTCTGTAACTTTGGCAACCCAGTGGGAGACTGAAGGAGAATTTGAGCCCACTCTGAGGGCTGAACAGATTCCCTGTGTGGTCCTTGGGAAAGAGCTTCCGATCTCTGGCTCCTGTGGGTATATCATTTGCCTGCTAACTACCTCCAACTTCATTCAGCTGTGCAGAATAACTTCCCTTTTGAATCAAAAAAAAAAGAAAGAGAGAGAGAGAGAGAGATCTACCACGCCTAACCTGGGAGTGTCACCTTTGGCACACCAAACAGAGCTCTCAGGCCACACCCATCTCAAGCCCTAAGGCTCCATCAAAAACAGATAGTCCACTTAATCTAGAGTCATAGTATAACAAGAAAAAGTACCACAGTGAAGAAACCAATTATCTCCAATATGCCAAATAACAAACGCAAAAACCAAGGTAATAAAAACAAGGAAGTCACCATGAAGCCCTCAAATGAAAAAGACACCCCAATTCAAGATTATGAGGATGACGACATAGAAGAAATGCAAGAAGCAGATCTCAAAAAATTGATAAGAACATTAAGAAGTTCTCAAAAACAAATTCTTGAACTACAGAAATCCTTAATGGACAAGATAGAAAATCTCTCTCATGAAAATGAAATATTAAGGAGGAATCAAAATGAAACGAAACAACTAGTACAACAGGAAACTGGGATAGTGACTGAAGTGAAGAATTCAATAGATCAAATGAAAAACACAATAGAGAGCTTACAAACAGAATGGGTGAAGCAGAAGAGAGAATATCGGACTTAGAAGACAGAGAACAGGAAAGGATACAGTGAGACCAAAGAAAAGAAGAGGAAATTAGAAATTTAAAACATATTGTCGGGAATCTTCAAGATACTATTAAAAAACCCAACATTCGGGTTCTAGGAGTTCCTGAAGGCATGGAGAGGGAGAAAGGATTAGAAGGCCTTTTTAGTGAGATATTAGCAGAAAATTTTCCAGGTTTGGAGAAGGACAGAGAAATCCTAGTACAGGAAGCTCACAGAACCCCTAATAAACACGACCAAAAGAGATCCTCACCACGACACGTTGTAATTAAACTCTCCACAGTGAAACATAAAGAAAAGATCCTAAAATGTGCAAGAGAGAAACGTCAGATTACTCTCAGAGGATCTCCAATCAGACTCACAGCTGACTTCTCATCAGAAACCCTACAAGCTAGGAGGGAATGGCAGATATAGCCCAGGTACTAAGAGAGAAAAACTGCCAGCCCAGAATATTATATCCTGCAAAGCTATCATTTGTGAATGAAGGTGAAATAAAGACTTTTCATAGCAAACAGAAATTGAAAGAATTTGTTGCCACTCGTCCAGCCCTGCAAAAGATGCTTAAAGATGTGTTACACACAGAAGCACAGAAATACGGTATTCAATATGAAAGAAGGTAAAGGAAGGAAAGCAAGGAAGGAAACCTCACAGCAAAAGATCACAGGGAATTCAAAGCATATATTAGAAATTATCTTTGGCAAATGGCAGGGCAAAGTTAGCACTTTTCATTAGTCACATTGAACGTGAATGGCCTGAACTGTCCAGTTAAAAGACACCGATTGGCTGATTGGGTTAAGGAACAAAACCCATCTATTTGCTGCTTACAAGAAACACATCTTTCCAACAAAGATCCATACAGACTGAAAGTGAAAGGCTGGAAAAAGATATACCATGCCAACAGAAATGAAAAAAGAGCGGGTGTAGCCATCTTAATATCAGACAACATAAACTTTACCACAAAAACCGTTAAGAGAGACAAAGAGGGACACTACATAATGATTAAGGGATCAATTCAACAGGAAGATATAACAATTATCAATGTATATGCACCTAACTACAGGGCACCGGTTTATCTAAAAGATTTGTTAACGGACTTAAAGGGAGACTTAGACCCCAATACAATAGTACTGGGGGACTTCAATACTCCACTCTCAGAAATAGACAGATCAATAGGACAGAAGATCAACAAGGATACAGTAGATTTAAATGACACTATAGCCCAAATGGATATAACAGATATATACAGAACTTTCAATCCTACAGCTAAAGATTTTACATTCTTCTCAGCAGTACATGGAACCTTCTCTAGGATTGACCACATACTAGGCAATAAAGCAAGTCTCAGCAAATTCAAAAGAATTAGAATCATACCATGCAGCTTCTCAGACCATAAAGGAATGAAGTTGGAAATTAGCAACTCAGGAATCCCTAGAGCATACGCAAACACATGGAGATTGAACAACATGCTCCTGAATGAACAATAGGTCATAGAAGAAATAAAAAGAGAAATCAAAAATTTTCTGGAAGTAAATGAGGATAACAGCACAACATACCAAAACTTATGGGACGCAGCAAAAGCAGTGTTAAGAGGAAAGTTTATATCAATAGGTGCCTACATCAAGAAATTGGAAAGGCACCAAATAGATGAGCTTTCAATTCACCTCAAGGATCTAGAAAACCTACAGCAAACCAGACCCAAATCTAGTAGGAGAAGAGAAATAATTAAAATCAGAGAAGAAATCAACAGGATTGAATCAAGAAAAACATTACAAAAAATCAGGCAAACGAGGAGCTGGTTTTTTGAAAAAATAAACAAAATTGACACCCCATTGGCCCAACTAACTAAAAAAAGAAGAGAAAAGACCCAATCAATAAAATCAGAGATGAAAAAGGAAATGTAACAACAGACACCACAGAAATAAAAAGAATCATCAGAAATTACTACAAGGACTTGTATGCCAGCAAACAGGGAAACCTATCAGAAATGGATACATTCCTGGACACATGCAACCTACCTAAATTGAACCAGGAAGACATCGAAAACCTAAACAGACCCATAGCTGAGACAGAAATTGAAAGAGTAATAAAGGCCCTCCCAACAAAGAAAAGCCCAGGACCAGATGGATTCACTGCTGAATTCTACCAGACATTTAAAGAAGAACTAACTCCAATTCTTCTCAAACTATTCAGAACAATCGAAGAAGAGGGAATCCTCCCAAATTCTTTCTATGAAGCCAGCATCACCTTAATTCCTAAGCCGGAAAAAGATGCAGCATTGAAAGAGAATTACAGACCAATATCCCTGATGAACATAGATGCAAAAATCCTCAATAAAATTCTCGCCAATAGAATGCAACAACACATCAGAAAGATCATCCACCCAGACCAAGTGGGATTTATCCCTGGTATGCAGGGATGGTTCAATGTGCGCAAGACAATCAATGTGATACACCACATTAAGAGACTGCAGAAGAAAAACCATATGATTATCTCAATAGACACTGAGAAAGCATTTGATAAAATACAACACCCGTTCATGATGAAAACTCTAAGCAAACTGGGTTTGGAAGGAACATTCCTCAATACAATCAAAGCAATCTATGAAAAACCCACAGCCAACATCCTATTGAATGGGGAAAAGTTGGAAGCATTTCCACTGAGATCTGGTACCAGACAGGGATGTCCACTCTCACCACTGCTATTCAATATAGTTCTGGAGGTTCTAGCTAGAGCTATTAGGCAAGAAAAAGAAATTCAAGGGATACAAATTGGGAAGGAAGAACTGAAACTATCCCTCTTTGCAGATGACATGATTCTTTATTTAGGGGACCCAAAGAACTCTACTAAGAGACTATTGGAACTCATAGAAGATTTTGGCAAAGTAGCAGGGTATAAAATCAATGCACAAAAATCAACAGCCTTTGTATACACAGACAATGTCATGGCTGAGGAAGAACTTCTAAGATCAATCCCATTCACAATAGCTACAAAAACAATCAAATACCTTGGAATAAACTTAACCAAGGACGTTAAAGATCTCTATGATGAAAATTACAAAACCTTAAAGAAAGAAGTAGAAGAGGATACCAAGAAATGGAAAAATCTTCCATGCTCATGGATTGGAAGAATCAATATCATCAAAATGTCCATTCTCCCAAAAGCAATTTATAAATTCAATGCAATACCAATCAAGATACCGAAGACCTTCTTCTCAGATCTGGAAAAATTGGTGCTGAAATTCATATGGAGGCACAAGAGACCTCGAAATGCTAAAGCAATCTTGTACAACAAAAACAAAGCCGGAGGCATCACAATACCAGACTTCAGGACATACTACAGGGCAGTTGTAATCAAAACAGCATGGTACTGGTACAGAAACAGATGGATAGACCAATGGAACAGAATTGAAACACCAGACATCAACCCAAACATCTACAGCCAACTTATATTTGATCAAGGATCTAAAACTAATTCCTGGAGCAAGGACAGTCTATTCAATAAATGGTGCTGGGAAAATTGGATTTCCATGTGCAGAATCATGAAGCAAGACCCCTACCTTACGCCTTACACAAAAATCCACTCAACATGGATTAAAGACCTAAATCTACGACCTGACACCATCAAGTTATTAGAGAACATTGGAGAAACCCTTCAAGATATTAGCACAGGCAAAGAGTTTCTGGAAAAGACCCGGGAGGCACAGGCAGTCAAAGCCAAAATTAACTATTGGGATTGCATCAAATTGAGAAGTTTCTGTACTGCAAAAGAAACAGTCAGGAGAGTGAAGAGACAACTGACAGAATGGGAAAAAATATTTGCAAACTATCCAACAGATAAAGGGTTAATAACCAGAATCTACAAATAGATCAAGAAACTCCACAAAAACAAAACCAACAACCCAATTAAGAGATGGGCCAAGGACCTCAATAGACATTTTTCAAAAGAGGAAATCCAAATGGCCAACAGGCACATGAAAAAATGTTCAAGGTCATTAGCAATCAGGGAAATGCAAATCAAAACCACAATGAGGTTTCACCTCACCCCGGTTAGAATGGCTCACATTCAGAAATCTACCAACAATAGATGCTGGCGAGGATGTGGGGAAAAAGGGACACTAACCCACTGTTGGTGGAAATGCAAACTGGTCAAGCCACTATGGAAGTCAGTCTGGAGATTCCTCAGAAACCTGAAGATAACCCTACCGTTCGACCCAGCCATCCCACTCCTTGGAATTTACCCAAAGGATTTAAATTGGCAAACAAAAAAGCGGTCTGCAGCCTAATGTTTATTGCAGCTCAATTCACAATAGCTAAGACCTGGAACCTACCTAAATGCCCATCAACGGTAGACTGGATAAAGAAATTATGGGATATGTACTCTTTAGAATACTATACCGCAGTAAGAAACGACGAAATCCAGTCATTTGCAACAAAATGGAGGAATCTGGAACACATCATGCTGAGTGAAATAAGCCAGTACCAAAGGGACAAATACCATATGTTCTCCCTGATCGGTGACAACTGACTGAACACCAAAAAGGAAACCTCCTGAAGTGAAATGGACACTATGGGAAACGGTGACTTGATCAGCATAGCCCTGACTGTTAATGAACAACTTAATACATTATCCCTCTTAGTAGTTTTTTTGTCTGTTCTACTTAATATGACTGGTTTAATTCCGTAATTAATACACAGTTATTCTTAAGTGTTAAAAATTAACTGAAATGTGATCCCTGTTAAACATAAGAGTGGGAATAAGAGAGGGAAGAGATGTATAATTTGGGACATGCTCAAGCTGACTTGCCCCAAATGGTAGAGTTAAAAACATACCAGGGGATTCCAATTCAATCCCATCAATGCCATCTCCAATGTCCAATGTACCAATGCCATCTCACTAGTCCAAGTGATCAATTTCAATTCACAATTGATCATAATGAAAGGACTAAGAGTCAAAGGGAGCACATAAACAAGTCTAGTACCTGCTAACACTAACCGATGGAATAAATAAAGGGGAGAGTGATCCAACATGGGAAGTGAGATACTCAGCAGACTCATAGAATGGCAGATGTCCTAAACAGCACTCTGGCCTCAGAATCAGCCCTAAAGGCATTCGGATCTGGCTGAAAAGCCCATGAGAGTATTTCAGGCATGGAAAGCCAAGACACTCTGGCAAAAGATCTCTGTGAGTGAGATCCCAGTGGAAAGAACAGGTCTTCAAAGAAGGAGGTACCTTTCTCCGAAGGGAGGAGAGAACCTCCACTTTGACTATGACCTTGTCTAAACAAGATAAGAGTCGGAGAACTCAGAGGGCTTCCATAGCCTTGGAAACTCATGACTGGAGCATAGGGAGACTACTGATGCCATAGACAAGAGTGTCAATTGGTAAAGTCAACAACAGGAGTCACTGTGCACTTACTCCTCGTGTAGGATCTCTGTCCTTAATGTGCTGTGTAGTGAGATTTAATGCTACAACGAGTACTCAAACAGTATATTTCACTTTGTGTTTTCATGGGGGTGCAAACTGTTGAAATCTTTACTTAATGTATACTAAACTGATCCTCTGTAAAAAAAAAAAAAAAAAAAGAAATTATCAACTCCCAACTTGACTCTCACTGGGATTAAACATGACAATAGGTCTGATCTGATTTCATCATCATTTAAAAAAAATCATCTATTATTTTTCACTTTATGTTTCTGTGTGGGAGCAAACTGTTGAAATCCTTACTTAATGTATACTAAGCTGATCTTCTGTATATTAAGATAATTGAAAATGAATCTTGATGTGAATGGAAGGGGAGAGGGAGTGGGAAAGGGGAGAGGGAGTGGGAAAGGGGAGGGTAGTGGGTGGGAGGGACGGTATGTGGGGGAAGCCATTGTAATCCATAAATCATACTTTGGAAATTTATATTCATTAAATAAAAGTTAAAAAAAAAACACCTCTACACAAACAAACCCTAGGTATTCCCCTGAGGCATCCAAATAATTTAGCCTTGATTTCTAAAGAACACAGTCCATGAATATGATGCATGTATTCTCTTGCTCCTAACCTTTAGGCATCCTTCCTTGTTCTGGGTTCAACTTAATTATTTGGTTATTCTATTGAATAAATCTGAGCCTATAAAGGACATGCTTGTACTTTAGTCCCTCTCTACTTATAATGATTTGCATTTTTCTACTCTTGAACCATTATAGAATGAGAGATACTTGTCTGAAAAAATTTCTAACTCCTTGAGTTCTATTTAATATACTTCCTTTTTTTTTTCTGCCATTTCCCATACACCTGGGGTCCTTTCACATCCTCTCTCTGACTTAGCCCTGGCTGTATGTGTAGGAGGTAAAGTCCTTTCATAGGATTTCCCAGTTCAAAGTCTCTTTAGTCTGTTCTGGCTATTTCCTCTTCTCTCAATTTTACCCAGCCCATGGAATCTTTATCCAGTTTTCAGACAGAGTGAAGTGTGTCTCATTTAATTCTTCCCCCAAACTCTTTTAATAGCAAGGCTACACCTTAGTTCTTCAGCTGTTAGACTCTCCTGAGCCAATAATGCCTGGACACTTCAAGTGAAATGCATTTCCTTTTTGTGAGTTTTGAATACCCATCTTGCAAGTTTGAGAGTGAGACTGAACAGTTAATTTGTTTTGTTCCTTCTCTTTTGTTCTGTGTCCCCTATTTGCTGACATATTTAGTTGGAATACTCTGGCAAAATGAATGAGGAAAAGGCAACAGATTTTTAAAAATGGGGACAGAATACATGCCCACACATACACAGAGACATTTATAAAATCTCTATTATGCCCAACCGTAAGTAGAAAGAGATGTCAAAACAGGACACATAAATAGAAATATGTATTCATATATACCAGGTAAGTATTTGCAGTGCAGCAACTTGAAATAGACTTTCCAAGAGTCTTGAATTTAAATGTCTCTAGCAGTTTCTATACATGAAGAATGCAAGTTGCTTTGAAGTATACCTTTTTGTTTTGCAATAATCGCCAGAATAACGACACAGCCATTCATATATAGAAGCAATATCTTATTCACTGTTCTCAGTGAAGACTCCACATGGTTCACTGATGCCAAATATGAATCTTTCAGACTGGAAGGTTAACTAATCTTTTTATAAATATAAAGGTGCTTCAATGATGAAAGCTGAACTCACAGGTGTGAGGAGGGTGTTTGATTCGCTACATGGGTGTTAGAGAGCAGAGTTTTCATCTCTCATATGCAGGCCAATTGACAGCAAATCAGAGGCTTTGATATGAATGAAGGTGAAGGCCTGTGTGCTCTGTTATTAACTCTGGAGAAAACTTAGTTAATCCAGTTATAGAGATAGCACTTTGTATTATCCAAGTCATAAGAACATGAACAGCATGCAGGAAACTTAGAGAAAATAGCAGTTTAGGATAGAATCAGCTGATGAAGCTGACAAAAATTTGGTTGTATAGATTCAGCATGGAAGTATTCCCTTGGCATAGCTCAGAAACAATACAGAAACATTTGATGGCATGTCAGGTGCATCAAAATCATCAGGTTGCTAAGGACTTTCCTGATTTTGTGCTCAAGGTCTTGCATTCCAGAAAGTTTCAGTCCTGAAAAGAAAATGATGGTTCGCCCCTCTGACTCTTGCAAATACTATGATCTGCTGGTGCTGGCCCGGGGCAGCCAGAAATAAAATTACTGATACACTGATGGTTAAAACTGGATCAGTAGTTTTGAACCTGGCTTGTGGAGACCTTTGAATTTCAAATAAAAGTCTATTCATTGTTTCGTGGGAACTAAACACTATTTAAAATTTTTTTTCTTTTGTTTGGAAAGTTGACAAAGAGAAAAACATCCACAACTCCATGTACTAATTCACCCCCTAAATATCTGCCATAGCCAACTCTGGCCTGTGCCAGAGCTGATGTCAGGAGGCAGAAACTCAATTCAGCTCTCACATGAATGGCAGGAACCCATAAGCTACCATCACTGCCATACAGGCTACATACTCTCAGGAAGCTGAATTCAGGAACAGAACCAGGTCTCAAACCCAAGCCTGTTGATATGGGTTGTGGGTGCCCTAAATAGTGGTTTGCCCACTAGGTCAAACATCTAGTATTATTTTGAAGCAATGGGTTATTAAATATTCAACTCAGAAATGATGGGTAAGAGAGAAGCTGGAAGAAATAAAAGCCATTAAAGAAGTAGAATGGAAGATCTTTTCCTTCTTTCTGTCCCTTTCAAACAAATAAAAAATAAATAAAATTGAAAAATTAAAAAAAAGAATTTGGGGTACATAATCATTATCATACAATGTTCCCTAATGTCAGGTTATATGACAGGCAGTCCATCTTGGAGATATTGAGGAAGGCTTCTATGATCGTTCATGGACTGATGCTGCAATGCGAGGCCACAAAAGTACACAGATCAACATTTCCCTCCAATGCAATGAACTTTTTTAAAAGATTTTATTTATATATTTGACAGAGTTACAGACAGTGAGAGAGAAGAACAGAGTGAAAGGTTTTCCTTTTGTTGGTTCACTCCCCAAATGGCCGCAATGGCTGGAGCTATACAGATCTGAAGCCAGGAGCCAGGTACTTCTTCCTGGTCTCCCACATGGGCGCAGGGGTCCAAGCACTTGGGCCATCCTCCACTGCCTTTCCCGGGCCACAGCAGAGAGCTGGACTGGAAGAGGAGCAACCAGGACTAGAACCCAGTGCCCATATGGGATGCTGGTGCCACAGGTGGAGGATTAACCTAGTTGGGCGCCATGACACAGGACCCCAATGACCTTCTTTTGCCATCATTCAATTGGAAAACAAATATTTGCTTTGTATTTGTGCATTGGTGTTGGTAGGCTAGTAAGAATGTTTGAAAAAAAGACATCAGTTGATCAAGTAGAGTACAATGGAACAGTAACACATTTGGGGTGTAATTCTGGCCAAAAATATACTCACAAATTAACAAACACACAGAACAATGAGATACTCCCTATTCACACACAAGAATCCACATACTTTACAGTCATACATGTACACGCATGCTCTCACATATGCAGGTTTGGTTTTGTTTGTTTGTAGTTTATTTTAACTAATTCAAGTTTGTGCAAAGAAGATTTCAGGGGAAAAGAGATGTTTCAAAGAAAAAAATCACCTTTGCTATGCTGAATTTCTAAATTTCTTTCAGAAGGGTATTGTTTTATCATCAGTTAAATAGTTTCATCTCTCATGAGACCCTATAGAACTACAGCAGTTACAGAGGTGACTGTTAGCTAATGGTCCATTGGAGGTGGTAAATATCACCTATCAATGCCCAAGATCAAAAGGGGACTTCAAATCCTTTAAAAGTTAATCCCCCTGGGAGCCCACTAACTCTTCATTTTCCTCCACTAAAGAGATAGTGATCAGTTTAAGCTTGGACAGAGTTTGCCCTACCTTTAAGGAAAGGACAAAGGTTTGGGAACAGAGAGGATTTAGAATGATATTTGATTGACCACGCATTGTAGGTAAATGAATGATGCTAGTGTGAGTATGAAAATACCAATTGGAAGATGGATGTTGAGTCATGCAGGGCAAAATAGTTAATACAGAAAGGGGATTCAAGCCAATGATAGAGCCATGAGAATTTCATGCAGAAAAGCCAAGGAGTCCAATGGAGACTGGACAGGTCCACACTGAGGGAGCAAAAAAGAAAGGGAAGTGGCAGAGGAACTGAATGGAGAGACTGACGCCACCCCTCCCCTGGTGAACCAGGTTAGACTTAAGGTCTTGAGTCCACAGTGCTGTGAGTAGCAGTGGGCAGGGGGGCCTGGTGAATTGCATTTGAAGTTCCAAATGGGAAGAATTGGGGAACAAAGTGGTCAGGCACACCCCTGTCCATCTGTGTCTCCTCCCTCCCCCCAGCTGGCCCTGCGGCTGGTTGGGAGAAGCCATATTGTTTGTTTACATCCTCAATCATAAGCAGGAGGATACCACAACTGCCTCCCAAGCACACGCCCATCAATTGTGGGAGCCACTTCACAACACCCCACACCCGGGAACGAGGATCACATTTCAGAGTAATTTCCCCGCCACCACCACCATGCAAGCTGTACAAGCAGAAGTCCGAAATATCAAAATCTCAAGCTCATTTTATGCACCAGTGAGAAGTGAGCCCTGCCCCAGTAGGCGGGGCTTAGTGCAACAGAGCTCCCATATTTGCCACTCTTATGATTAAGAAGTGAGCAGGACTATGTGCTTCCACTTGCAACATACACACAGCAACTCATAGCAGAGGGAAATCTCACAAACACCAAGACACATATTAAAGAGAAAAACACCCAGAAATGCTGAAAAACAAAAGAAAAAACCTTAATAAGAATAAGGAAGACAAAGACAACCCCTCAAAAGAACACTATAATTCTTCAATAATAGAAGCTGAAGAAGAGATCAAGGATATGCCAATAACCAAATTCAGAAAATTAATCATCAGATTACTTAGAAGCAATTAGAAACAAATCCACGATCTAAATGAAAAGGGTTCCCAAAAAATGAGATATTAAATATAAGTCAGAATGAAATACTAGAATTGAAGAATTCAATAGATAAAAAAAATGAAGTGGAAAGTCTTAACAATAGAACAAGTGAAACAGAAGAAAGAATATCAGAACTAGAATGCAAATTTCTGGAAATAATAGAGTCAGGCCAAATACAAGAGGGAGAAATAAAAAAATTGTACAGCACAGTTGGAGAGCTACAGGATTCTATCAAACGACCCAACATAAGTATCCTAGGAATTCCAGAAAACATGGACAGAGAGAAGGGATTGGAAGGGCTTCTTAATGAAATAACAATAATGAATTTGCCCATCCTGGAGAAAGAGACATCCAAGTAAAGGAAGTACACAGAACACTCAATACACAGGACCAGAAAAGATCTTTTCCTTTCAACATTGTAGCAAAGCTCTCCTCAGTAACACATAAAGAAAAAAATCTTAAAATGAGCATGAGAGCAATGAAAAAACATTCAGAAGAAATCCAGTTAGATTCACTCCGGACTTCTCATCACAAATCCTACAGGCAAGGAGAGAATGGTGAGACATACTCCAAGTCCCTAGGTGGGTGGGACTGTCAACCCAGGTTACTGTACCCTGCAAAACTCTCATGTATGAATGAAAGACAAATAAGGATCTTTCTCAACAAACAGAAATTGAAATAATTTGATACTACTCGCCCAGCCCTACAAAAATGCTCAAGGATGTTCTACACACAGAAACACAGAAATAGCAACATCACTACAAGAGCAGATGAATGCAGAAAATGACCCAGCTAAAGTACAAATGAAATCCAAATACATTAACAGAACTATTTATGGAAACATGCAGGGCAAAGTTAGTACTTAACAATTGTTACATTGACTGTAAATGCTCTCAACTCCCAATTAAAAGATACGGGCTGAATGGATTAAAAAAGAAAACCCATCTATTTACTGCCAAACACGTCTAAGTAACAAAGATGCATGCAGACTGAAAGTGAAGGGATGAAAAAAAGATAATCCATGCTAACAGAAACCAAAAAAGAGTTGGTGTGGCCATCTTAATATCAGACAAAGTAGACTTTAACACAAAAGCTATTAAAAGAAACAAAGAAGGACACTACATATGATTAAAGGATAAATTCAACAGAAAGATGTGACTATTGTAAATGTATATGCAGCTAATCACAGGGCACTTGGTTGTTTAAAAGAAATGTTAAAGGATTTAAAGGGAGATATAGACTCAAATACATTAGTAATGGGGAACTTCAATATCCCACTTTGAGCAATGGACAGATCAAACAAAAATTGAACATGGAAACAACAGAGTTAATAGACACCATAGACTAAACAGACCTAGCATATATCTACAGAATCCTCCAACCTACAGCCACATGGTACATATTTTTCTCTCTGGTACATGGAACTTTCTCTAGGATTGACCACATATTAGGCCAAAAAGCAAGTCTCGGCAAATTCAAAAAAATCAAAATCATACCATCCATCTTCTAAGACCACAATGCAATGAAGCTGGAAATCAACAATTCAAGAATCTCTACATCATATGCAAACACATGGATAATGAACAACATGCTCCTGATGAACACTGGGGCATAGAAGAAATCAAAAGAGAAAGCAAAAAATTTCTGGAAACGAATGAAGATGACAACACAATATACCAAAATTTGTGGGGTGCAGCAAAAGCAGTATTGAGGAAAGTTTATAGCAATTGTTGCCTACATCAAAAAACTGGAAAGGCCACGAAATAAATGAACTATCTATGCACTTCAAGGATTAGAAAAACAACAGCAAACCAAACCCAAAACCAGTAGAAGAAAACAAAAATTAAAATTAAAGAATCAACAAATTAGAAACAAAAAATACAAAAGATCAGCAAAACAAAGAGCTGGTTTTTTGAAAGATAAACAAAACTGACACCATCAGCCCAACTAACCAAAAAAAAAAAAAAAAAAAAAAAGAGAAGACCCAAATCGATAAAATTAGAGATGAAAAAGAAAATGTAGGCAGCAGACACCACAAAAATAGAGAATCATCAGCAATTACTACAAAGAGATGTATGCCAACAAACTGGGAAACCTAGAAGAAATGGATAGATTCCTGGATACATATAACCTACTAAATTGAGACATGAAGACATAGACCCATAACCAAGATGGAAAATGAATAGTAGTAAAGACCCTCCCAACAACAACAACAAAAACCCAGGACCAGATGGCTTCACTGCTGAATTCTACCAAACATCCAATAACTAACTTCAATTCTTTTCAAGTTATTCAAAACAATTGAAAGGGAGAGAATCCTCCCAAATTCTTTCTATGAAGCCAGCATCACCTAAATTCACAAATCCAGAAAAGACACAACAGAGGAAGAGAATGACAGACCAATTTCCCTGATGAACATAGATGTAAAAATTGTCAAAAAAATTCTGGCCAATCAAACCCAACAACACATCAGAAAGATCATTCACTGGGACCAAATGGGAGTTGTCCCTAGTATACAGAGATGGTTCAACATTCACAAATCAATCAATATGATACATCATATTAATAAATTTAAGAGCAAAAACCATATGATTATCTCAATAGATACAGAGAAAGCATTTGACAAAATATAACACCCTTTCTTGGTGAAAATTCTAAGCAAATTGGGTTTAGGAGGAATATTCCTCAATACAAACACACAATTTAAGACAAATCCATGGCCAGCATCCTATTGAATGGGGAAAAGTTGGCAGTGTTCCTACAGAGATCCAGAACCAGACTAGAATGCCCACTCTCACCCTTGCTATTCAATACAGTCCTGAAAGTTTTAGCCAGAACCATCAGGCAAGAAAAAGAAATCAAAGGGATTCAAATTGAAGAGGAAGTCAAACTATCCCTATTTGCAAATGATATGATTCTATAGGTAAGGGACCCAAAAGACTCCACTAAGTGACTACTGGAACTCATAGAAGAGTTTGGTAAAATAACAGGATCCAAAAACAACACAAAAAATCAACAGCCTTTGTATACATAGACAATGCCACAGCTCAGAAAGAACTTCTAAGATCAGTCCTGTTCATAATAGCTACAAAAAATCAAATACCTTGGAACAAATTTAAAAAAGGATGTCAAAAATCTCTACAACGAGAATTACAAAACTTTAAATAAACAGAGCACAAAAAAATGGAAAAAAATTTCATGTTTATGGAAAGAATCACTATCATAAAAATGTCTATTCTTCCAAAAATAACTTACAGATTCAATGCAATGCCAATCAAAATACTAGACATTTTTCTCTGATCTAGAAAAATTGATGCTGAAATTCATTTGGAAACACAGGAGACCTCAAATAGCTAAAGCAATCTTACACAACAAAAGCAAAGAGGCACCACAATGCCAGATTTCAAGACATACTGCAGGGCAATTATAATCAAAACAGCCTGACACTGGTATAAAAATGGATGGATAGACCAACGCTACAGAATAGAAATGCTAGAAATCAATCCAAACGTCTACAGCCAACTTATATTTGACCATGGAACTAAAACTATTCCCTGGAGCAAGGACAGTCTCTTCAACAAATGGTGCTGGGAAAACTGGATTGCCACATGTAGAAATATGAAGCAAGACCCCTACCTTACACCTTATACAAACATCCATTGAAAATGGATTAAAGACCTAAATCTATGATCCAATACCATCAAATTACTAGAGAGCATTGGGAAAACCTGCAAGATGTTTGCACAGGCAAAGAGTTCCTGGAAAAGACCCCAGAGGCACAGGTAATAAAAACCAAAATTAACAAATGGGATTACATCAAATTGACAAGCTTCTGTACAGCAAAAGAAACAGTCATGAAAGTAAAGAGGCAACTGACAGATTGGGATAAATTATTTGCAAACCATGCAACTGATAAAGAATTAATAAGCAGAAAATATAAAGTGAGCAAGAAACTCAACAACAATGAAATACACCATCCAGTCAAGAAATGGGCAAAGGACTTAAACAGAAATTTTTCTTTTTTTATTTAGTAAATATAAATCTCCAAAGTACAGTTTATGGATTACAATGGCTTCCTCACCCCCCATAATTTCCCTCCCATTCACACCCCTCCCATCTCCCACTCCCTCTCCCATTCCATTCACATAAAGATTCATTTAATTTTATTTTTTTGACAGGCAGAGTGGACAGTGAGAGAGAGAGACAGAGAGAAAGGTCTTCCTTTGCCATTGGTTCACCCTCCAATGGCCGCCACAGCCAGCGCACTGCAGCCGGCGCACCATGCTGATCCGAAGGCAGGAGCCAGGTACTTCTCCTGGTCTCCCATGGGGTGCAGGGCCCAAGCACTTGGGCCATCCTCCACTGCACTCCCTGGCCTCAGCAGAGAGCTGGCCTGGAAGAGGGGCAACCGGGACAGAATCCGGCACCCCAACAGGGACTAGAACCCAGTGTGCCGGTGCCACAAGGCGGAGGAATAGCCTAGTGAGCAGCAGCGCCAGCCCAAGATTCATTTTCAATTATCTTTATATACAGAAGATCGATTTAGTATATATTAAGTAAAGATTTCATCAGTTTGCACCCACACAGAAACACAAGTGTAAAATACTGTTTCAGTACTAGTTATAGCATTACTTCACATTGGACAACACACTAAGGACAGATCCCACATGAGAAGTAAGTACACAGTGACTCCTGTTGTTGACTTAACAATTTGACACTCTTGTTTATGGCGTCAGTAATCTCCCTAGGCTCTAGTCATGAGTTGCCATGGCTATGGAAGCCTTTTGAGTTCACCAACTTCGATCTTATTCTGACAGGGTCATAGTCAAAGTGGAAGTTCTCTCCTCCCTTCAGAGAAAGGTACCTCCTTCTTTGATGATCCATTCTTTCCACTGGGATCTCACTTGTAGAGATCTTTCATTTAGGTCTTCTTCTTCTTCTTTTTTTTTTTTCCAGAGTGTCTTGGCTTTCCATGCCTAAAATACTCTCATGGGCTCTTCAGCCATATCCGAATGCCTTAAGGCTGATTCTGAGGCCAGAGTGCTATTTAGGACATCTGCCATTCTATGAGTCTGCTAAATAGAAATTTTTCAAAAGAGGAAATCAAAATGTCCAAAAGACACATGAAAAAAATGCTCAGGATCACTAGCTATGAAGGAAATGCAAATCAAAATCACAATGAGGTTTCACCTCAACCCTATTAAAATTGCTTTCATACAGCAATCAACAAATAACAAATGCTGGAGAGGATGTGGGGAAAAAGGTACCCTAATCTACTGTTGCTGGGAATGCCAACTGGTAAAAGAATAAGTCTGGAGAGATCTCAGAAATCTGAATATAGTCCTACCATACAACCCAGCCATTCCACTACTCGGATTTTACCCAAGGGAAATGAAATCAGCAAATAAAAGAATTATCTGCACCTCCGTGTTTATTGCAGCTCAATTCACAATAGCTAAGACATAAATGCCTGTCAGCAAAAGACTAGACAAAGAAGTTATGGACTATCTACTCTATGGAATACCAAATAGCAGTTAAAAAAAATCTGGTCATTTGCAACAAAATGGATGAATCTGGAAAACATTATACTTATTGAAATTAGCCAGTCCTAAAGGGACAAAAAACATTTTCTCCTGGATCTGTGATAACTAACAAAGCACCTAAAACAAAACCTGTAAAGGTGAAATAGACACTATGAGATGTAATGATTTGAATAGCCACTATCTTGACCATCAAGGTACATTTTATTATTTTATCTTTTATTATCTCTCGCTATTGGTTTAACTCTTTATTTAACATAAAATTGATCATAGAAAATAGATTGCAGTCAAAAATAAGAGAGGGAGAAGCAGTACAGTTTGGCACACATTTCCACAGATGTACCCCTAAGGGTAAAGCTAAAAACTTGTTATGGGACTCCAAATCCTATTAAGCTAGGTGGTACTAAAGCCATCTTACATGCTAAAGTGATCATATTAAGTGTAAAATTGATAACATAGATAGTATTAAGTGTCAAATGGATCACATAAATAAGACCAGTGTCTGTTAATAATAATAGATAGAATTAAAAAGGAAAGAATTTTCCAACAGGGGAAGCAGTCCACAGAGCAGATTCATAGAATGACAATCATTTTAAGTAACACTCTGACCTCAGAATGAGCCCCAGAATCAGATCTGGCTGAAAACCCAAGAGAGCATTTCAGGCATGGAAAGCCAAGACACTGTGGCAAAAAATATTCTACATGAAGGCTCTCTCTGAGTGAGACCCCAGTGGAAAGAAGGGGCCATCAAAGAAGGATGTGCTTCTCTCTGAAGAAAGGAGAGAACTTCCAATTTGCTTATGGCACTGTCTACATAAATTTTAAATACTGACAGAGCTTGTAGACTCAAAAGGCTTCCATAGCCTTTGCAGCTCATGTCAAGAGCCTCGGATGATTGCTGATGTCATAAATAAGAGTGTTAATTGTTAAATCAACAACAGACAGCATGCACTTACATCCCATGTAGGACCTCTACCCTTAATGAGTTATACTATGAGAATTAACGGTACAACTTGTTCATTTTTTTTCTCTTTTTTTAAAACTTTTATTTAATGAATATAAATTTCCAAAGTACAGCTTATGGATTACAATGGTTTCCCTCTCCCCATAACTTCCCTCCCACCCACAACCCTCCCCTTTCCCGCTCCCTCCCCCCTTCCATTCACATCAAGATTCATTTTCAATTCTCTTTATATACAGAAGATCAGTTTAGCATATATTAAGTAAAGATTTCAACAGTTTGCACCCACATAGAAACATAAAGTGAAAAATAATGTTTGAGTACTAGTTATAGCATTAAATCACAATGTACAGCACATGAAGGACAGATATCCTACATGAAGAGTAAGTGCACAGTGACTCCTGTTGTTGACTTAACAATTTGACAGTCTTGTTTATGGCATCAGTAATCACCCTAGGCTCTTGTCATGAGTTGCCAAGGCTATGGAAGCCTTTTGAGTTCACCAACTCTGATCATATTTAGACAAGGTTGTAGTCAAAGTGGAAGTTCTCTCCTCCCTTCAGAGAAAGGTACCTCCTTCTTTGATGGCCTGTTCTTTCCACTGGGATCTCACTCGCGGAGATCTTTCATTTAGGTTTTTTTTTTTTTAAGGTGGCATGTACCAATGCCATCTCACTAGTCCCAGTGATCAATTTCTGTTCACAATTGATCATACTGATAGGACTAAGAGCCAAAGGGAGCACATAAACAAGACTAGTGTCTGCAAATACTAGCTGATAGAATCAAAAAGGGAGAGAATGATCCAACATGGGAAGCGAGATATACAGCAGACCCATAGAATGGCAGATGTCCTAAACAGCACTCTGGCCTCAGAATCAGCCCTTAAGGCACGTGGATCTGGCTGCAAAACCCATGAGAGTATTACAAGCATGGAAAGCCAGCTTGTTCTTATTTTTGTGTGCATGTGTGTATGTGTACAAATTGTTGAAATCTTTACTTAGTATAGAGTTGGTCTTCTGTACATAAAGCTAATTAAAAATGAATCTTAATGAAGAATGGGATGGGCCAGGGAGTAGGAGGTGAGATGGGAGTGGGGGTGGGTGGGCAAGTGTCAGGGAAAAGAATCACTATATTTCTAAAACTGTATTATGAAATTTGTATTCATTAAATAAAAGCTTTCTAAGAAAAAAAAGAAAATACTGATAGGCAAAAGTTATATTGGGAAATAAATGAATACATTAATATAGATTCAGATACATTTATATCTACAGATTTATCTATAATGGAAGGAGAACAATAAATAAGTGTCTGAGAAGGAGTCCTGGAGCAGGTTTACATGTGTTCTAAAAGTAGGGTACACAATTTGGGGAGTTTTTAGGGTCTACAGCAAATGTTCAAACCACCAAATTGTAGGCAACTTTAGAGATTCTTGTTTGATAGACAGAAAAACCAATGTCCAGAAATGAGAAATGGAATGATCATATACTCTCATTAGGGGGCTAAGCACAATCCAATAATCCTCCATAATAATTTCTTCACACAACAAGTGTGGAAGAACCCTACCCACAATTTCGTCCTTGGAGACTGCTAATTTACACTCACAGTACAAACAATGATGTGGAAGTACCTAGAGGGTGTGAAGGAAAGAAAAGGGGAAGGATTTTTTCATTCATAGTTAGGGAAAAAAAAAAGGTTGAAGACTCAAGTACATAAACCCATTAGGATCTCCCACATTTCGTATTCAGTGCTAATATTCAATGTAGTCAATGCCCTGCCTTTCCTAGGACGGTAAAATGACATAAGGAGGAATCACTTTTAGAATGTCTAGGTCTTCCTTTGTCACTGCTGCTATTGAGTTAACTGCAACCTGACTTTTGATCAGAGCAACGAATTCCCATGACTCCCTCTTCCTAGAGTTTGCTGCAGGGCCTTCAGTTCAGAGGGAGCCATGAAAATATAGCACAATTGTAAAAATTGGTACAAATTCCAGCATTCTGGGAAGGTCACAACTCTCAGGGAGGGCAGCCCCTCTGAGGGTTGCAGTTCATTTTTTATATCCCTTTTCTGAAAGATTTATATGTTAAAAAGGCAGAGTTACACAGAGGGACACACACACACAGCAGAAGAGTCCCTTGGGTTAGAACAAGTAGGAGAGAAGAGTGGCCCCGGCCTCTTTATTACTTCTTGAGGTCAAAGGGAGAATTGTCCATAGTCATAAAGTCTAGGGATGGGGGCAGGGTGGACGGCCTGAGCCCAGGGTGCAGAACCACTCCTTGCCACCCATGGCCACCTCCCCAAGGCACTCTGTTATTGGTTAAAACTTTCCTTGTATCATAGATGAGACGTGATCTAGGACTGATTAAATAGAAAAGGCTATTGTCTCCTACTTGTGTCAGTATAGAAAGTGGTTCATATGAATTGAAATTCCAGGCAGCAGTGTCATCAGAACAAGCCTTGGGCACAGGCTATGTAGAAAGAAATCCATATGGAATGATTCTCAGGAAACAAGTCCAGAAACAAAACAAAACAAATGGAATGATTCCTAAAGGTACACTCACAATAATAATTTCCTCATGTATTAAACATGTATGCCTGAACACACATTTAATCTTTAGATTAAGCAGTGAGTCCTGTTAAATTTTTTTTTAAAGATAAAGATCCAGAGGATGAATAACCTACTTAGGTTGACTCCAAGAATGTTGTCACCAGCATTTGAACCCAGGTCTATTAATCTCCAAGTATATATTTTCTCTCAAACAGAGTCTGTAATCACAGGCCAATCCCAAGACTACTCAACTGCAGCTGAAGGCAAGCCAAGCCTCTGTACTAACAGAATGAATTCATCTGCAGTAGACATCACATCAGGGGTGTGTGCATGTCTTATTTGTCCTCATGGCAACTCAGTCAGAGATTTATTGTTATTACTTGCCTTTCATAGGTGACAGCAGAGGTTCGAAGAGTTTCCAAGTTAATTCCACCAGTAATGGCAAACATTTATGGAGGCTTACAGTATACTAGGTCTGATGTTAACTTCTTCAGATTTCCAAATCAATGAGAGCTGAGACCCAAGCCAGCTGTGGGCAGTTAAACATTGTTCTCTAAAGGCCACGCAAAAACACAAGTATTTTATTTATGAGAGAAACGTAATACAACAGTTATTAGTTTACCAAAATGCTTACCAGATGGGAGATCTCATAGGGCATAGACATTTAGCTGAAGGACAAGCAAGCTAAGATGCAGTCATTCCAAGATGAAGAAAATACCATAAAAATAACTGGTATGTTTCCTGATTTAAATATTTGTTGATTTGAATAAACTATGAATATTCAGTTGCTTGCTCAGTGTTTATATTCATAGAAAGCCAATTACTGGTGAATGGAAATTGTATGGTGCCAAATAGGTTATTTGGTCTTGGAGTGATTCTTTAGTGGGATTGTTTCTCTTGAGTGTTGAATAGCATGATGTATTTTCCCCACCTTATAGTCTCATCTCATGGAATCAGTGTATTTCTGATAAGTCACTGTGGTTTCTGACTGGTCCCTGCATGTATCTACATAAGAATTCAGTGGTTTAAAAGACCCTTGGCATACTTGGCAGAAATAACTATATATTTACACATGCACACAAGTGGAGTACATGATCAAGTAATTTTGGGAGGCATAGCATTTTGTATTGCCTGTCTTTGAAATTTAAAATGCCTATCAGTATGTTCTGAGAAGTCTGTAGTAGAAAAGTCAGTTTTCCAAACTGCTTTGACCATACGGCTCTTTGGGTTGTCCCACTGGGAGAAACTCTTCTAGTTAAGGCCTTGTCATCTCAGGATTCCCAGCAAGCGACTATTTAAAAAGTTACAGCTACCTTCTCAAGCATCTAGTGGCTATTTCCACAGGATGAGCATCTCTGAAAAATTAAGCCTACACTTGCCTAAGCACCTATACCTGCTTATCTTAGTTTTTAAATAATTTCTGTGTTATCAGTCAATAAGCTGGTTCTAAGCTTTGGCTATTTCCTTGTGCATTGTGTTTATATGTTTTTTATGACATTTTTTTCTATACTCTCATTGAATGTCTACTTTAGGATTGTTTTATCCCTTCCACTTATTCTTCTGCTCTTATTATTTGAAAATAATGCATGAAATTCTATTACTTTATTGCATAAGTTGGCAATTTCAACATGCATGAGGAATTTTAAGAAGGCTATACTTAACATCACTTACTGTGCCCTGAACTTAGCAATTTGGATTTTATTCTAATATTCTGCTTTTTGTCTTACATTTTATTGTACAGTCAACAGTTTTTAGATTTACCTCACACATTTTACCACTTCTTTCTCTTTGCTTCTTGTATTTTAGTTCTTCCTTCACTGTTGAATTTCCTTCTCAAAATACTATTTTGATACTTTGTTCAGAATTGTGCATAAAAACTTCATTTTTCCTAATTTCTATTGCTAATCATTTTCTTGGTTTTATAGTTAAAGCAGATTGATACTATCAATATGATTTTAATTCCATTCCAGACATAATTTTAAAATGCCCTCCAAGTTTCCAATGCTTGTGTACTCACCATGTGTAATCTCTTCCAAATACAACATGGGATAACATTTCCATGATTAAACTGGTTTGGGAGGAAGTTGACAAGATTCTCCAAACAATTAGTGGCAAATAACTTGATTTTAGATAAACAAACTTAGGATGATCCTATTGGATATTCAATGCAGAGAAAACACATTTGAAAAAAACATTTATTTTAAAGGAGGACAAAGAAACAGCAAGAATGGGTGCCTATTCACTGTTTCTTTCTCCAAATGAGTATAACAACTGAGGCTAGACCAGGCTGAAGACCTGAGTCTGAAACTCAATCCAGGAATCCCAAATTGTGGGGGTGGGGGTGGGAAGCAGGGATCCAAGTACTTAAGCTATCACCTGCTGGTTCCAAGGGGAGCAGGAAACTGAAATGAAAAGCCTAGCCCAGCCCTTTTGGTATGGAATGTAGATGTCCAAAGAGGCATTTCATTTGCTAAGGCAAATGCTCACCTGAGAAAATACTGAAAAGATATACCGGGATCTCCCTGAAAATAAACTCAGACACTTCTGTTGGCCCTAAGGAAAAGCCACTGTGTCAAACGTGTATGACGATGCAGACATCTCAGAACTTCAGTCCTGCAACTACAAAGAATTGAATTCTTCCAGAAATCCAAGACCTGGGTGAGAAAACAACCTGATGCTAATGTGACTGCACTCCTGTGGGAACTGATATAAGTTATCTTGTTCTCAGACTCCAATTCACAGAAACTATAAGGGAACAGCATTTTCTGAAGACAAGACAGTTGAGGTCATTTCTTAGCATTAGAAAATTCACACTTTTTTTGTAGCACCCTTGAATATTTTTAATGGTATTTTGGCAGTTTTACTGTAACATGCACATGTATGGAATTACTTTATTTTACTTGGAACTCATTTTACTTTCCAAATCTGAAGACTTGTATTTTTTCATAAGCTCTTCATTAAAATCTTTTTTTCTGTACCTCTAATGTCATATTTTCTTCTTTGTAACTTACTTTACATACATACTTTAATATTTATCTTCAGTTTCCCAAATCTTCACCAGTGCTAATGTATTATTTAATGTATTACTAATGTTTGAAAATTTCAATATCTATGGTTTATCAAGAAATGCTATCACATGCTTTTCTGTGTCTTGTCTCTTTTAATGTTTTAAATCAGAACAGTTTTAAAGTAACAAAACAAAAATGGTGAGGAAGTTATACTAAGAATTCCCATATTCCCCTCATCCTATTTTCCTTAATGACATCTCACATTAGATCTTTGTCACAGATAATGACAACACCCAGTATTCCCTATTTTTTTAATCCAAAAATCTTTATACCTCCCACCCTTCCCAGCCTCTAGTAATCAACATTCTATATTCAGAGGTTTTTTGTTGTTGTTTAATTTTAACTACCACATATAAGAGAGAACAGTGGTGCCTGTCTTTCTCTGTCTGGCTTATTTCACTCAATATGATGTCCTCCAGTGTTATCCATGTTGAAGAAAACTACAGGATTTCATTATTTTTTCTTATAGCTGAGAAATATATACATGCATGCTGTGTTTTCTTTATCCATTTGTCTGATGGACACCTTGGTTGATTCCAACCTTGTCTATTGTGAATAGTGCTGTTATTAACTTGGTCAGACTGGTGTCTCTGATACAATGATTTCATGTCTTTGGGTATATACCTGGTAGTTGGGTTGCTGCATCATATGGAAGGCAGTTCTATTTCTTATTTAAGAAAATTCCTTTTATTTTACCTCCTTAATAATAGGTTTTTCTCATATCTTGTTTTGCTCACATAACTAGAAGCGTGATCTTTTATGTAATTTTATATTATACATCTGGTAATTATATTACCATTAATTTTTTTCAGAAATATTTAGGGTGGTTTCTGCTACTTGTTCCTAATGGCTTGTTTCCTTATGAGTTTCTGATTCGTACCTTGTACTCATTTCAGATGGTTTTTGGTGTGGATAATCTTAAGTTTTAGGTGAAGTATGACATGACTGGTTTGTCTTGGTTGCTTAGACTTCCTTTCTCGTGGGTGCTCAGCATAGTGCATGATATATTATGCACTTGCCTGAGTGGGATAAGATTCATTCTACAACTTCCCCAGAGATGGTGTCTTCACTGTAGCTATTTTTTCTTGTTATAGTGTGAGTTAAGGTTTCTAAATTTCTTTCTCTGTGCTTGCCCTGCATGTCTTAACCTGTGCATCAAGGGCTCTGGTTTTCTATCAGGATTGGACTTCTATCTCCTCATTAAGTATGAGCCCAGTATTTTCCTCCTGTCCTTCTAATGCAATTTAAACCTAAATTGCTTCAGGTAATGAGATGGGCATACGTTCTAAGGACAGCCAAGCCTTAGCTTTACCACCCTGGTTTCAGTTATCCCTCAAATTCTGGTTTTTGAGCATTTCCATAGCTTTCCTGTTGTTGTCCCAAATCTACATTTTAAAATACATTCTATTTCTTTAGCATTTTACAGCTCTTTTGTGCAAAGTTTTGCTTTCTTTTTTACCTGTTTTTCTGTATCATTGGAAACAAATTTTAGAAATGCCTCAGAGGTCATCTAGATTGATGTATTACCCAGTGTTTGAATTCTCCTTTTAATAATACCACCATTTGTAGGAAATTGATGCACGCCAGGCAGTTTGCTAAGTGCTTTCATGCATTATTTAACTCATCCTTACAAAAAATTCACCGACTTAAAAAATTATTTGCAATAATAGAGAAGAAAAATGAGGCTGTGAGAGAAAATTCTTTGCATATGTTCACACACTCCTATGGTGTGAATATGGTTCATTCCCCCCAAAACTCATGCTAAAACTCAATCCCTATAAATGAGATTACTAAGAAGTACAACCATAAATGTTCTTAGAAAAAGTGATTAGGTCTTTGTCCTTCCAGATGGATTAATCAATTCACTTGAGTAATGAATTAATGGGTTATCTGAGAATGGATCTACCATAAAAGCATTGTGGCAATACTCTCATGTGTTCTCTTTCTCTTCTTTGTGACACTGTGTGCTGCCTTCAAACTCTGCCGTAAAAAAAGGAGTCCACCACTGTATCAGGCCCACTGACTTTCTATTGGAACCATAAGCCTAAGTCCACCTTTTATATCCTACCCAATCAGTCATATTGTGTTATGAGCAACAACAAATGGGCTAACACACATGCCAACAAAGCAACTGCAAAGCCAAACATAAATGAAGACTTTCATTTTTTATTGCATAATCCATTTGTTCCTTCTGCAGATGTTCCACTTTATAGTTTTGGTATTAAGTGATTATTCAGCCTATTTATAGCTAATAATGATGCCAAACTTTTTAAAATTTCATTCCATTTGAATGATAATTTGCATTATTAATTATTCCTTTTAGTAAGTCAAAGTATATCTTCAGGTATTTGGTTTTAGGTAAACATTAGAGTTCACAGTGAGTCAGTTCTTTAATACTTAGGTCCCTTGAATAGTGCTATTTTCAATAGCTCCTTGTTTAGAAAATGCATGATTTCCCTTACATCCTTTCTAGTATTGTCTTTTGGTTGAGTCGGTTCATCTAGTATTACTCAAAAAGGAATGCATCATCAAGGACTGAATATGATTTCCTAGGCATGAGATGAAGCTTGACATGTACATGTAACTAGCATTCCTAGAATTGATTCCCCTTAGTCACCAGGTGGTAGGACTGTTTCAGAAAAGTACTTTTATCACTATTTTCTTATCCTCTACATTTCAAGTGTATCTCTACATTATTCCTTCCCCATTGAAGTCAACTCGTACTTCAAAGTTCACCAATAAGTTATATGTCTTATGGCTGTAGACTTTTATCTGTGCTTCCTTGAGACATTCATGCCTTTAGTAGGCAGTTGACAAGCTTTGAATGAATGTCATGGTGAAGCTTCAATGCAAAGTTATGGCTTAATCTCCCATTTATTTATATTGGTGTGGATCAAGGCTTTCAAGATTGATTTATTTGGAGGCTGGTGCTGTGGATCAGCAGGTTAACGCCCTGGCCTGAAGCGCCATCATCCCATATGAGTGCCAATTTGAGACCCTGCTGCTCCACTTCCGATCCAGCTATCTGCTATGGCCTGGGAAAGCAGTAGAAGACGGCCCAAGTGCTTGGGCCCTGTACTCACAAGGGAGACCTGGAAGAAGCTCCTGGCTCCTAGCTTCTGGCTTCTGATTGGCACAGCTCTGGCCATTGTGGCCAAAAGAGGAGTGAACCATCGGATGGAAGACCTCTCTCTCTGCCTCTCCTCTCTCTGTATAACTCTGACTTTCAAATAAATAAATCTTTTTTTAGAAGACTGAGGAGCATTGAGAGAGGGAGAAGCAGAGATGAAGAGATCTTCTACTAGTTGGTTCATTCCTCAAATGGCTCAATCAGCCAGGCTGGGTCAGGCTGAAGGAAGGAGACAGAACTCCATCCATGTCTCCCAAAGGGGTGGCATGGACTCAAGTACTTGACCCACCATCCACTGCCTTTCCAGTGCATTAGCAGGGAGCTGGATTGGAAGCAGGGTAGCTGAGATGCAAACTCACACTCTAATAGGAAATGCCAGCTTCACAAGTTCTGGCTTCATCTGCTGTGCCACAAAACTGGCCCCCGGAGGTTTGTTTGTGTTTTTTTTTTTTTTTTTTTTTGGAAAGAAAGCTCCACCATTAGAGTTGGAAAAGTTAGAAAGGTCAAGATGATTTTTAAGTTGGCTGATAATTCAGTGGGTAAGTGGTAATATTTTTCTGCTTAGATTCTATTTATAGGATAATTGGGTTGAGATAGTTAACAGGTAGTTTAATCTACAATTCTGAAGGGTTATATGGGCTATATTTACACTGGGAGTTCTTCATTTATAGAGGTATATTAGTCTCCTATCGCTGCTGTAACAAGTCATTGCAAATGGAGAGGCTTGAAATTATGTGAATGTACTATCTTAATAGTTCTAGAGGTCAGAAGTTCGATAGCTGTTTGAAAATGAGGGGGGATCCAAGTTCCTTCTTGTGGTTCTATAGGAAAATTCATTTTCCTTAAATAGGCCAGCTTTAAAAGGGCACCTGTATCCCTTTTATCCCTAGGTCTGTGCTCTACTTGTCATCTTTAATGCAGCAGCACATCACCTACTTTTCATGTTCTGTGACTGTCCTTACAGCTTCCTCTCCCTAACCCTTCTAACTTCCGTGAGGTCCTTGTGATCACAGTGAGACCTAGAAAATCCAGAATAATCTTCCTAATTAAAAATCTTTCATGAAATCATATCTGAAAAGTACTCTTTCTGTGTAAGATTACATAGTAACAGGCTTGGGTATTTAGAATGTGGACATCTTGGTGTAGGGGACACATTATTCAGCCAACATTAGGGGGAATGTGAAACTGAATCTATAACATCAATTTAAGAGTGTATGTAGATTAACAGGAAAAGGATAATTTGGACAATATTTATCTCCAATAAGCAGTAGAAGATAGAGGACTTAATAGAAGATTATGATGAAGAACCAAAAAAAGTTGGAGGGTACTGTGAGATGGGGATGCAACCAAGGCCAACAGAGGGGAGATTTTCAAGGAGGAAAAGTTGGCACAAGTGTTAACTCCTTTGAAGAAGTCAAGAAAGGGTTAATCTTCCTACTGTTTGATATATTTTTTTTAAATTTACTTGACAGAGTTAGAGAGACAGAAAGAAAGGTCTTCCTTCTGTTGGTTCACTCCCCAAATGGCCTCTATGGCCTGTGCTGTGCCGATCCAAAGCCAGGAGCCAGGTACTTCTTCCTGGTCTCCAACATGGGTGCAGGGGGCCAAGCACTTGGGCCATCCTCCACTGCCCTTCCGGGCCACAGCAGAGAGCTGGCTGGACTGGAAGAGGAGCAACTGGGACTAGAACCCGGCACCCGTATGGGATGCCGGTGCCGCAGGTGGAGGAATAAACAAGTGAGCCATGGCACCAGCCCCTGTTTGACATATTTGAATGTAAAAAGATTCCTAAAATTTTTTCAAGAAAAGAGTATGTTCAAACTCTTTCATAGAAGTTAAATTCATAGGTAACATGTTTTCAATTTCCTTGACATTCAATTTCGGGGCTATTACTGTGGAGTAGCGGATAAAGCCACTGCCTGAAGTTCCAGTATCCCATACAGGTCCAGCTTCATGTCCCAGCTACTGCTCTTCTGATCCAGCTCTCTGCTATGGCCTGGGAAAACAGCGGAAGATGGCCCAAGTGCTTGGGCCCCTGCACCCATGTGAGAGACCCTGAAGATGCTCCTGGCCATTAGCTTCAGATCGGCCCAGCTCCAGCCATTGCAACTATTTGGGGAGTGAACTAGTGGGTCGAAGACCTTTCTCTCTCTCTCTCCCTCTGTAACTCTACTACTCAGATAAATAAATCTTTTAAAAAATTTTTAAAAATTGAATTTATAATTTCTATTCAAGAATTTCCTTCAAAAAAATGAAAATTTTCGAAGTACTAACATTTTACAGACCTATGACTCAGTCACCAAATGGTTAAACTCCTCAACACAGCTAACTCATAACGGCATGTTGCCATGAAAGACTTTGGTGTAATAGGCACTCTTATTTAAAGGGTAGCCCCTTCACAAAGCAGCTTCGTGTCCTGGTACAAAATCCTTGAAGTTTCTAATTACTTATTTAGTTATTTCCCTATAAATTAGACTAATACTTAATTGTTAATATTCCAATGAGGACAACATAAAATACTTGACACACAGTAACTCTTCAATAAATACTATTTAGTATTACTACTGCTATGGAGGTATGTGGTAGCATTTCAAATTAGAAGTAGAATCAGCCAAAAGATACACATGCTCTCATAACCTTATAATTAAGGCCAATAGTTTATCTTTTAATCAATGTGAGGGTACTTCATCATAAAGTTTGTGGAAAACAGAATTAGAAGAAAGTGTTTTTTTCTTTATACTATTTGTTGCACTCTTGGTGTAGGGTTAACCTTACAATCATTAAGTACACTGAAAATCAATCTTTGTAAAAATCTAGAGTGGGAATAGGTCCTTGTGTAATCACAAAGACCTCATGGAAGTTAGAAGGGTTAGGGAGCGGAAGCTGTAAGGACAGAGTCACAGAACATGAAAAGTAGGTGACTTGCTGCTGCATTAAAGATGACAAGTGGACCACAGACCTAGGGATACAAGGGATACAGGTGCCCTTTTAAAGCTGGAGGGCGGGTAGGATGGGAAGTACCACTAAGTCCTACATCTGTATATAGCAAATATATGAAACTCGTGTAACTTAAATAAAATTTCAAAAAACTGGTTTATTTTTGAAACCATGCATATGTTGGGTCTTTAAAATTTATACTAATAAAAAATGCAGAGATTTCTGAAGTTTTTTTGTATCATAACAGATGTTCTTTTATTCCATTTGTTCATGAACTTTTTGTAGTACCTTGGAAAGCTTTTTTTTTTTTGAAATATAACATCAAATGGGATCATATTTTTCTTTTTTCTTTTTTTTTTACTTTTATTTGATGAATATAAATTTCCAAAGTACAGCTTATGGATTACAATGGCTTGCCCCCAATACCGTCCCTCCCACCCACAACCCTCCCCTTTCCCACTCCCTCTCCCCTTCCATTCACATCAAGATTCATTTTCGTTTCTCTTTATATACAGAAGATCAGTTTAGCATACATTAAGTAAAGATTTCAACAGTTTGCTCCCACACAGAAACATAAAGTGAAAAATACTGTTTGAGTACTAGTTATAGCATTAAATCTCAATGTACAGCATATTTTTCTTTTGTCTCATCACCAATCACATCATCCATTGTCAGAATTTGGATTGATAATGCTTCAGAGTTTCTGTGCCTAACGTTCAAGTCTCTGATATGCACCTATACCCCAGCCCTACTCCCACTCTACCCAAACAGACTGGGATCAGTCTTCACAGCTTCATTTCTCACTAGTTTCCCCAGTGATAGTCTGGCCACAGGGGGAGAATTCCTCAGTGTCACAGATTCTTTCACACATCCGGGTCTGTCTTTTACGAATCAGAAGCATTTATCCTACCTGCCTACCATTGAGGCCTCAAGTGATCATAGATCATAGATCATAGATCATAGATCATAGATCATAGATCTGCTCGAATGATGCTCCCCCAAAAGATTGCTTTTGACCTTTGGTTTAAGCTCATGGTATTTATGTATTCATACATCTCCTGGAATACATACTCCTAGCAGAGTAGTGGCTACATGGTGAGAACATGCTAGCAGTCCTTTCCCTGAAAATTGTTGCTCAAGAATTAGTAAAACAGTAACTTTCCATATTAACGAAGAGAGTGATTATGAGGCTAATAAGAGGCAAGAACTGCTGCTGTTCAACTGTAGGACTATGCAGCTGAGTACCCCAGAGGGTTAATTTATCAGGAGGATAATCAGAATGGTTTGTATACACAGATGCCTTCTGCTAAAGCAGAAATAGATCTGTCGTTTCACTATTTTCTCCAAGACTCCAGTGGCATTGAGAAAACCAGGTGAAACTAATTTAAGGTTCTATTTAAATCTTTCAGGTATTTTTTTATTACCCCAAAGTAAAATATCTCCTTCAGTAAAAGCTTGCCAGGCCCTAGAACAGGTGATATCTAGGTGAAAAATTTGAATAGTGAGGCTACAAGTCTTGACTTTCCTGCTGTACACTGGCACTGGATTCAGAGGACTGGAAGGGAAGAAAGAACTGGGTTTGGAATCAGTAATACATTCTTCCCTTGCCCAGTCACTTCTGGGTCCAAGAGCTTCCTGCAAATGAGTTTTCACATAAAGGCTTTGGGGGAATGGGGTTGCATGTGAATTAACGGAAACTAACTTCCGGGCAAATCCCATTCTTTTTATTTTTTTTTAACTTTTATTTAATGAATATAAATTTCCAAAGTCCGCTTATGGATTACAATGGCTTGCCCCCCATAACGTCCCTCCCACCCGCAACCCTCCCCTTTCCCACTCCCTCTCCCCTTCCATTCACATCAAGATTCATTTTCGATTCTCTTTATATACAAAAGATCAGTTTAGCATACATTAAGTAAAGATTTCAACAGTTTGCTCCCACACAGAAACATAAAGTGAAAAATAATAGATGATTTTTTAAATGATGATGAAATCAGATCAGACCTATTGTCATGTTTAATCCCAGTGAGAGTCAAGTTGGGAATTGATAATTTCTTCTTCTTCTTTTTTTTTTTTTTTTTTTGTTTTTTTTACAGAAGATCAGTTTAGTATACGTTAAGTAAAGATTTCAACCGTTTGCACCCCCATAGAAACACAAAGTGAAATATACTGTTTGAGTACTCGTTATAGCATTAAGTCTCAATGTACAGCACATTAAGGACAGAGATCCTACATGAGGAGTAAGTGCACAGTGACTCTGTTGTTGCCTTTACAAATTGACACGACTGTTTATGGCATCAGTAATATCCCTATGCACCAGTCATGAGTTTCCAAGGCTATGGAAGCCCCTTGAGTTCTCCGACTCTTATCTTGTTTAGACAAGGTCATAGTCAAAGTGGAGGTTCTCTCCTCCCTTCAGAGAAAGGTACCTCCTTCTTTGAAGACCTGTTCTTTCCACTGGGATCTCACTCACAGAGATCTTTCATTTAGGTGTTTGTTTTGTTTTGTTTTGTTTTGCCAGAGTGTCTTGGCTTTCCATGCCTGAAATACTCTCATGGGCTTTTCAGCCAGATCAGAATGCCTTTAGGGATGATTCTGAGGCCAGAGTGCTGTTTAGGACATCCGCCATTCTATGAGTCTGCTGAGTATCTCGCTTCCCATGTTGTATCACTCTCCCCTTTATTTATTCTATCGGTTAGTATTAGCAGGTACTAGACTTGTGTATGTGCTCCCTTTGACTCTTAGTCCTTTCATTATGATCAATTGTGAACAGAAATTGATCACTTGGACTAGTGAGATGGCATTGGTACATGCCACCTTGATGGGATTAAATTGGAGTCCCCTGGTATGTTTCTAACTCTACCATTTGGGGCAAGTCAGCTTGAGCATGTCCCAAATTGTACATCTCTTCCCTCTCTTATTCCCACTCTTATGTTTAACAGGGATCACTTTTCAGTTAAATTTCAACACTTAAGAATAACAGTGTATTAATTACAGAATTAAACCAGTCATATTAAGTAGAACAGACAAAAAAAAACTACTAAGAGGGATAATGTATTAAGTTGTTCATTAACAGTCAGGGCTATGCTGATCAAGTCACCATTTCTCATAGTGTCCATTTCACTTCAACAAGTTTCCCCTTTGGTGCTCAGTTAGTTGTCACCGATCAGGGAGAACATATGGTATTTGTCCCTTTGGGACTGGCTTACTTCCCTCAGCATGATGTGTTCCAGATTCCTCCATTTTGTTGCAAATGACTGGATTTCATTGTTTCTTACTGCGGTATAGTATTCTAAAGAGTACATATCCCATAATTTCTTTATCCAGTCTACCGTTGATGGGCATTTAGGTTGGTTCCAGGTCTTGGCTATTGTGAATTGAGCTGCGATAAACATTAGGGTGCAGACCGCTTTTTTGTTTGCCAATTTAAACTCCTTTGGGTAAATTCCAAGGAGTGGGATGGCTGGGTCGAACGGTAGGGTTATATTCAGGTTTCTGAGGAATCTCCAGACTGACTTCCATAGTGGCTTTACCAGTTTGCATTCCCACCAACAGTGGGTTAGTGTCCCTTTTTCCCCACATCCTTGCCAGCATCTATTGTTGGTAGATTTCTGAATGTGAGCCATTCTAACCGGGGTGAGGTGAAACCTCATTGTGGTTTTGATTTGCATTTCCCTGATTGCTAGTGACCTTGAACATTTTTTCATGTGCCTGTTGACCATTTGGATTTCCTCTTTTGAAAAATGTCTATTGAGGTCCTTGGCCCATCTCTTAAGTGGGTTGTTGGTTTTGTTTTTGTGGAGTTTCTTGATCTCTTTGTAGATTCTGGTTATTAACCCTTTATCTGTTACATAGTTTGCAAATATTTTTTTCCATTCTGTTGGTTGTCTCTTCACTCTCCTGACTGTTTCTTTTGCAGTACAGAAACTTCTCAATTTGATGCAATCCCAATAGTTGATTTTGGCTTTGACTGCCTGTGCTTCCTGGGTCTTTTCCAGAAATTCTTTGCCTGTGCCAATATCTTGAAGGGTTTCTCCAATTTTCTCTAATAACTTGATGGTGTCAGGTCGTAGATTTAGGTCTTTAATCCATGTTGAATGGATTTTTGTGTAAGGTGTAAGGTAGGGGTCTTGCTTCATGCTTCTGCACGTGGAAATCCAGTTTTCCCAGCACCGTTTATTGAATAGACTGTCCTTACTCCAGGGATTGGTTTTAGATCCTTGATCAAATATAAGTTGGCTGTAGATGTTGGATTGATTTCTGGTGTTTCAATTCTGTTCCATTGGTCTATCCATCTGTTTCTGTACCATTACCATGCTGTTTTGATTATAACTGCCCTGTAGTATATCCTGAAATCTGGTATTGTGATGCCTCCAGCTTTGTTTTTGTTGTACAAGATTGCTTTAGCATTTCGAGGTCTCTTGTGCCTCCATATGAATTTCAGCATCATTTTTTCTAGATCTGAGAAGAAGGTCTTCGGTATCTTGATTGGTATTGCATTGAATCTATAAATTGCTTTTGGGAGAATGGACATTTTGATGATATTGATTCTTCCAATCCATGAGCATGGAAGATTTTTCCATTTCTTCGTATCCTCTTCTATTTCTTTCTTTAAGGTTTTGTAATTTTCATCATAGAGATCTTTAACGTCATTGGTTAAGTTTATTCCAAGGTATTGGATTGTTTTTGTAGCTATTGTGAATGGGATTGTTCTTAGAAGTTCTTCCTCAGCCGTGGCATTGTCTGTGTATACAAAGGCTGTTGATTTTTGTGCATTATTTTATACCCTGCTACTTTGCCAAACTCTTCTATGAGTTCCAATAGTCTCTTAATAGAGTTCTTTGGGTCCCCTAAGTAAAGAATCGTATCATCTGCAAAGAGGGATAGTTTGAGTTCTTCCTTCCCAATTTGTATCCCTTGAATTTCTTTTTCTTGCCTAATAACTCTGGCTAGAACTTCCAGAACTATATTGAATAGCAGTGGTGAGAGTGGGCATCCCTGTCTGGTACCAGATCTCAGTGGAAATGCTTCCAACTTTTCCCCATTCAATAGGATGTTGGCTGTGGGTTTTTCATACATTGCTTTGATTGTATTGAGGAATGTTCCTTCCAAACCCAGTTTGCTTAGAGTTTTCATCATGAAAGGGTGTTGTATTTTATCAAATGCTTTCTCAGTGTCTATTGAGATAATCATATGGTTTTTCTTCTGCAGTCTGTTAATGTGGTGTATCACATTGATTGTCTTGCGCACATTAAACCATCCCTGCATACCAGGGATAAATCCCACTTGGTCTGGGTGGATGATCTTTCTGATGTGTTGTTGCATTCTATTGGCCAGAATTTTATTGAGGATTTTTGCATCTATGTTCATCAGGGATATTGGTCTGTAATTCTCTTTCAATGCTGCATCTTTTTCTGGCTTAGGAATTAAGGTGATGCTGGCTTCATAGAAAGAATTTGGGAGGACTCCCTCTTTTTCGATTGTTCTGAATAGTTTGAGAAGAATTGGAGTCAGTTCTTCTTTAAATGTCTGGTAGAATTCAGCAGTGAATCCATCTGGTCCTGGGCTTTTCTTTGTTGGGAGGGCCTTTATTACTGTTTCAATTTCTGTCTCAGCTATGGGTTTGTTTAGGTTTTCTATGTCTTCCTGGTTCAATTTAGGTAGGTTGCATGTGTCCAGGAGTCTATCCATTTACGATAGGTTTCCCTGTTTGCTGGCATACAAGTCCTTGTAGTAATTTCTGATGATTCTTTTTATTTCTGTGGTGTCTGTTGTTACGTTTCCTTTTTCATCTCTGATTTTATTGATTTGGGTCTTTTCTTTTTTTAGTTAGTTGGGCCAATGGGGTGTCAATTTTGTTTATTTTTTCAAAAAACCAGCTCCTCGTTTGGCTGATTTTTTGTAATTTTTTTTTGGATTCAATCCTGTTGATTTCTTCTCTGATTTTAATTATTTCTCTTTTCCTACTAGATTTGGGTCTGGTTTGCTGTAGGTTTTCTAGATCCTTGAGGTGAATTGAAAGCTCATCTATTTGGTGCCTTTCTAATTTCTTGATGTAGGTACCCATTGATATAAACTTTCCTCTTAACACTGCTTTTGCTGCGTCCCATAAGTTTTGGTATATTGTGCTGTTATCCTCATTTACTTCCAGAAAATTTTTGATTTCTCTTTTAATTTCTTCTATGACCCATTGTTCATTCAGGAGCATGTTGTTCAATCTCCATGTGTTTGCGTATGCTCTAGGGATTCCTGAGTTGCTAATTTCCAACTTCATTCCTTTATGGTCTGAGAAGCTGCATGGTATGATTCTAATTCTTTTGAATTTGCTGAGACTTGCTTTATGGCCTAGTATGTGGTCAATCCTAGAGAAGGTTCCATGTACTGCTGAGAAGAATGTAAAATCTTTAGCTGTAGGATTGAGAGTTCTGTATATATCTGTTAGATCCATTTGGGCTATAGTGTCGTTTAAATCTACTGTATCCTTGTTGATCTTCTGTCCTGTTGATCTGTCTATTTCTGAGAGTGGAGTATTGAAGTCTCCCAGTACTATTGTATTGGGGTCTAAGTCTCCCTTTAAGTCCCTTAACAAATCTTTTAGATAAACCGGTGCCCTGTAATTAGGTGCATATACATTGATAATTGTTATATCTTCTTGTTGTATTGATCTCTTAATCATTATATAGTGTCCCTCTTTGTCTCTCTTAACAGTTTTTGTAGTAAAGTTTCTGTTGCCTGATATTAAGATGGCTATGCCTGCTCTTTTTTCATTTCTGTTGGCATGGTATATCTTTTTCCAGCCTTTCACTTTCAGTCTGTATGGATCTTTGTTGGCAAGATGTGTTTCTTGTAAGCAGCAAATAGATGGGTTTTGTTCCTTAACCCAATCAGCCAATCTGTGTCTTTTAACTGGACAGTTCAGTCCATTAACGTTCAATGTGACTAATGATAAGTGGTAACTTTGCCCTGCCATTTGCCAAAGATAAGTTCTAATATATGCTTTGAATTCCCTGTGATCTTTTGCTGTGAGGTTTCCTTCCTTTACCTTCTTTCATATTGATGACAGTGTTTCTGTGCTTCTGTGTGTAACACATCTTTAAGCATCTTTTGCAGGGCTGGATGAGTGGCGACAAATTCTTTCAATTTCTGTTTGCTATGAAAAGTCTTTATTTCACCTTCATTCACAAATGATAGCTTTGCAGGATATAATATTCTGGGATGGCAGTTTTTCTCTCTTAGTACCTGTGGTATGTCTCGCCATTCCCTCCTAGCTTGTAGGGTTTCTGATGAGAAGTCAGCTGTGAGTCTGATTGGAGATCCTCTGAGAGTAATCTGACGTTTCTCTCTTGCACATTTTAGGATCTTTTCTTTATGTTTCACCGTGGAGAGTTTAATTACAACGTGCCGTGGTGAGGATCTCTTTTGGTCGTGTTTATTAGGGGTTCTATGAGCTTCCTGTACTAGGATTTCTCTGTCCTTCTCCAAACCTGGGAAATTTTCTGCTAATATCTCACTAAAAAGGCCTTCTAATCCTTTCTCCCTTTCCATGCCTTCAGGAACTCCTAGAACCCGAATGTTGGGTTTTTTAATAGTATCCTGAAGATTCCTGACAATATGTTTTAGGTTTCTAATTTCCTCTTCTTTTCTTTGACTGTATCCTTTCCTGTTCTCTGTCTTCTAAGTCCGATATTCTCTCTTCTGCTTCACCCATTCTGTTTGTAAGTCTCTCTAATGTGTTTTTCATTTGATCTATTGAATTCTTCACTTCATTATGATTTCTCGTCACTATCACAGTTTCCTGTTGTACTAGTTGTTTCGTTTCATTTTGATTCCTCCTTAATATTTCATTTTCACAAGAGAGATTTTCTATCTTGTCCATTAAGGATTTCTGTAGTTCAAGAATTTGTTTTTGAGAAATTCTTAATGTTCTTATCAATTTTTTGAGATCTGCTTCTTGCATTTCTTCTATCTCATCATCTTCATAATCTTGAATTGGGGTGTCTTTTTCATTTGGGGGTGTCATGGTGACTTCCTTGTTTTTATTACCTCGGTTTTTGCGTTTGTTATTTGGCATATTGGAGATATTTGGTTTCTTCACTGTGGTGCTTTTTCTTGTTATATTATGACTCTAGATTAAGTGGACTATCTGTTTTTGATGGAGCCTTAGGGGCTTGAGATGGGTGTGGCCTGAGAGCTCTGTTTGGTGTGCCAAAGGTGACACTCCCAGGTTAGGCGTGGTAGATCTCTCTCTCTGTCTTTCTTCCTTTTTTTGATTCAAAAGGCAAGTAATTCCTCACAGCTGAACGAAGTTGGAGGTAGTTAGCAGGCAAATGATATACCCACAGGTGCCAGAGATTGGAAGCTCTTTCCCAAGGACCACACAGGTAATCTGTTCTGCTCTCAGAGTGGGCTCAAATTCTCCTTCATTCTCCCACTGGGTTGCCAAAGTTACGGAATTGTAGCATCTTTGGAGAGTACTCACGTGAATTCCGTGAGTTCTCTCCCCCACCGTCTCTTTTTTCACAGTCTCAGTTCAGTAGCCCCACAGATTTACTAGGTCCTAATCTCCTGTTAATTCGCCCTGCCCAGAGTCAGGTTTTTCTGCTAGGCTCAGGGCCGGTGCAGACCTGAGGTTGCTCTGCTTATGACGTATGTCCAAGATGGCGCCTGCTCTTTGTCTTGCCCGCCCTTGAGAGGTGAGCGGAGGGAGAGAAACCCGTGTCCGTACCAGTCACCTTTTTTTTTCTCTCTCTCCCTTCCAGTTAGCCTGGTGAACTCCCCCCCCCCTCCCGGGGGTCGTTCCCTCTAGTCTCCTCTCTCCGCTTGCCTGCCAGTGTCTCGGGCTATTGAGGTTCGGCTCACCTCGCGTTCCAGCACTGGTGTGTTGAGTCTGCCGCTGGTGTCCAGAACTGTGGGCTCCCACACTCTCCACACAGGTCCACTGTGAATCACCCGTTCCAGAAGAGTTTCTTCTTCTGTTTCCTCCCCTACTCTTCCTTGAACCTGCAGTATCTCCACTTTTATTAAACTGTCTCTCCCCGGACTATCAGTGTGCTCCCTTCCTATTCCGCTATCTTGCCTCCTCGGCCTGGGCAAATCCCATTGAAGCTGACTCCAGAATGTGCACAGATGCGTGTATTTTGAGTGAAGACAAGAGAAATTTTCAAAGGAAACAATCTTGACTTTATTCAGAAAGTGCTTTTCATGAGATTCTATGCTCGCTCATATGGGATGCAAAGTACATGCATAGATAGGGTCTTCAAGAATTTCATGGAACATGCATATTATCAAAAAACTAGACATGGATTTCAAAAACTTTCACCCAAATAATCTTTTAATTCAATTCCCCACACTTATTCAAGTACTATCATATAAGAGAAGAGGAAAAGCCACCCAGACTAGCTTATCTAACCTTTACTAGAAAGAAAAACAATAAAGGGATAGAGGTGTCAGAACCAAGTAAAATATAGGAAGAACATTTAAAGAGCAGATGATCAAGTCTCAATATTAATAAAAAAGATCAAAGATTAGGACAAGGAAATATTCTGCTGAATTGAAGAATTTGAAGTGTGTTCCTGTGGTGGGAACAAGATTGGAATTGCACAAGGTGAGGAGGGAATGAGAAGCAGGCATTGCAGGCAGTTCAGCAGAGACATTATTTTGAGACATTATTTTTGTAGAAAGAATACATATAGAACAATAGCTTTGGTAAAATTCACTGTAACCCATTCATCGGAAAAGTTGCCCTTTTAAAGCATTCTGACAGGTGAAATACCTATCTGATAATGTGATTGAGTCCTGAAGCAAACCTGAATTCTAGGCAAATAACTAAATCTTTGTGGTTTCCACATTCTTCACCTGAAAATGATACCATTGGGAAACACAAAGTCATTAAATGCAAAGTCTGCATGTAGAGGGGTAGGCATTTGGCCTAGCATTTAATTCTCAGGTTGGGACACCCACATCTCACTTTGGATTGCCTGGATTCAATGCCTGGATCTGGCTACTGATTCTAACTTCTTGCTGACGTGGACTCTAGAAGACGTGTCTAGAAGACAGTAGTGATGGCTTGAGCAATTGAGTCATGTCCATTCACGGTAGAAGACCTGGCCTGGGTTCCTGGCTTCCAGCTTTGCCTCTGCCTTCTGCAATTAAAAGCATTTGGCAAATAGCCAATAGATAGGAACTCTGTCTCTCTGAAGTGAAAACTAAATATAGCCTCTGTTTATAATATGCTATTACTACCATTATGATCAATTTTAAAAGTCTAATAAAAAAGATTTCAAAGTATTCGCATATCAAAACATTTTAATAGGTACTTAAGTAATATTTTGAAATTATTAAAATGACTTTCTTAAAAGATTTATCTGGAAGGCAGAATAACACAGAAATGGATGGCAGAGAAAGAAGTTATCTATGTGCTGGTTTATTCTCTAGATTTCCTCAACAGACAGGGATGGGCCAGGCAGAAGCCAGGATCCAGGAACTCCATCCAGGTCTCCCACATAGGTGGCAGGAACTCAAGTACTTGAGCTATCATCTGCTGCCTCCCAGGCACATTAACAGGATGTTGGATGAAACAGACGGGATTCAAACTAAGCACACCTCCATGGGGATGTAGGTATCGCAGCTTAACCTGCTGTGCCACAAGGCATGGCCCCATTACCAGTTATTAAGTACTCACAACATATTTTAGGCATAGGAGCTTTGTTTCATTTGTTTTATAGATAAAGAAAAGGTCTCATATCAACTAATACTCTCAAAAATTCACTTAGGCAATTGGAGAAAAGTTAGGATCCAGGATTCAAACATACATTTCAAACAAAGGTCCATATTTCTCAATGAAATCTAAACGTTTGTTTCTCACCATTTTCTGGTAGTAAATGCACACACAAGAAACCTACTAAAATAGCTCCTTCATTTTGCTGGGCATGTTAACTACAGTAGCTATTTGTATAATTATGAACTGAATTCAGAGTTGAAGAAAAGTCCTCAAGAGATTATTAATTCCCTAGCAATTTTCTAGATATGATTCTTTCTAGCTTTTCTGTGTTGCTAAGTAAAAGAAGTCCTAGATGAGAATTATTAATGCAAATCTTATTGTAAACCTATTTTAGTACCGAAATCCAAACTGTTTTTCATTCATACATTTGTCTTCATCCTTTGCTCTCCATAATGAATATGCCAAGGGCTGGCATATGTTATTCAGCAAATGGGGTCCTATTCCCAAATCAAATACTCTGTTATGAGGAGAAATGCAATTGGTAGGCAACCATTCATATCTTTGCAATACCATATGGATAAAACTTATCACTAATTTCATCATTACACAATTAAAAATTTCCTTTTATGGAGGACAGAGAAGATAGAAGCAAAGAAAGAAAAATGATGCAGATTAATGAAAGAAAAAAATTGTCCCAATGTAAAATATATCATTTTTTTTAAGCAGGAGAGATGGTGCCATTTAACTGCTAAGATCTGGGTTTGATTTGAGGTTCTGCAATTTACCAGCTAAGTGATTTTTGCAGCATTTTTAATTGCTCAGTGTTGGGAGAGGCTGGGGTTGAGAAAAGAGGAGTGGGGAGAGAGAAGGGGAGGGGGGAGAGAGGAGGGGAGGGGGGAGAGAGGAGGGGATGGGGGAGAGAAGGGGAGGAGGGAGAGAGAAGGGGAGAGGGAAGAGATAGCTAGGGCCAGGAGCAAGGAACTCTATCCAGGTCACATGTTGGTGGCAGGGTCCCAAGTACTTGGGCCATCTTCTGCTGCTTTCCCAGGAACATTAGCAGTGAGTTTGATGAGAATTGGAGCAGCCAGAGTTTACAAAGTGCTTTGATATGTGATTCTATTGTCACAAGTGACAGCCTAACTCACTTGTAGTACAACACCAGCTGCTTATGATTAAAGGCAAACAGTTATAAGAATAGCTAACACAAAGAAAGCCATACAAGTATTATATATTATTGATGTAAATTTTAGTTTGAGAATCATTCCAAAGGTGTCATTCTTGATCTTCTATGAATACCCAAAACAAATACTGTTATCCAGAAAATTAGATTTTCAAATTTGTTTAATGTAAAAATAAGGTTATTTGAGATAAACAAATTCAAGGAAATAGAATTCAGTCTGAATACGAGTCCTTTCTGTTGCAATACATTCATTCATTAATTTTTTTCAATACTTATTGAGTCTCTAATATATATACTTGCTGTCATGGATTTAAGAGATGGCAGCCATCAATTCCCTGTTTACTATATATGCATGTCACTTCTCAATTGAGAACTGGGTCTATTTGCCTCCCTTTACATCTGCAGATGGACTCATTTCATAACTAAACCATGGCGGAGGAGATGATGTGGACTTTTCCTCCCAGCTATTAAGATAACTGCTGGCTTCTACTTGTTTCCTCTTGGAAGTCAGCTCTCAGGTAACCTCCAGCTATTCTGAGACCCAGTGTACTATGAGGGATTCCAAGCTTGGCATGTCAGCAGGCATTACTAGGAAGAGGTGTTCATCCCATCTCCAATGATTTTAACCATCCCAGACATGTGAGTCCAGTAGAATTCCATCCCTAGTATGGGAGTTGCACAGCCCAACTATGCCCAGCTCCAACTGAAGATTTGTAAGAAATAATAAATTGCTTTAAGTCATTAAAGTTTAGAGACAATTAAACAGTAGTAGGTAACTAAAACAATGCTTCTAACCCAGCAGCAGGACACTGTATCACTAAAGAGAGTAATAGCTAAGAAGCGAGAGGAGATGAAATCTACAGTAAATAAAAGAATATTAATTTTCATGCCTAATCCTTATCAAGGGAGGGTGTCATTCAAATTTGTCAGTACATACAGATTCTTATTCTACATATTCTATATATTCTATATTATATATATATTCTTATTCTTATTCTATATATATTCTATATGTATATATATATCAGAATGCCAATTTATTAATACATTTTGTCAAGTGAACTGGAACACATCCTTATCAGCACATTTGACCACTGTTCTACAAAGCTACACAAATGGCCAATTTATCAACACATTGCACAGTAGCCATGGACTCCAGGGGGAGGAGGTAGCCCTCAACTCTTAATGGCAGAAGCCACAAAACTAGGATAATGTGAAGCACTATTTTTGCTTTTTTTGCCTGTGCTTTCTGGGGTCTTATCCAAGAAGTCCTTGCCTATGCTCATGTGTTGCAGTCTTTCCACTATGTTTTCCTCTTGGAAGTCAGCTCTCAGGTAACCTCTTCAGCTATTCTGAGACCCAGTGTATGATAGTATATGACCCAGTATATGATACTGAATCAATCTCCATCTTGGTTAATAGTCTATTTAGGTTTTGTCTTCATGTCTCAAATTTGGTAGATTGTGTATGTCCAGCAATCTGTTTCTTCTGGATTTTCCAGTTTGTTGGCACATGACCGTAATTCCTGCATTATTTTTATTTCTGTGATGTTCATTGTGACATCTCTTTCAATTCTGATTTTAATTTTAATTTTCTCCCCTTTATGGTTAATTGGGCAAATGGATTATCAACTTTGTTTTTTCAAAACACCAGCTCTTGTTTTCATTGATCTTTTTATTTTTTGTTTTATTATAGGAACTCAGACCCATTTTTGATAGTATTACCTAAAATATTATCTTCCATCCTGGACAAAGAAACATTCTAGCAATGTATTTATTTCGTGTGCTACTTCACTGTTTTTCCCATGGTTGAATTCACTTTTTCTCAAACATAGCCTTCCTTCAAGGTTGTGCTCTTAGGCCTCTCTGGCCTCATGTCTATTTCTACAAATGCATTTTCTGAAATTGTGCTCAATGTAACATCTGGCTTAATAACTTCAGCATGGGAGATAATCATACTTCTCCATTCATTCTGACCCTCTCTCCCAAATATATTTTTCAGATAACTTTAGTACAGGTTTCACCTACATCTGAAACCAACATGCCAATTGTAGAGTTCCCCAAACATTCCCATAATTTGGCTTTCCTTTTATTTTTCATTTAATAGCATATTTAAAAAAAAAAACTTACAACACAGTAATTTTATCCTTTTTTGTAGGATTTTATCCTTTTTTGCATGTAACATGCAAATTATAATCCAAGTCTTCTAGTTGTGGTTTCTACACACACTATTGTTTAAATACAGTCCTTTCAACTTTACTATACCTGTCCTAGTTAGGGCTCATCTACTTGCCTTCTAGACTGGCTGCAACAGAACCCCAACTTTTCTCTGCCTCCTGTCTTCAGACTCCAGCTGTTCATTTACAGACTCAGTCTGCTCCTAACCTCATTCAAATTATTCACTCCTTCAAATCCACCAGAGCTTTTTAAAAAAAAAAAATTATTTAAGTTATGGGAGGTCCATGTATTTCACATATACAGATTTAGGAACATTGTGATACTTTCCACCCCACCCTCCCTCCCATCCATGCTCCAACCCTTCATCCTCCTCCCTTTCCCATTCCCACTCTTAATGTTTACAAAGGTCTACTCTCAGGTTACTCAATGATTGCAAGGTTAACCCCATGCTAAGTAAAGAGTTCAACAAATAGTATAAATATAAAAGCCCTGTTCCTCAACAGCAGAGACAAGGGCTGCAAACAATCATAGTTTAGCAAATGAGACCCTTATTTCTGTTTGACTTTGCAGCCATTTCACAAATATTTAGTCTTATTAGCTCCATATGAATTGTCTGAGCCAACTGGAATCTGGTGGTATTTACTAAATGCATCATATTTTCTCAGCTCTGCTTATACTCTGCTTTCCAACTACTAAACTCCTTGCCTCCACCTTCCTACCTAAAAAAAGTGTTATCCTTTGAGGCACATGGAAAATACATGCCCTTTCCTAAGACTTTCCAAATATTCCCTACTGTCTCTTTTTTAAAAGTATGTAGCAAATTATCTATATTCCTTATATGTTACTTGTAACTTAAGTCATTTATGAGGATACTTCAGAAAATTTGTGGTAAATAGAATGAAAACTTGAGTTTATTTTGCCGCTAAAACTGTTGAAACCCATTTATATGATGAAATCTTCAAAAAGTTCATGAGCAACGTGTATTAAGAAAATAGGCATAGATGTCAAAATGCTTGGCAACAAAATAAGCTTATGCTTGCATTCCAATTTCGACAAACTTTCTGAAGCCTCCTTATATGTACCACATCTATCTTTCCTTTTCCATTTAGGATCCAGAATCCTTGAAGAGTAACTGCTTCACTCCGTTTCATAGACCTAAGGTCTTGCACAGTGCCCGGCACACCGTGAATGCTTTGTCATGTTTGTTAACTTGGAATAGACTGGCGCTAAGTGGCCACAAGAGGATCAAATCCATGACCTTAGTCTCATTATCACTGAAGCCTGACCACAGGAAAAGTAGGAAGAGAGGCAAACACTCTGTTATATTTAAGCCTTAATTAAAGTATATTTAATTCTCAAGACAAGTTCCAGTTTAGTGACCCTGAAGAATAGAGAATGTCCTCCATTCATTAACTGAACAGGAATAAGTGCAAGTTCCCCTAGGAATTTCCGTGTTAAAACAGTTAATATTGGCCCAGACAAACTGACAAGAGAAGTAAGTGCCTAGAGATAGAGACATGAGGCATCCTGGAGCTTTTTGAAATAAATTCACTCGGTAAACCAGCAATGCTGTTACTTCTTATGTTCTTAGAATTTACTGAGGATTTTTTTAAGTAAAACAAAAAATCACTGTTGTCAAAGAAAAGATATGTCTCTTCATTTATTCTGTGTGTGTATGTATAAGTAATTATTGTTTACTTACAGTGATTTATAATCTGCTACTTATTAATAGTTGTGCAAATAAGCTCTTATTTACACAAAATTTCTATTCATTTATGCCTGGAATATCCTTCAATTCCATCATTAACAAACAGGAAAAGGATGAAAAAAATTTTTCACAAAAGCCTAAATCATACACATTCTAGTATTTTGTCTATGTTGCAACTATTCAACTCTGCTATTGTCATAAGAAAGAAGCAATAGACAACGTATAAATGGACACACACAGCTTTGTTCCTGTGTTGTGTGAAACACACAGCAGGCTGGATTTGGCCCTCAGGCTCCACTTTGATCTGTAGAGTGTTACTTGTGGGTTCCAAAGGCTTCTCTATCCAAAAACTCTACACATTTGTCTCTTAGTTGAATTCTCTGTAAATTGTTTAAAACTCATTTGGCAGAGGTGTAATGTTCTTTGACATTAAAATGGAAAGAGGCAGGGGGGAAGGATTGGTGACTAAAATCTATGAAGAAAATGAGGTGTTTTCTCCAGGGCATTCAAGCAAGAGGAAATGGACACTGTGGTAGGTTCCATGTTTGATTGAAATCCCCACCTAAATCTTTCTTTGGAAATCACAGAGTTGGATCAATCAGAGATACTTCCTAACACAATGAGTCTTTCTTATATGGATGAAACAGCCACTGGCATAATCAAGAAACGAGCAACAGAGGCAGTTCAGTGTGCCCTCAACCACCAGTACTAAGAGGAAAGTAGGAGACTGTAGGCACAAAGGAGGAATCCAAGTGAGGAAGAAGTCATGCCATGGAACTTCCTTCTCATTTTTGTAAAATTGCTGCTTTGAGTTGGCATCACCCTATAAGGTGGGAAAAACAATGCACAAGGCAGACTGGAGACCACTGCAAACCACAGGGAGACCTAGTACATGTCTCCAAGGTCAGATTTCATATTCTTCCCAGTAGCCTCACCAGGGTAGATCAGGCAAAAGGAGTGGGCATGTAGCTACATGTCGTATCACTGAACACTTACTGTGAATACAGTCAGAGGTATCAAAATTCTTGTAAGTATTTGATATTCATACTTACAGTTTAGAGAGTAATTTGGATATTCTCCAGTGCCAATGTGTTGAAGTCTTGATCCCTGTTTCTAATGTTAATGGATTAAGTATAGAACTCAATTGGATTATGGTGTTTTAAGCTGGGGCCTTGGAAAATGCTTAGACTGGATTAGGTTATTTAAGCAGATGCCTTGTGATTGAGTCATTGTAGATTTATATATGTATATGCATATGTATATATGTGTGTGTGTGTATATATATATATATATATATATATATATATGGATGTTAATGAAGAAAGATCATGTTCCCTGTCTCACCACCTAACCTTCACAAACATTCTGCCATCCACCACATTCATCAGTTGCAAGACCAGATCAATTAGTATTTCTAGCTCTGGATTGCCAATCTCCAAAGCTGAACAAAGTAAGCCTTTTCCTTTATAAACTAGCTACTCTCAGATATTTTAATTGTAGTAACCATTAGTTGACAAATATATTCATTTCACCTCTAAGACTTGAGATTTAATTTTTTCTTGTAGCACTTTTTTTCCATTTGTAAAATAAACTCCTATATTTTTATTTTTAATCTAGAATCCTTCATGTTAAATTTATTAGGCGACACTAGGTCTAACCACTGATTTTACTTGCATGTATGATTTTTTATTAGAATGTTAATATTATAAATTGAAGTATGGAATGAGATTTCCCCTGTAATTTTGCTTACCTTTAGTTTTATTTCAAGTTTTGTGTATTGTTCAGTGCCATGCTGTTTCCCTCCCTTTTCACAAGGACTAACTATCTCTTCAGGTCCCAACAACCTGCACTATTCTTTATAAGTAATGTAAATTCTTGAAGTTCTCCCCATGCCCACACAAGATTCCTCTTGTGAATAGCATTTACATTTAAGGCATAAATTGTTAACTATTTATCATGTTTATTGCCCTTTTCTCCTGAGCATTGAGCTAGACTGTATTTCTCAGCCTCTCATACTGTTTAATGAGACCATATGACTGAAGTCTTCAAAATGCAGTGGAAATGACGGCTTTCCCTTTCAGGCTTAATCTAAGAAAGCCTGCCAGACAATTCTTATTCTTTCCTGTCCACTAGTTAAAACTGAAGGACTCAGATTCCTGGAAAGATGGTGGGAGCATGAGATAGAACAAAGACGACCCCTGAGTCAACTATATTGATGGCCACAGGATACTTGTTTCTTAGTAAGAAATTAAGTTTTATTACAGTGAATTGGGGTGGGTGCTAAGGCATAGTGGGTAAATCTGCCACCTGCTGTGCCAGCATCCCATATGGGCACCAGTTCGAGTCCCGGCTGTTCCATTTCTGATCCGGCTCTCTCTCTGCTGTGGCCTAGGAAAGAAGCTGGCCCAAGTCTTTGGGCCCCTGCACCCATGTGGGAGACCTGGAAGAAGCTCCAGGCTCCTGGCTTCAGATCAGCCCAGGTCCAGCTGTTGTGGCAATTTGGGGAATGAACCAGTGGATCAAAGACACCCCCTCCCAACCCTGATTTTATAACCTTACCTTTCAAATAAATTAATATTTTAAAAAATTATAGTGTCACTAAGATTTCTAGGCATTTATCTGTTGTAGCAGCTAGCATTACTCAAATTCATATACTACTTAACAATATTATTCATTGCACCCTATGATTCTGTAGTTTCCTTCCCTGTAATCATCTTCATAGTTGCAACCATTTGGTCCCAAATGAGATTTTATTGTATTATATTTCAAAATCCCTAACACTTTCATTCCCTGTAATTTTGACAATAAATCTGAAATACTGTTGTTGTTTACCAGTGTTCAACAGATAAAGACAAGGAAGGCTCAAAGAGCTAATCTGTTGGTTTGTTTTAAAATCATACAATGACTGACAGTCCAACATTAGAGAAACAATATGTTCTGCCAAAGTTCAGGCTTTGTACCATAAAATCACGTTTCCTATCATGTCCTGAGAACCTCTGAAGAGCTTGTTTTTTTTTTAAAGGTTTATTTTATTTATTTGAAAGAGAGTTATAGAAAGAGGTAGAGACAGAGAGGTCTTCCATCCGCTGGTTCACTCCCCAGATGGCCGCAATGGCCAGAGCTGTGCAGATCCAAAGCCAGGAGCTTCGTCCAGGGCTCCCACACAGGTGCAAGTGCCCAAGCACTTGGGCCATCTTCCACTGCTGTCACAGGCCATAGCAAAGAGCTGGATCAAAGGAGGAGCAGTCAGGACTTGAACCGGCACCCACATGGGATACTGGCACTTCAAACCAGGCCTTTAACCCTCTGTGCCACCTTGCTGGCCCCTCTCTAAAGAGCTCTGAATTTCATCACACCTCCCACAATCTTTCCCCACCTACAATAAATACTAAGCTATTGGGGAACCCTCCATTTTCTGTAAGATATTTAAAAACTGTGGAGTAATAGGAGGGCCAAGGAAAATGTTCAACTTTATCAATAATTTCCCTTTGGATACAGTCTAATAAGTTCCTTTATGCTGCATTCTGCATTTCAGAGGGTTTCTTGAGATTCTAACACCACACTGGGACCAACGGGAACACTCTAAAACTTCTAAACCCAAAACACAGAAATTAGGACAAAACTCCAATGATTTCAAATAAGTTGCTAAATACTGCTCTGGAATGTGAGAGCTCCATAAGTCATGAGTTTCATGGGATGAAGTGACACTTGACATTGCAATTCACACCACCTTTCTATTCACAGAGAGGATGAGAACAACCTCTATCTCATTCATAGGACACCTCTATGCCCTACCTAGCACCTTCCTTGTGAGTTTACTGTCGCTCTCACCTTTTACATATCTACTGAAGACCAGAGAAGAAATTGTTGCTATCTTCGTTGCAGTGAACATAATTTCACATTGTATTGACCTTCATTCAAGTATCATTCTTTGTGCACATTGGTACATAGTGGTGAACTAGATGCACAACATTCTTGCTTTGTGGGTATCTCTAACACTGATTATAGTGTTCATCTTTCTACTACCACTGATGACTGAGGCTTCTAACTGTTCGGTAGCTTATCTAAGCTCATATTGCTGAATTTACAGAAGGCAGCATTTAATCTCAGAACTGTTTTATATAAAGTTAATGATTAGCCTGCTACTGAAGTCATAACTAGGCAAAAATATAGAAAATGCAAAATTTCCTAAATCATGAGAATAATAATAAAAAAGATGGTACTTATATATTAAGAATTTTAAAGTAAAGTTTATAATTTATGGGGACAAGCTATACTGACCCAGTGGTCTGGTACTTTTGTGGTAGTTTAAGAATAAGTTGGGTCATGGAGAAGTCCACTGTTCTGTAGGTAGACCATGACGTCCACGTGGAGGGGAAGACAGGAATGACTTCTCAGGGGAAATAAGGAATGTTGGAAAACACAGAAAGGGAGCCAGGCTTATATTTGGACCATAGGGAAATAAGAACAAATACCTGGTGTAGTAAATTAAGTTCAGAGATATGAGTGTGATCTATCAGGAGATTGAAAGCCAGGCAGAGTTATTAGAGGTTAAGTACCAACTGCACTGATGACTTTTCAAAATGTAAGAAATGTCTTCAGTATCTACCCAAATGTACCAGAGTGACGGCCCCCATATTACAATTCTCTTTATGTTAATAATGTTTTAACTCAAAGGAGAAACTCTAGCAAGGCCCTCTTCACTCCATTCAGACCAGTCTGAATGATATTTTGACACAATGTGTTCTTCCATCTGTTCTAAGACTTCCAAATTCTCTAGAAATTATTGGTATTATATTCTGTTCCATTTGAAGCTTGTAAATTCTTTTTTCTTTAATATCATCTGACAATCTTCAGAATTATCTATTCTCCAAGATAAACAGTACTATGCCAAAGAATAAAGATGATATTGAAATTTAAAAATGAAGATAATACCAAAGTCCAATAGTTATCTAAGCCTAGTAGGAAGCTACATAAATTAAATAGGAAGTTCACTTCATAAATTAAAATAAATCTAGTTCCAGTTCCTATTTAAGGGGATATTTTCTGGTATGATAGTTATATTAGATATTCCCCTGTGACATATTTAAGAATTAGTGGTTAAGAATATAAACTTTAAATTCACACTGCCTGGATTCACATCTTGGCTCAGCTATTTGCAGTGTGACCTTGGGCATATTAAGTTCTCCAAGCTCTGCTTATTCATTTGTAAAAAGACAATTAAAATGGAAGCCACCTTATAGGATTGCTATGAGGATTAAAGTTTTAAAATTCATGTGAAGAACTTAGCATAGTGCTTTGCATATACTAAGCTCTCAACAAATGTTCCCTATTACCATGGCTACTATTAATGAAGTCAAGGCCATGTTTTATCATTTTAATTTATAAAGAATTATGGCTCCCAAGAACCTTGGCTGCCTGTCTGTTTCAGTACAGTGGCTCTTTGCCTAGTCTCTATGCCTTAGGTTCAATGCAACCTGACTCTTCACTTTCAGTGATCCCAGGCCTGAAGTAGGACAGCTTTTATTTTAACATTGCATTGCTATCTTAATTCTCAGATTTTGCCTCATTCTCCTAACTCAAGTTCCCCTTAGCATCCCAATTACCAATAGAAGAGAGAAGCTTGATTTAAGAGGACCTGTAACCAGTTTCTAAATGCAGCCCTTGTGTCTTGTCTGGATCGTGAACTTGAGACCTATCTGAAAACCTTCCTTCTCTGTCAATGTAGGGTATTTTGACTCCTCTTGGAATACTGCATAGCTCTTGCGTTCCTCAAGGTCAAGGAGGCTTACAGTTGTTTGTCAAAGTGGCTGCACAAGTTTTAGTCTTTGTCAGAACTCTCCAACTTTACAATTGCAATACAAATACAGCCATAGACAATCCACAAATTAATGCACTCGACTATATTCCAATAAAATTTTGTATTACAAAAGACAGGATGTTCAGGGTTTGTCTGTGGTTTTAGTTACAGACCTTTTCACTGATTTTATTTTTGTGGGATTCCCACAGTTTCAGGAATAACCCAGGCAGGGTCACTGATGAAGCCAAAGATGTGACATGGGTCATCAACAGGACCAAAAAGAAAACTTTACTTTTTAACCTTTATTGTCTTTTAAATGGATCGTGGAAATGACACATATTATCTTGACCTTGTTTTTCTTTGTGCTCCATTAGTTGGCTCAGGCTTCTGCTCCCAGGATTAGGATCTGTAAGCAACACAGCCAGAGCTGTCACTGGTGATTAGGGTCAACCCAGAGGGAGTCTGGTGCACACATGCAATTGTCACAAATTTGCCTTCCTATATAGAGGGTAAGCAGGTGGAGATTCAGGCTTCTCATCACCATCAAAATAATGCAATCCCCATTTCAAATTAGAAAAGACTCCAAGGAATAAGCCTAAAATATACCACTGAGAAGCAGGTCTCTACTGAGAAAATGGAATTGAGACCTCTGAGTCTGAAGACTTAATGACAGAGCCAAGAGTTGCCCCTCATCTAACCCAACACCAATCCTTTTTTTTTTTTTTTTGACAGGCAGAGTGGATAGTGAGAGACAGACAGAGAGAAAGGTCTTCCTTTTGCCGTTGGTTCACCCTCCAATGGCCACCACGGCTGGCACGCTGATCCGATGGCAGGAGCCAGGTACTTCTCCTGGTCTCCCATGGGGTGCAGGGCCCAAGCACTTGGGCCATCCTCCACTGCACTCCCTGGCCACAGCAGAGAGCTGGCCTGGAAGAGGGGCAACCGGGACAGAATCCGGCGCCCTGACCAGGACTAGAACCTGGTGTGCCGGCGCCGCTAGGTGGAGGATTAGCCTATTGAGTGCCGGCCTCAACACCAATCCTTATACATGTTTGGTCCCATGAATTCTAGCCTGCTCAGGGACCAGGTCCTGTTGCTTTATCTCTTCTCTTTTTCTAATACAAGGGCAATCCGAACAGTTCACAGGAAAAAATGGAAATCCAAAGTTTATTTTGGTGCAAAGTTTTAGAAATCCTTGCAAAATTTTTCATGGTGCACATTTTCCATGATCACTTTTAAGATCCCACAGATGCATGAATTTCAAAAATTTTTGCTTCAAAATACATTTATGCTTTAATTGTGTTTTCATGAACCTTTTGAAATACCTTTAATATCTAACCACTTTCACTAGCTTAATTATTACTTTTAAATACTGTTATGTCTCTAATTATTAACTGCAGACCAAAAAGAAACATATCTTCCATCTTTCTACTTATCTTTCATCTCCCTTTGACTTTCAAACCTAGTCATCTCCATTTTATGCCACTTACCCCTTGGCCCTTCTTTTCAGGTTTCTATCCTTGCATTTCCCTTAAATCAGCTTTTATTAAAGTCACCAGTTACATCTACATAAATACATGAGCATCTTCTCAGTTCACTTTATTTTGAACCATATCTGCTATAGGTGACATTTCACTTTCTTAAAACCCTACTACCTGAGTTTTCTTGATGTATTTCTGCTCAAATTTGCTTTCTATTACCCTCTGTCTCTCTATCTCTGACTATTCACGGCTCCATCTAAAGTACTACATTTTCTCACTTTACTGCCTCAGTGTCACAAGGCTCTTACTTGATGCTAACCACTGCACAAATCTTGAAATATAACCAAGTATTAAAATGAAGTCTGTAAATTGGATGTGTTGACAATATGACATGCTGTGAACCCCAGCCCTTCTTCCTTGCTGCATTAGTTCTTAGAAACCATAGTCTCATTTTAAAACTCTGAGGCTACAGTATTTTTCCCACTATAGCAAATACTGGTATCAGTGGATCTCACTGGGAATTTCCAATTTACTTGATCTTTGATTGTCTTTTCCCCACCTGAAGCTTCAGTTCTGTTTATCTGCCCCGCTCATCTGCCACGTGTGTTGGAACCAACTCCCAATTATGTAGCTTCTCTACACTTGTGTCTTGACTTTGTAAAAACTATTGAGTAGCCTTAAACAAGAAGACTTTCATGATAGAAAATCTTAGTAGTGGCTCAAATGAATTAGAGCACTGAGAAGACAGTTTTCCTGAGATAAAAAGGGTTATACCTTTAATGTAGGAGGCAAAGGGGATCAAAGCCCCAGAATGTGGGCAGTAGGAGGGGCGATGCAGAGCACATACCGGCAGGCTGAAGTAGCACAAGGAAACTTGGAAACATGGTATGGAATGGTGTTTAAATCAATTGAAGTATTTCCAGAGATAGAGGTGGAGCTAAGCTACCATTTATTTCCATTCCACTTTTTGTATTTCTGATTCTTCTTTGATTATGCCCTGGGAGCAATTCATTTTATCTTAGCCCTGAAAATACTCACTGTTTTTCTTGAGGGATATGATTTTGACCCTCATTTGAGGGGAATAATTACCTGGTAATTTCTTGTCTTTGAGTTCATGCTTGTGTATCTGGAAATCATTCCATGGATCAAGATTCATGAAATGGGAAAGATAAACAACTAGGAATCCTCAATGAGATCCCTAACAATGCTCCGACCTGATGGTAGCATTTAAGATGGATGGTAAATGCCAATTCTGAGGCACTTGTGTAAAAATTTTGTATTTCCCATTAGAGAAATAATGAAGCTTCCATCTAATTTGCAAGTTTAAAATTGCAAATCCAACTCTTGGGAGAAAATTGGGTGAATCTCAAGTGACTATTTCTTAAGTTTCACATGAGTAAATATGTTGGTTGGTTGTATTGGTATTATTCAAGACTCAGACACAAAATGCATTTTATATCATTTGTAGAAGAATGACACAATTATTTTCAGAATAATTAACTCCTCAGTTTAGTGACAATTATTTTCCATTATAATAATTAAAATCACACCCTGCTATTTGGATGAACTCAATAGAATAATGATTTCTTAGGGGAAGATTTAATCGGATCATTATTTTTCCTCCAGCATTAAAAATATCTGTAAGTTATTTCAGCTCATTATACTATTGCTTAATTTTGAATTTGTTTACTGTGATGGTTAATTTTAGAAGTCAACTTGACTGGATTAAGGCATACCTAGAGAAAGCATTGTTTGGAGCATGTCTCTGAGGAACATGTTTCTAGAGGACATTCGTTTAAGACTTTCAGTGGATCCACTCTCTATGTGGGCATTCCCCATCCAAACAAAAAAAGGTAAATGTGTGTCTGTCTCCTGGAGAGGGGATCTACTCCTCTTCTCTTCTCCTTGGACTTTAGAACTGTAGGATCTGCAGTGTTTGGTCTCCAGGGCTTCTACCTGTATGTAGCTCCACTGGTCCTGTGTCCTTTGGCCTATCTCAGTAAGACACTATTGGTTTCAAACTGGTTCAGAGGCCTTCAGACTTGGATTCAGCCATGCTGTCAGCATCCCAGAGTCTCACGCTTTTCAAAGGCTAGTTGTGGGACTTCTCAACCTCTGTAATTGCGTCAGTTACTTTCCCTAATGATTACCTTCTCATATAACTATTTGTCTATCCAGTTGGTTCCATCTGTCTGAAGATTCCTAACACACGTGCTGCCCTATGGAAAGAAATAACACATAAGATTGTAGTCTCAATCTACCCTTGAACCATCTGTGCATGATAATTGTTATTGGATGCAGGCCGGTGTTTGGCAAAATGCACAACTGATGGCTGCACATAGCAGCAGGGCTACAGATGGTGGGAATACCTAAAATCAGGTGGATCGGAGCAGGTGTAGAGCAGAATAGTGGTATTTCAGGGAAATTATCCGTTGAAAGAAAAGCCTTGCTAAGTGAGTAGGGGAATGTGAGGGAGGAGCAATAGCCCTCCTGAGTATACAGTTGGCTGAAGAAGTTCATAGAATACCTAAAAGGTAATCTATAGGAGTGAAATTGGCATTTTGAGATTTAATGATTTTGAGCAGCTTTTATCTCAACTGCTGAGGAACAGTGTTTTTTTCCCCATAGTATTTGTTGAACTCTTTACTCAGTTTAGTATAAAGTTAATTTTTACAAAGATCTACTTTCAGTTAAGAAAGGGAATAGGAAAGGGAGGAGAAGGGTGAGAATGTGGCTGGGAGGGAGGATAGGGTGAAAAGTGTCATGTTCCTGAACCTGTAAATAGGAAATACATGAAATTTGTATACCTTATTTTTTTAAACATAAAAGGAACTTCAAAAGATATTAGGACCTCAGGCAAATTGGATGGAATTAGGAAACTATTCCTGCTTCCAGGAGAAACTGAAATGTAAGGCACAAAACAAAAGGAAGGAATAGACTAGACCAGTAAGACTGAGGTTGGAGAAGAGCTAAGCCATTTTCAACATTGTGATGTTCTAGTTCATCGTGATGCTTATCAGACACTAGAATGAGAGCAGGGAGATCATCCATCCCATTTAGGCAGACAGTATATTGATAATTACTTTTATAGCTACATGCTATGCCTTAGTTTTGAATATCATATATACTAGAGGCAGAAGGTATAAAGCAATTATTCAGACTCATACAGGAAGGGATCTTAAAAGGAAAAGCCTAAACCTGGAGCCTCAAGACACTAGAGTGAGATACATAAACCTCAAACATGCATACATTCCATAGATAACCTCCTTTATATATTGAGTGTGAATGACTTGGGACTAAGAGGCAGTTTGTACACCTGATGGTCAGTGTCTCTCTGAAAGCCTATTGAGGCAGGCATCAAGTACTTAACCATGTTTCTCCACATAGTAATGACTTATGTGTATTTGTTAAATTGAAATGAATGCAACTGCCACCTACAGAGTATCCAGACTTTCAACATAGGGTAGCAAGGATAAGGCTCATGGTCCACTGGGAGGTTACTTAAGGTTTCCTGATTCTTTTTAATTACACTTGTTCTGTTACAGTGAAATGTATGACTAATGGAACATTCTACATCTTGGGAGAGGATAATTGTTCCCAAAGCAGTAATATTAAGGACAGAATGTATAAAGCCTTCTATTTAAGACTAGAGTGTACCTGGGAGTTAGGGTGAAGCACACAACAGTCCAGGAAATGCTCATTGCTTTAAAACAAATGAAAAAACCTGAGAGAATTAATGGACACTCTTCTTGACAAGCATAGGTGCCTTGGATTTGATTAATATTTTACATAGGCTTGGTGCAACTAGTCTCATTCCCAATGAAGAGACTCAATCGTGAATTGGCCTATTGAAAAGATTCTTGGTCTTATTCTAGGTAAGAAGTATATAACCTTCTGGTGGCTCAGTGCTGTGATGATGAAGAGATTTCATTTTTTTATACTGTTATCAATGCAGGGTCAAGACTTATAATGTTTAGAGAATCAGTTCTTAGAACAAAATGAAACTCTGCAAAAAAATATATTTCACTTCTCCTACTAGATTTGGGTCTGGTTTGCTGCAGATTTTCTAGATCCTTGAGATGCATTGAAAGTTCATCTATTTGGTGCCTTTCTAATTTCTTGATGTAGGCACCTATTGATATAAACTTTCCTCTTAACACTGCTTTTGCTGTATCCCATAAGTTTTGGTATATTGTGCTATTATCCTCATTTACTTCCAGAAAATTTTTGATCTCTCTTTTAATTTCTTCTATGACCCATTGTTCATTCAGGAGCATGTTGTTCAATCTCCATGTGTTTGCGTATGCTCTAGGGATTCCTGAGTTGCTAATTTCCAACTTCATTCCTTTATGGTCTGAGAAGCTGCATGGTATGATTCTAATTCTTTTGAATTTGCTGAGACTTGCTTTATGGCCTAGTATGTGGTCAATCCTAGAGAAGGTTCCATGTACTGCTGAGAAGAATGTAAAATCTTTATGTATAGGGTAAAAAGTTCTGTAGATATCTGTTAGATCCATTTGGGCTATAGTGGCATTTAAATCTACTGTCTCCTTGTTGATCCTCTGTCCTGTTGATCTGTCTATTTCTGAGAGTGGAGTATTGAAGTCCCCCCAATACTATTGTATTGGGGTCTAAGTCTCCCTTTAAGTCCCTTAACAAATCTTTTAAATAAACCGGTGCCCTGTAATTAGGTGCATATTAATTGATAATCAGTATATCTTCCTGTTGAATTGATCCCTTAATCATTATGTAGTGCCCCTCATTGTCTCTCTTAACAGTTTTTGTAGTAAAGTTTATGTTGTCTGATATTAAGATGGCTACACCCGCTCTTTTTTCATTTCTATTGGCATGGTATATCTTTTTCCAGCCTTTCACTTTCAGTCTGTATGCATCTTTGTTGGAAAGATGTGCTTCTTGTAAGCAGCAAATAGATGGGTTTTGTTCCTTAACCCAATCAGCCAATCTGTGTCTTTTAACTGGACAGTTCAGGCCATTAATGTTCAATGTGACTATTGATAAGTAGTAACTTTGCCCTGCCATTTGCCAAAGATATTTACTAATATGTGCTTTGAAATTCCTGTGATCTTTTGCTGTGAGGTTTCCTTCTTTTACCTTCTTGCATATTGATGACCATGTTTCTGTGTTTCTGTGTATAACACATCTTTAAGCATCTTTTGCAGGGCTGGATGACTGGCAACAAATTCTTTCAATTTCTGTTTGCTATGAAAGGTCTTTATTTCACCTTCATTCACAAATGAGAGCTTTGCAGGATATAATATTCTGGGGTGGCAGTTTTTCTCTCTTAGTACCTGTGGTATGTCTCGCCATTCCCTCCTAGCTTGTAGGGTTTCTGATGAGATGTCAGCTGTGAGTCTGATTGGAGATCCTCTGAGTAATCTGATGTTTCTCTCTTGCACAGACCCAAATCTAGTAGGAAAGAAATAATTAAAATCAGAGAAGAAATCAACAGGATTGAATCCAAAAAAAAACATTACAAAAAATCAGCCAAACGAGGAGCTGGTTTTTTGAAAAAATAAACAAATTGACACCCCATTGGCCCAACTAAAAAAAGAAAAGACCCAAATCAATAAAATCAGAGATGAAAAAGGAAACGTAACAACAGACACCACAGAAATAAAAAGAATCATCAGAAATTACTACAAGGACTTGTATGCAAGCAAACAGGGAAACCTATCAGAAATGGATAGATTCCTGGACACATGCAACCTACCTAAATTGAACCAGGAAGACATAGAAAACATACACAGACTCATAACTGAGACAGAAATTGAAACAGTAATAAAGGCCCTCCCAACAAAGAAAAGCCCAGGACCAGATGGATTCACTGCTGAATTCTACCAGACATTTAAAGAAGAACTAACTCCAATTCTTCTCAAACTATTCAGAACAATCGAAAAAGAGGGAGTCCTCCCAAATTCTTTCTATGAAGCCAGCATCACCTTAAACCTAAGCCAGAAAAAGATGCAGCATTGAAAGAGAATTACAGACCAATATCCCTGATGAACATAGATGCAAAAATCATCAATAAAATTCTGGCCAATAGAATGCAACAACACATCAGAAAGATCATCCACCCAGACCAAGTGGGATTTATCCCTGGTATGCAGGGATGGTTCAATGTGTGCAAAACAATCAATGTGATACACCACATTAACAGACTGCAGAAGAAAAACCATATGATTATCTCAATAGACACTGAGAAAGCATTTGATAAAATACAACACCCTTTCATGATGAAAACTCTAAGCAAACTGGGTATGGAAGGAACATTCCTCAATACAATCAAAGCAATCTATGAAAAACCCACGGCCAACATCCTATTGAATGGGGAAAAGTTGGAAGCATTTCCACTGAGATTTGGTACCAGACAGGGATGCCCACTCTCACCACTGCTATTCAATATAGTTTTGGAAGTTCTAGCCAGAGCCACCAGGCAGGAAAAAGAAATTCAAGGGATACAAATTGGGAAGGAAGAACTCAAACTATCCCTCTTTGCAGATGATACGATTCTTTACTTAGGGGACCCAAAGAACTCTACTAAGAGACTATTGGAACTCATAGAAGAGTTTGGCAAAGTAGCAGGGTATAAAATCAATGCACAAAAATCAACAGCCTTTGTATACACAGACAATGCCATGGCTGAGGAAGAACTTCTAAGATCAATCCCATTCACAATAGCTACAACAACAATAAAATACCTTGGAATAAACTTAACCAAGGATGTTAAGGATCTCTACTATGAAAATCACAAAACCTTAAAGAAAGAAATAGAAGAGGATACTAAAAAATGGAAAAATGTTCCATGCTCATGGATTGGAAGAATCAATATCATCAAAATGTCCATTCTCACAAAAGCCATTTATACATTAAATGCAATACCAATCAAGATACCGAAGACCTTCTTCTCAGATCTGGAAAAAATTATGCTGAAATTCATATGGAGGCACAGGAGACCTCGAATAGCTAAAGCAATCTTGTACAACAAAAACAAAGCCGGAGGCATCACAATACCAGGTTTCAGGACATACTACAGGGCAGTTGTTATCAAAACAGCATGGTAATGGTACAGAAACAGATGGATAGACCAATGGAACAGAATTGAAACACCAGAAATCAGTCCAACATCTACAGCCAACTTATATTTGATCAAGGATCTAAAACCAATCCCTGGAGTAAGGAGAGTCTATCCAATAAATGGTGCTGGGAAAATTGGATTTCCACGTGCAGGATCATGAAGCAAGAACCCTACCTTTCACCTTACACAAAAATCCACTAGACATGGATTAAAGACTTAAATCTACGACCTGACACCATCAAATTATTAGAGAGCATTTGAAAAACCCTGCAAGATATAGGTACCGGCAAAGACTTCTTGGAAAATACCCCAGAACACAGGCAGTCAAAGTCAAAATTAACATTTGGGATTGCATCAAATTGAGAAGTTTCTGTACTTCAAAAGAAACAGTCAGGAAAGTGAAGAGGCAACCAACAGAATAGGAAAAAAATATTTGCAAACTATGCAACTGATAAAGGGTTGATAACCTGAATCTACAAAGAAATCAAGAAACTCCACAATATCAAAACAAACAACCCACTTAAGAGATGGGCCAAGAACCTCAAGAGACATTTTTCAAAAGAGGAAATCCAAAAGGCCAACAGACACATGAAAAAATGTTCAAGATCACTAGCAATCAGGGAAATGCAAATCAAAACCACAATGAGGTTTCACCTCACCCCAGTTAGAATGGCTCACATTCAGAAATCTGCCAACAATAGATGCTGGTGAGGATGTGGGGAAAAAGGGACACTAACCCACTGTTGGTGGGAATGCAAACTGGTCAAGCCACTATGGAAGTCAGTCTGGAGATTCCTCAGAAACCTGAATATAACCCTACTGTTCGACCCAGCCATCCCACTCCTTGGAATTTACCCAAAGGATTTAAATTGGCAAACAAAAAAGCGGTCTGCACCCTAATGTTTTTGCAGCACAATTCACAATAGCCAAGACCTGGAACCAACCTAAATGCCCATCAACAGTAGACTGGATAAAGAAATTATGGGACATGTACTCTATAGAATACTATACAGCAGTCAAAAACAACGAAATCCAGTCATTTGCAACAAAATGGAGGAATCTGGAAAACATCATGCTGAGTGAATTAAGCCAGTCCCAAAGGGACAAATATCATATGTTCTCCCTGATCAGCGACAACTAACTGAGCACCAAAGGGGAAACTTGTTGAAGTGAAATGGACACTATGAGAAACAGTGACTTGATCAGCTCTTGTCCTGACTGTTGATGTATAATGTAATACTTTATCCATTTTAGTATTTTTTTGTTCTAGTCTATTGGTTGAACTCTGTAATTAATACACAATTATTCTTAGGTGTTTAAATTTTAACTGAAATGTGATCCCTGTTAGGAATTTGGAAAATTATGCTGAGTGAAATAAGCCAGTCCCCAAGGGACAAATATCATATATTCTCCCTGATCGATGACAACTAACTGAGCACCAAAAAGGAAACCTGTTAAAGTGAAATGAACACTATGAGAAATGGTGACTTGATCAGCTCTTGCCCTGACTGTTGATGAACAACTTAATACGTTATCCCTCTTAGTATTTTTTTTTGTTTATTCTATTTAATACTTTTGGTTGAATATTGTAATCAATACACAGTTATTCTTAAGTGTTGAAACTTAACTGAAAAGTGATCACTGTTAAATGTAAGAGTGGGAATAAGAGAAATTTCTGTTCACAATTGATCATACTGATAGGACTAAGAGCTAAAGGGAGCACATAAACAAGACTAGTGTCTGTAAATACTAGCTGATAGAATAAAAAAGGGAGAGAACGATCCAACATGGGAAGTGAGATACACAGCAGACCCATAGAATCGCAGATGTCCTAAACAGCACTCTGGCCTCAGAATCAGCCCTTAAGGCACGTGGATCTGGCTGAAAAGCCCATGAGAGTATTTCAGGCATGGAAAGCCAAGACACTCTGGCAAAAAAAAAAAAAAAAAAAAAAAAAAAAAAAAAAAAAACCTAAATGAAAGATCTCCGTGAGTGAGATCCCAGTGGAAAGAACAGGTCATCAAAGAAGGAGGTACCTTTCTCTGAAGGGAGGAGAGAACTTCCACTTTGACTATGACCTTGTCTAAATATGATCAGAGTCAGTGAACTCAAAAGGCTTCCATAGCCTTGGCAACTCATGGCAAGAGCCTAGGGTGATTACTGATGCCATAAACAAGAGTGTCAATTTATTAAGTCAACAACAGGAGTCACTGTGCACTTACTCCTCATGCAGGATCTCTGTCCTTAATGTGCTGTACATTGGGATTTAATGCTATAACTAGTATTCAATCAGTATTTTTCACTTTATGTTTCTGTGTGGGTGCAAACTGTTGAAATCTTTACTTAATGTATGCTAAATTGATCTTTTTTATATAAAGAGAATTGAAAATGAATCTTGATGTGAATGGAAGGGGAGAGGGAGAGGGAAAGGGGAGGGTTGCGGGTGGGAGGGAAGTTATGGGAGGGGAAGACATTATAATCCATAAGCCGTACTTTGGAAATTTATATTCATTAAATAAAAGTTAAATATATATATATATATATATATATATATATATTCAAACAACTGAGGCCAGCATATCATCCTGAGTGGGACCACACCCCATCTGTATGGGATTTGGTAAGGATACAGTAGCAAGCCCTCTACTGGTTCTTTAGAATTCCTGTTATCAATGCCCCACATTTCACACCATCCATAACATCAAGTCATGTATACCACTGAACATTTTATTAAGTCATTCATCCTGTTCTTTTGCTCTGAATTCAGCTCCTTCAGCTTTTTACTGTACTTGTCCCAAATGTGTATCTCTGCGCCTGATTGTTGTTTATGTCATGATCTTTCAGTGGTCTCCTGACCTTAATTCTGACCTTTTGGTCTTTAACTTCCTATAGTATTGCTGATACTCTTTTTCCCAATCTCTGGGATGATCTTGTGAAAACTATCTGCAATTATACATTTTCCAATGCACGTCTTGCAGATGGACATTACATTTAACTTTGAGACATGACGCATGGTCTCACATCACCATATTCCTAGCCCCTGGCACAGTGACTGTCATTGCATATGAGTACTTGATGTATAAACAAGTACGTATCTGCCTCTTATTTTCAGCTCTATGAGTTACAGCAAGTTATCTTTGTAAACTGAAAGCTGGGATAGGTTTTGAAAGGTTACACATCCACTTTTTATCATTATGGATTTCTGGATATATCTCCTTGTCCTTGAATATTCAGAAGTCAGCAGGGAAACCACATACATAGATTGTTTCTTATAGTTCCCATAGATACTAATACCTAGAGTACTGTGGGAAGATGACCCTATGTGATTATTTAGGGTTAAGTGGAGGAAATAGTAATTCTTTTGGTCTTTAGATATTGAACAGTAAACAGCTGCTTAAGAGTGGAATGGTCTCTCTGGGAGGGTTTGGTGGGGAAAGACAAAGAGCTTTACTACTAGAAGATCATTACAAGACAAGACAAGATTTATGATGTGGGGCAATTGCATGGAACTTAATGTTCCCAAAGTACAAAGTCCTACCCAAAGACCTTTTAGGCTGTAGAGGTAGAAGGGATGAGGTCACAGAGGGCTTTTGTGTTCTGACACGCACCTTGAGTTTCAGTCAGTGGCTGGTGGGGATCAAATGGATAATGTTTAGTTTGGAAAACTCTGAAAGGTGTACAAAAAATGAGATTCAGGTAGTAGGGAGTAAAACTTAAAAAAAAAAAAAAAGCTGTATTTGGGAAGGGCATTGTGGTCCAGTGATTTAAGCCAATGCTTTGGACACCTGTGTTACTACTGATTTTAAGTTCTGATTATTCTTTGGACACTAACTACCTATTTTAAGTCCTGATTATTCTGCCTCAGATCCAGCTGTATACTAATTCCCCTGGAAGGCAGATGAGAATCCAAATACTTGGGTCCCTGCCACATACAAAGCAGACCTGGATGGAGTTCCTGGCATCTGGCTTTGGTCTGACCCAGCCTAGGCTGTTGCAGGTATCTCTAGAGTGAGTGAGCAGATGGAATATACCTCTGTCACTCTTCCATGTATATACACAAATATATATATATATATGTATTTCAAATACATGCACACCTATAGAAATATGATTTTGAACAATGCAAAAATAGTTGTGAAAATAATCTAAACTTGGTGTTGAAGTGAAAAAGGGTCTGAAAATTATACTGAAGAGTATTTCCTAGGTTATTGGAATGAACAGTTAGATGATGGTGACACAAATTCTTGCAAGAGAGCAAAGTGCAGAGTTTTGCTTTCAGTAAAGTGTCAGTAGAACATCCATTGACTATGTCTGCTATACAGGGAGTCTAAGAATGTGAAGTCTGAGGAAAAATGACTACAATATCAAACTGGAAATCATTAACATTTAGGTAGTTACAACTATGAGGATTTTTAGCTCACTCAGGGAGAACATCTGGAGGGGAGTATAGAACTGACTGCTGAGTTCAGAGGAGTAACTATGTTCTGCAAATATAACCAATAAATACATTTGCCTTAGGGAATAACATTTTCCTGTACACATTTCCCAACCACCCTCTTAATAATGTAACTCACTATAATCCGGCTTCTGCTTCCCAATGAACATCCCATTTTTTGTTTTATTTTTAAATTATCCTTAGAGATAATTGCAGAGTGATGTGTTGTTATATGAAATAACACAAAGAGTCTATGTGCTCCCTACCAAGTTTCCTTTAATGGAAAAATCTTTCAAATTATATTGCAACTAGAATACTGGCTTGATATAGTCAAGCTGTACAATAGTTTATCACAAATATTCCTCCTGTCAATTTACAAAAAAATGAAATTTGCTTTTCTTCCCTCAAATACTCTTAACTCCAGGTAAGCACTAATATGTTTTCCATTGCTATCATTTTTCATTTTATGAGTATTGCATATAAATGGAATCACACAGTATAACCTTTTGGGATTGACTTTTTCACACAACATAATCTCTGGATATTCAAACAGCATTTTGTAGGCATCAAACATTTCATGTCTTTTACTCAATTCTCATATCAGATTGTTTTCTTATCGCTGAGATTTGACTGATAGTCTTGATTTTCCTTCTGTCGTCTATGTTGTTTACAAGTATTTTCTCCTATTCTCCAGCTTGTTTTAGCCTCTTAGAATTTTTCTCAAAGCTTTTTGAAAAATTTTAATGAAGTCCATTTTGTTATTTTTACTTTATGGATTGTGCTTTTTGTGTCAAGTCTGTGATCACTTTACCTAACACTACAACTCAAAGACCCTTTCTTAAAGTTTTATAAATTCAAATATTATATTGAAGTTCATCATTCAGATTCAATTTTTATGGACTTGGGTAAAATTTTATTCTTTTGTGGGGGAGAGCAATGGTTGTGGGAATAGAATCATCCAAGCACAATTTGTCAAAAAAAAAAAAAAAAGCTTCATTTCCTATACTAAATTGCTTTTAACCATCAGTTGGCCTATTAATAGGTCTATTCCAGAGTTCTTTATTCTGTTCTATTTACCCATTTATCTGTCACTCTGCCAATATCAAATATTCCTGATTATTGCAATTGTAGTCATGTATTCTATAGACTGGTTCTTCTCATTTTATTATCGTTTCTTAAAAGTTTTAGCTACGTTAGTTCTATGGTCTTCCCATATAAATTTTAGGACAATCTGTTCTATCTCCTAGTCAACAACACAAAACTTCATGGAATTTTGACAGTAACTTCATCAAACTGATTTGTCAGTTTGGGGAGAATCAATGTATTCATTGTGTTTTTCAATCCATGTCCATGATACATCTTTTTTCATTGATATCTTATTTTTTTCATTAAGACTGTAATTTAAGAAAATGTAAGGATTTTATTAGAGGGGCCTGAGTTGTGGCACAGTGGGTTAAGCCACCACTTGGAATATCAGCATCCTATAAGAGTGATGCTTCAGGTCTCAGCTACTCCAATTCTGATCTGGTTACCTGATAATTCATAGAAGAAAGCAAAAGATGGTCCAGATACTTGGGCCCCTGGCACCCACATGAGAGGTGGATGTAATTCCAGGTTCCTGGCTTCAGCCTGTCCCACCACAGTCATTGTGGCCATCTGGCCATCTGCGAACCAGTAGATCCAAGACTCTCCCGACCTTCCTCTTGTAAGTCTGCCTTTCAAATAAAGTCTTTTTAAAAGGTAACTTTATAAAACTACACAAAAATTAATCTGAATTTTGATATATTAAAATTTCTCTGTATCTTATTAGTATGCACAAATATTTTTAATATTTATCTTCTATTATTAGGCATTGAATTAACTCATCACCTATTGAGATATTCTGATAGATTGCTTGGAAGCTTCTATGTATGCAAGTGTGCTATTTGCAAATGTAGACAATTTTATTCCTAATATGGATTTATTTTATTTCCTTTTCTCATCTATTATACTGAATAAAATACATAGCACTATATTGAAGGAGCAGAGAAAGATTAACTTTGTCTTAACATTTTAAGGGTAAAGGACTGGCATTGTGGTATAGCAGGTTAAGTTTCTGTTTAGAATGCCAACATCCCATGTGGACACGAGTTTGAGACCCGGCCGCTCTACCTCCGATCCAGTCCACTGGCTAACACACCTGGGAAAGCAACAGAAGATGGCCCAAGCGTTTGGTACCCTGCGCCCATGTGGGAGGCAAGGAGGTTACAGGCTCTGGGCTCCTGGCTTAGGACCAGCCCTGCCCTAGCCAGTGCTGACATTTTGGGGAGTGAAACAGCAAATAGATCTTTCTCTCTTCTCCTTTTTAACTCTGCCTTTCAAATAAATAAAATAAGTTTTAAAAAACAAGTCTTAGGAGAAAGTATTTAGTCTTCCATCATTAAGTAAAGTGTAACCTATAAGTATTCTGTAGTCATACTTTAACAAATGAGGGTTGAATTCTGCTAGATAGCCTTTCTCCATCAGTTGGTAGAGTCACGTGATATGTTCCTGTAACTTAATATGGTGATTTCTATAGATTTTTATATGTTTAACCAGCCTTGTACTCTGAAACACTATCTATAATATATTGCTGAATGCTATTTATTAATGTGTTAAGAATTTTTGTCTATATGAGTGGTATTATTTCCTATTTTTGGTAGTGTTTCTATTTGGTATTATTCTAGACTTTTAATGTGATTTACAAAGTATTCTCTCATCTGTCCTCTAAAATCTGTTTCAAACAATCACTTCTACGTAAGTAATCTTTTAAAAAAATTTTACCCCTTTTCACCAAGATGGCACTGAAGGTGAGGAAGGAAGCTCCTGCCTCTCCTAAAGTCGAAGCCAAAGTGAAGGCCTTGAAGGCCAAGAAGGCAGTGCTGAAAGGTGTCCACAGCCACAAGAAGAAGATCCGCACGTCCCCCACCTTCGGGTGGCCCAAGACGCTACGCCTCCTACAGCAGCCCAAATACCCTCGGAAGAGCGCCCCCAGGAGAAACAAGCTTGACCACTATGCCATCATCACGTTCCCCCTGACCACGGAGTCGGCCATGAAGAAGATAGAAGACAACAACACACTGGTGTTCATTGTGGATGTCAAGGCCAACAAGCACCAGATCAAACAAGCTGTGAAGAAACTCTATGACATTGATGTGGCCAAAGTCAACACCCTGATCAGATCTGATGGAGAGAAGAAGGCGTATGTGCGGCTGGCTCTGGACTATGATGCTCTGGACGTTGCCAACAAAATTGGGATCATCTGAACGGAGTCCAGCTGCCTAATTCTAAATATATGTTTTTTCACCATATAAAAAAAATAAAATAAAATAAAAAATAAAAAAATTTTACCATTACAGAACTTGAAAAAATTTACAGAAAGTATATATTATGAAAAAATGGATTTCAAAAAATGTTTGAACCCAAATAAACTTACTTTTAATTTCATTTTTTGGTGAAACTGCAGAAGTAAACTCATAATTTTTAAAAATTCATAGATCCTCAGTGATTCCATGTTGTTCTAGAAATTTAGTGGCTGGTGAGGGGGATGAGTTTCAACTGTGATAGTCATAAGGTTATGTAAATTATGTATTTCATATTGAATAAGTATGGTGCTTCCTATCTTTCCAGGAAGAAGCTCACATCATATAAACTGTCAAATATATTGGTGATGAATGCTTGCACTCTAGCATGGGCAAGTGAAAGTCTCTTAGCAGTGGACTGAAGTATGAATATGAAAGGACTAGACAAATGAGTACAGACAAGTTTTCTGAGACATTTTAATTAATCTCTTCAACAGTGACCTTTCACCTGTTCTCCCTAGTCAACCACCATCACCTATTTTGCAATTTTCACAAGTCAGAAACTAATGAGTAACTGAGAGTTGAGGCTTCTCTGTCACAATAACTACAGAGTATCTTTAAAAGATACTGGAGATGATCCAAGGAACACCAAGTAGGAATAAGGGATAGTTCCAAAGGTTGCATAGACTTGAAAATATTTCTCACTGAAATCTATTAACTCTAAAAACCTCAGCTTTTACATTGGTGTTAACAAAATTTATCTGTTTTACATATATTGACCCTAGTTTTAACTTTTGGGCTACATGTAAACATTCAAATAAAATTCTTTAAAAAAAATAAAGACCATTATAGAGAGAGGCAGACAGAGAGAGACAGAGAGACATCTTCTATTCCACTGGTTCACTCCCCTAATGACCCGCAATGGCCAGAGCTGAGCTGATCCGAAGCCAGGAGCTTCTGGTTCTCCCATGCAGGTGCAGGGCCCAAGGACTTGGGCCATCCTCCACTGCTTTCCCAGGCCATAGCAGAGAGCGGGATTGGAAG